>NC_074720.1:45461108-45784278 GCF_947242115.1 Biomphalaria glabrata | reverse complement strand
ATGTAGACTGCATAACTCTTTATATAAATTGCATCAACAAGATTATCAGATCTAGTAGAGTAAAGCTCAGTTGACTCAGAATCGAGTAAGCTCATGTTGACACCTCTATACTCTATCTATATATACCACATTGGCTGAAGTAGATTAGTAGATCTAGACTAATCTAGACTTATAATCTTATTGGAAGGAATATATGTTACTGTATGTAAAATTGCTTTCTGTTTTAGTACGTATCTCTGCATTTTTCAAATTTGTTGAAACAGGCCAGAATCTAGAAATCTAGATGTATTCTTTGCTGTCTTTGCGCTAATATCATATGTCTAGTTTTTAGGAGGGTCGTGGCAGGTTCATCAGCTTATGAACTATCAGATTCAGATCTAAAATCTAGATCTAGAATAATCTAGATCTAACAGTACTACTAGTTACTAAGACTAAGTTAGTAGTATAAGTATTAGACCAGTCACCAGTTATTAGACTATTAATTTAAGTATTAACTATACTATTACTATTACTCATTAAGACAATTAAGTATGATTAAGAGTCATTAGTCATTACTCAGTAACACTGACACCGAAAACTAGTAAAACTATCACAATGAACTTGAATGAACAGTTAAAACAAATCACTGTTATCTGAATCACTAAGGTCTTTTACATGTTGATCTGAATATAATTTAGATAGAATCTACAAGTTTTAGAGGATCGACCCATTTCCAAACATAAACAACAACAAAAAAAAAAAAGACGACTTTCTCAGTTTCTGTAATATTAAACCCACGTTGAAGGAAGTAAACCGTGAACTCTTCTGCAAGCGGAAATCACGTAGATTTAGAATATAAGCATTTAAAATTATTAACCAAGAATAGGAACGAAACAAAGATGTTTAACTGCACCGACGACAATGTTGACGCTTAATCGGCTTTTACAAAAATGACCGACGCTATTATCGTCGCTTGGGAGATAAAGAGCTAGATCTAGAATCTAGATCTATAATTCTATATAGACTAGACCAGCGGTTCTCAACCTTTTTAGCTCCTCGACCCCCTAATCCAATTTTAAACTAGACGGCGACCCCAACCATACAATCTTTTTCGTTCATTGGCTGAGGTAAATGTGATTTACCTGATTAGATCATCTCCATAGAAATATTTCATTCCGCAATGGCGTTACGATGCAATTAATCGACAGTAATTTCGGTTGTTGAAAAAGTATACTGCAACAACGAAGATGTGGTCCGCAACAAATATTTTCAAATAACAATTATAAAAGTGAAAAGAAAGAAGTAACTACCAATAAAAATCACGTCTACTTTCATTGATGATACATTCACTTAAGTGTCATTCGTATCTCCTGGCTATTTGTCAGTGTTCTTAGATCTATCTCTATTACTCCCACTTTTTATTTTATTGATACTTGACGATCGTTTCATAATTTGTCCAGTGATAATATAATCTGAATGATTTTCCAAACCTACGTCATCTAAAAGTATAAATGTATTTCGACTATAGAACACATATGCTTGTTACAACACGTTAGAGCAGGGGTTCTCAACCTGTGGGTCGCCACCCCCTTGGGGGTCGATTGACCATTTGCCAGGGGCCGCCTAAGACCATCGAAAATATGGATTGTTATTGTCTACTCTTCTATTGCTGTATGTGTGTGTGTGGGGGGGTCGCGGCAGAGTGGGGGATTGTAAAAAGGGGTCGCCGAACTTAAAAGGTTGAGAACCGCTGCGTTAGAGACACACAGAAATATATTTAAAAAAAAAAACAACTTCCGATGAAAATAGCCCCCCACCCAAAAAAAAATTATCTTAAGCGACCCCTCGCAAATAGTCATTCAACACCCAAAGGGGATGATTTAGCTCTAGATTTAGACATACAATACATCTAGATCTAGATTAAAAATAATTAAATGTAGCATTTGGCTCTGGATCTAGATTCTAAGAACATATCTAAATCTAGTATTATAGTATCTAGACTACTATAAATAGACTATATATCTAATCTAGATCTACGTATAGATTATAGTCTATATTAAGTATTTAGATCTAGATAATCCCGCCATCCCCTAGGCCTAGGCATTCGAGGACACATCAGTTTACCTGGTTGACCTAAAAACAAAACATGGGCTGCTCTATCTTACTCTAAGTATCTATAATCTATATAGTCTATATATATTAAACACAGTCAGTGTCTGACAAAAGAATAAGGCCCCAAAGTCAGTACTGAATATTTTTCCGGAGGTGGGCTAAAAAGCTATGATAGCTTGTGAACTGTGTTACCTATACATCTAAATCTAGATAAATTCCGCCTTCTCCAAGCCACCTGGATGACCAAAAAAAAAAAAAAAACGTATCTTCGAGCACGCTCAGTGTCTGTCGCACACACATACAAAAAGCATCAACGTACCAGCATGCTTAGTGTTTGTGACCTCATTAACGGCTTGACCTTAGCTACTTGGTCGATCAATAATTGGCTCCTCCCACTAGCATCATTGTTGTCAATAAAACTAGAGCAATGTTTTGGGGCTGTGTAGATGGCCTGGTTTATACCTGTGTGTTGCGCTTTCACTGAACTTTTTCTAGTGTGTCTTGACTTGGTCTGATGGCTGTGCGTGGATTGAGTCTTGAGATTTGTTACTTTACACTGAAAATGTGTGAATGTTGGAAAGTGGAACTGTGTAAGGAGAAAGGGGGTGTAAACAGAATAATAGAGTTTGTGTTTGAGTGTATTATTTTATCCATTTGTAATGACATTATTATCTGTTTCAAAGGAGTGTCTTTGCAACACATTGCGCTTTGTGGCAATATATATATATTGAGAGAGAGAGAGAGAGAGAGCTGTGCTGGTAGGAGGTGCTAACAAAGGGGAAATGCGTGGTCTTTTTTTTTCAAGGACACACAGTTTTTTTTATTCGAATTTTATTTTTAAAATCAGTAATAATTATACAGTTTAAGAATAAATAATTATCTTAGCGCGGTATTACTGATAGCTTATATTAGAATAGTCACTAGTAGATCTTAAATTTACAAAAATCCTACACACACGTAACTGCTGCACGCTAGATCCATTTTTTCAAAAATAGGGCGGGGTAAGACACACTTGACCTGTGTAAAAGTGTTGGCCTCCTTCAGTCGTACAACGACTAAGGTTATTCTCGCAGAACACTTTTTCATGTATATACCTGTGGGGCCCTATTGTGGAGAGACATTCCAGTCCACATTTTACGCAAGTTAAGGTGGCATATTTCGCTTTGTTGGTCTATCTAGATGAGCCGGACATTTTCGTATAGCACGATTTATTTTTCCAGAGCTGAGGTCCATGATTTTTCACTGTCCATACATTTCTTGGTCACCATCTCTCTCCACGTAGTGCGTTCTAGGGCTATGTCTTCCCAGTATCAATTTTCACTGTTTTAAGGTCCCGTTTAATCTTATTTTATATAATACAGACGTTACTTCAAAAAAAAAGAAGATGATTACGTCATACACATCATGCATTAAGTCATGCATATTAACTAATGACCTAAATTCTGCCAAGTCACTGGTTTTCCTGGCTAGCTCAGGCAACCGTTTTATTACATCCAGATCTAGATTTTTCCTTGACAAATGTTATTTGTTCGCTACTCAATACAAGGCAGTCTTTTCATCATTTATAGCAACTAGTCAACGTATCGAGACATCGACTATACACGCTAGGCCTATCTGACCAATCCAACACACTTATGGTCTACTGTCCAACTTTTAGTGTTCAGTTTAGAGCAGAGAGGGAGGGATGTGGATGAAAGTGTTACATTTTTTCCCTAGGGCTGATTACCCGAATGCTCTGAGCATATAACTGTCTGTGTAGATCAATAAATCTAGATATCAATACGGCAAACTATAGGATCTATAGGCCAACGCTTTCGAACCATCTGTCAAATGTTTAGGCCTATCTATAATATATCTGTTTAAGTTGAAACTATAAAACAAAGATTCTCCTGTTAGTAACAAAGTATAGTTTGGTGCTAATTAATTACTTAAAACCTCTAAATATTCTGTGGGAGGGATTGCGAGCCGATTTATTAATAAAGAATCCTGACAAAGACCGCGAACAAATACCAAGAATTTAGCGGAGTTGCTTTACAAGATTCACCAACCCCACTTTTAATTATTTTTTTTTTACACTCGCCTTGTAATTGTTTTAACTGCATTCTTCTTTCAAGCAACATTTCCTCCACTACTGCTAGCAAGCACTTATATAAACGCACTTTGTTGTGTTTCATATTATCGTTTAATGTTTTTGTATAGTTCCTTAAAATAGACACAATTTCTCTGCGAATCAAAAACGTCGGGTCAACCCACACATGCTTAAATTAAGAGCATGGTTCCACCCGAGTGGCTAAGAAGACTGCCCACAATGCAGATAGAAGTTGACTGTGTCACATTTGATGTCAAGGACACAAGGCGGGAGAGAAAATTTCCGAAACTTAAAAAGCTGATTAGTCCCTTTTGAATCTTTTGGAAACGTATAATTACCACAGAATGAAAACCACGAATAAAGAATCGAGATGCCCCAATTTTTTTGACATGCTGATATTCGATTTAATGTTCGGTTCGGTCGGATCTAAAGTTCGGTTTCAAGTTTAGCTGGATTTTATGAAATTAAGCTATAGCAAAACTAAGTAATTGGGTTCAATGCAATTTATTTGTTAAAAAACTTGAAACTTCACACATACAATGATAAAACAAAAAAACAAAAAAAAAAAAAACAACAACACACTAGCTATATCAAACCCGAAATATTCAAATTGCTGCAGTCAAATTACACATAGGATCGAAGCAGTAAAAGGGTTGACTATTGAAATAAAGTAGCTAATTAGTCTACTGTCAGTTTATCAATCAGGGCTTATGTTGTATTTGAGAAATATCACTATTTTTATGTTTCAGGCTTAGATTAAGCCTTCGCTCACTGATTGTCAATGTACATTGAAAATACACTTCCACTGGCAGTAGGCCTATTTATGGCAGGAAGGGTTAGGTTTCAGCAATCAACTCAAGAAAACATTAAGATAGGGTGAATTGATATAAGCTATGTAAGAACACTTACAGTTACAAATGATGATACATAAATAAAGTAAGCTTAAAATAGTTTCTCAATTTTTTGAGATGACAAAATAGTTTTAATCGACTTTGATTTGTTTTGCCTTAAAAAAAAGTGGTTTATTGTGCTGTTATTCATAGTATGCGAATAGTAGAATATATGCATCTGTTTGGAACCCCTCAACTCAAAGAAAGTGAATAAACTGTAACAGACACAAAATAGAGCAGCGGGATTCATAACAAACGAATATTCTTGTTTGATTAGACAATACCTTTTGTAAAATCGCTAAATTTAGAAACCTTTAGGATAGAAGACTTAAAAGTAAGTGCTTTCCTTGTGCCAGGGGCGGACTGGCTTTAAGGGCAAACGGGCAAATGGGCGGTGGGCCGGCACCAATTGGGCCGGTCTGGTTGAGAGCCGGGTATGGGGCCTTTATATGTTACCCGGACCTCGACCCAGGCAAGCTGTCAGGCGCATGCGGCCTCGCTGAAGTACGGCGGTTATCACAGCATTACGCCATATAGGGGGAAAACTCCGTAAAAAAGGAAACCATTGCGACTTCTGTTGTAACGGTTACCGATTCTAGATCCTGCCCACACACACACCGAAAAAATCTTGACTACAACATGCTATTTGTGGGCCGGTTTATATGGTAATGCCCTGGCCGATTTTGATACCCAGTCCACCCCTGCCTTGTGCTATTAGAGCATTGAATGGGTTATTTAAGTCAGCCAGGAAAACAAATGACTTGGCAGAATTCAAGTCATTGGATAACATGCATGACTAGATTGACACGCGTAAGATGTAATCATCATCTTTCTTTTTAAGTGACGTCAGTAATTTATAAGATGAGAATTAATGCCATCGTCAGAATCTTTTGCTCTCTTTGTAATGCTAATAATTTTCGAATTTATGTCTCGTGTCAATAATGTACTATAATAGAACAATAAGCATTTCACTGAGTGATTGATTGCCTAACTTTTAACTATTAATAAATAAATAATATACGTTAAAAGAAAAGTAATAATTTTTTCCCCACATTCAAAAAGGTGCCGGTACGCCGTATCGATGCCTTCCGACACAAAAAAGCCCTGCGTATATAGATCTGTATATATATTGCTCTATATAGGCCTATACATAGAAAGAGAGACAGAGACATTTATACAGTATTGTTATTTTTTCATTATTTGTAAGTTGTCTTTTTTATATTGACTTAGGCCTACATTTTTTAATAGATCTTTTCATGAAGTTGGATGTTCATGTCATTTCTTTTTTAGCTTCTAAGAAAAAGAATCTTACCTTTGCGTAATAAATAATCCAAACTTTGCCTGTAATACCCGTATGATTATAATAATCCAATCTGTTAAAGAATCTAATTATTCCAATATCTGAACTTCACTGAAGCACATTTCTATACAAAAAGTAAATGATCGAAAAGAAATATGTGCGCGCATGAACTGCAATAACACGTCTGCTTTCACTAAAAATAGGTCAAACTTTTTTCCCGTGTCTGAAACAATTCATGTAAAAATCAAGCTAACACATTAAGAAACCCGGCCAATACAATGTTTGGTATCTCTCGCATGAATGACCTTTATTGTAAATTTACTATAAATATAGAATCTACTACCAAAAAACTACTACTACTAGAATCTACTACCAAAACATCTGACAAATAGTGAGTACGCGATGGCGTGTGTAGGATACTATCTTGGATCGGATGCCTTCCAAGTTACTATTTTGAACCAACAGCATGAGTCTCAAAAGAAACAAATCAGATACAATGGTGACATATCAGCTTATTTCTCTGTAAAGAATGGCGTGAAGCATGGCTGTATACTTGCTCCAAAGACTCCAACCATCTTTCGTCTTACCAAAAGATTGCCTTTGGCATACGGTCGTCCCCCGTACGATATACATGCCCTGCCCAACGTCGCTGTCAAACTATTATAAGCAATCCCTCTATCATGTCCATATCGCATTCACAAGAACATCGCTGCTTGTGATGCGGTCTTGCGGCTCTTGCCAGCGTATGTTCCTGGAGAAGCGCAGATGTCATTGGGAAAAGCGTTCAAGAAGTATCTGCTTTCTGTATAGTACCCATTTCTCCGATCTTTATAGAAGGGTAGGGAGAACCACTTCTTGGTAGACACTGATCTTTGTAGACAGCCAGGGCAATTTATTCCATTTCCACCATACTCTCGCTTGGAGGCGTCCGAAAACATACAAAACATTGAAAAGGATCATTTTTTAAAAGACATAATAAATGAAAATGTATAATGATTCTAATACATTGAGCACCAAAATGCCCGGTGTCAAAACATTCTGCTTCGCACGAGCCGAGGAATAATACTAACAATAAAACTGCAGTAAAAAAAAAAACAACAACACACACACACACACAGATGTGACGAAGGCAGGGTATTTTCTTGAAAAAGCAGCAAGCTGAAAATTATCGTTACAGCAACCTTACGCTTACTTAACAGACTTGAATCCACATATTGGGCATTGGCCAGGGAATACCCGGCATTTTGCGAAGTGGCCGGCCAAAGTAGAATAAACAATTTTAGTTACAAGTGATCGAGTAATGACCACACACCTGAACTGGCCAGTTTTAATTTTGGCCGATATGCCTGTATTATTTTAGTTTTACAATTATTCGAGGGTGTGAGGTCCTTTACAGCTGGTACGCTAAGCTTTTTTTTTTTTTTTACTGTTGTTTTTGTTCAGTCCCTCCTAAATTTCGTGACATTTTGTTTTTCTATTCGCTGCTTCGCTTTTTTTTTTTAATTTCGTTCTTTATCAAAAGGACACTTTTGTATTCGAGGGCATATTTTGAGTTGTAGGCATACAATTTTTCAAGCTGTTATCGCTTGTTGGAGTATCTTTTGTTACCCCAGTTGTTTTTTTTTGTTTTGTTTTTGGACAGCCTCAGAGCTGTAGCCAATCTGTGTTTATTATTCTATTTTCTATATTTTCATTCATTGGCCTCCTTCAGTCGTAGAACGACTATGATTCATCTCAGAGCACACTTCCTCATGTGGCTGTGGAGCCCTATTTTGGAGAGACACTTTCGTCCACAGATAGCGCAGGTTAAGGTGCCTTTTGCTTCGGTGGTAGAGGAGCTGGCCGTTTTTCGGATTGTACGTTTTTCTCCATGAGCTGAGACCCATGTACTTTCACTGTCCATAGCTTTCTTGGTCACTGTCATCTGTTGCGGTCCAGAGCTATGTCTTCCCAATTGTCAGTATTGATGTTCACTGATTTGAGGTCACGTTTTATTACATCTATGTAACGGAGGTGGGGGCGACCAGTTTTTCATGTGCCAGTCGCGAGTTGACCATACAGGATGACTTTCGAGATGCGCTTGTCCTCCATCCGGCGAACATGTCCAAGCCAGCGCAAACTGCGTTGTCTGAGGGCTGTAAAGATGCTGCTAATACCTGATCACGCAAGGATCTCAGTAATGCACACTTTTTCTTTCCATGTAACATTCAAGATCCTACGGAGACATCTCAAATGGAAGGAGTTCAGTTTTCTCTCTTGCTTTGCGTAGGTGGTCCATGATTCACTGCCATACAGCAGTGTACTCATAACGCATGCCTTGTAGACTTCCATTTTGGTCACCGTAGTTAGCTTATTGTTTTCCCAAAGTCTTGGTCTGAGTCTAGCGAAGGTCGAGGCAGCCTTTCCTATGCGGTTTTTTTATCTCCTCTTCTAGAGACAGGTCATCTTTAATTGTGGATCCCAGATCGCAGAATTCGTTTACGGCGTCCAGCTATATTTAAGCTTATCGATTTGTGTGTCGACACCCTGGTCATTGGAGTCCGTCATATTGAGGTCTGCAAAGCGTCCTATATTTGTGCCTCAAATTTATTCAGGCTATTCATTAGTTTAATGTAAATTGTATCCTCATAGATCCTTGTTTTTGTTACCTTTTGTGTGTGTGTGTGTGTGTAAGTTGAAGGTCATTATAACAAGGTCAGAGTCGCTTCCAAAGTCAGCTCCACGAAAACTTCTTGTATGAATGCTTGACTAAAACGCTAGCGCAGAACCTACAGATAAGATTTGTGTTAGTGGAGCCAGGAGGTCCTACGCAGGACTTTTGTGGAGATATCTACCTTCTACAAGTTTCATTACAGATCTACTTGAGAAGACCATATACACTATAAACGCTTACGTACAGTAGCTCATACACATATGTGATTCAATGTAGTTAAGACTTTGTCCAATTAAGCTTGTCGCAGTTAGTAATGTTGTTGAGTATTTTTGTAAAAATGAACACAATCAAATAGGCGATGACGTCATTCGTTGTATTAATATTTTATGTATTTTTTTTTCCTTGTCGCATAGTCTTGTTGTGACGTAATTTATCAGCTCTTATTTTGAGGGCATTTTCGTCATATTGTAATTGATAGACAAGTTGTACTTTTTTGTGGTCCTGAATGATTCATGTCTTTTTTACTACTGGCCAGCCTGTGCAAATTGCCTTGGATTTTAGCCTATTAATTCTTGTTAGGACTATTTGACCCCTGTTTAGGGTGAGTTGTATTTTATATTGTACGATACTCTTTGAACGGATTCGTTCGTCTTTGTACTTTTAGACGTTAGAATCTGTTATTTATTTCAATAGGGTTTCACTGTTTTATTTTCATTTCATCGTTGGTTAAATACTGTGGATTCTGATACTACCCTGAACATTGTTGTCAGCATCTTTAATTGTCTGTATTGTTGGTTGGAAGTTAACGACAGTCCTTGTATGCTGCTATCATGATTTATGTTCGTAGACAGTTTCTATAGTAGACCTACCTATTACAGAGACGAATCCATAGATTATCATAAGTTATGAAACTGTGATGTTGTTGACGTCAATGTTATCAAGCAACATAATATAAGATCTTTATACCTTTATCACTTAGTCTAATTGACCGTTGCAAGATTCGTCGACCGTCTTTCTCCATTCCTCTCTGACTTTTGCCCAGATTAGGCGTTTAGTCGAATCTAGGCTTCTTTTAAATCTATTTTCTAGAGTATGACTCATGTTGCACTGACTAAAACTGACTTGAACTTTTTTTGTTTAGTATCCTACATTTTTACTTGCTAGATCTAGATTCTATATCTCTATCTATTAATTCTAAATCTAGACTTTTCTAATTTGATTATTATTATAAAACATGATTCTTAAAATGCAATCTATAGACTTGTAAAAAGTTCAACAATCTTCACGCCTAAACAATAGATTTTTAAAGAACATTATATTTAGATGTCTACTTTCAGACAAATGAATTATTTCTTTTATTAACATTTTGTATTTCTTTTTCTTGATTGTAGCCCTGTTTTGAATACAACTAGATCAACAAGTTCTGAAACTCCAATAATACTACCTGCAAGTGCTGCTGAAAGAAAAATAACCCTAACAGCCTTTAAAATTACTACATAGATTCTAATGCTGACAACATCAATTAGATCTAGATGCTGCCTGAAGATTTCATGTCTGTGGCATTTTACCTCTCGAGAAAAGATCTTTTCCCATTGCAACTTCTGGTGTGGCTAGAGAGGCCAATCCTTGATACACAGCTGTAGTCACAGGTTGAGCACATGAAATCACCAGGCACCATTGCATTGTCACCTTTCTTCCTGCTGCTGTTGTGTATGGCATCTGCAATCCGAGACCCTTCCTTTATGCTCGTCTCTCCATGTGGATCTATCCAGTGCCACCATTTCCCAGCTGCTAGTGTCGATTTTGAAGATGCACACTATGATAAACTCAATGCAGTTGACTACAATAATCTCCATGTCCACATTGTTTCAACAAGAACCTGTGTGCATCACACATTGTAAAGGTCAAAATTGAAAAAAAATATTTTTAAGCTCTGTGCCAAAAATGCTCCTAATATTCAATGATGAGCTCTGACCAGGATAACAATCACAGATTGTGTCCTGATGGCACTACATCTGGGTATCACTTCAAAATATCATGGCACTAAAGCAGCCATAACAAAAAGCACAAACAGACCATTACATAGGAAAGCAAAGTTACCATGATTTCCTATCATTAAAATTGCTAAAAATGGGAACTCCAAATGCCAATGAATCATTTCATTTCCTCATTTAGCAGAGATGTTGCTTATATTTTAAGTAGATAAATGAAGCCATTTTCTGATGTGTAAAAATATTGATTAATGTAAGTACTAGATCCACTGGTATCTAATAAAAATTTTCAGTCCAATTTTATTTTATTACCTTGTCCAGTGAAACAAATGTTGGAAATTAAAATGGCCTGCAGGTTGAATTAAGTTGAGCATCACTTTTCTAGACTAACATCAATACATCTGCTATTAGAAATTTTAACAATTGTTTTTATTTAGTGTAATTTCATGCTTTCTCAAGGTTATGATCCTATCACTTGTCTGAACCAGTTAGATAGGGGGTATCTTATGAATGTTACCATGGTTGCTTTTAAAATGCTTTTAATTAAAAAAAATGTATCAAGTACAATTTCTTTCCCTAGTTTGATACCACACAAAATATTTAATTTCCAAAAGTTTACAAAATTGATTCTTGATTTCAGGTACAATAAATAATTGTGCAAAGTTTCAACTTGATCCAAGATAGGGTGTGCAACAAATAAGTGTGCAAACTTTTTATCACAGTGAGTTGATATAAGCTTTAACAAAAATAAACCAATTTATGAAGTTAGATGTTTTATTTTATCTTGAGATGTCAGTAATGATTAATCATTTTGTAATTGATAGAATTATCTTTAAAAATGGTGTTAACCTAAGTGGCTTGTAATTGTTTATTAAAAGTAACCAATGGTTCCAATGTAGCTATTTGTAACTTTAAAGAGAAGTCTTTAAGAAAAATAAGAACCATACATTTTATTGACAATCTTATGTGTTGTGTGTGTCTTGGAAAATATTTTGTGTAATTGCTTTTCTTTATTATGGATGTAAAATTTAATATGATGATGTCTGTTAAGCATTAATAGTTGATAGTATTCAATTAAGCTTAAAAATGTGACAATGTGAACTAATACAGTGATGGTCAATACTGTTGTTGTGTATTCAATAATAGTTTAATTGCTTTTAGTTAGTTACAATGCTATTAATATTATAAGGCATTTTTTTTTTAAATTTTTGTTTTTAATATTAGAGATAATGGTAGGCCTTTGTTTGCTACAGTGTAGCAAATATACTGCACACTTATAGTATTCCTACTAGTAAATTATGTAATTTGTTGAATGCTATTAAAGAGCTTCCATATAAAATATGTCTTAACATAATTCTTTAGTTTTTATTTCATAATACTATTACTACTATTAATAATAACACCTTTATTATCCATGCAGAAAATGCCTTTACTTTAACTCTGTGAAAAATATTTACATGAACAATCCCATTAAAAAAAAAACTATCTATATTGGATTTAAAAAAAAACAAATTATACTCGCTATAGCTCTAAAAATATTTTACTTAGTTTTTTTTTACAGTGACCAATAGTTAAGACTAAAAATTAAGGTGTAAAATAATATACAATACAGTACTAAAAAAGACATTGTTATCTTGGCGTAAATAGGGCTGCTTCATTGAAGGATGTCTTTACTGCTAACTGTTGATCATTGTGCAGGCCATATGACACCCTGCTTATTAACTAAAGTGTGCTTCAAGATTCTGCAGGCTTTTCATGACTTTGCTTATTTATCGTGCAATAGTAGATCATTAGCGGAACTAAGAACACTGATCTGGAAGCAGTCAGAAACTTGTTCTATATCAGCAGCATGTACATTCCTTTGAACTAAAAAAAATAATGATAAAATAAAAATAAAAATTACATTTTAAATGCAAAATATAAAAAGTATAATGCAGAAGTTAAATAAATATAAATGATGGTATCCATATCTTGAGTCCACTTCCCCATTAATGTTTTGTCAGCTACCCTTATGAAACTTTAAACTGCATCCTCTTTGAATGCCATCTACAAGACAAAGATGATAGTGCCTAACATTTGGTTTGGCAGTTTTTTGGATAGCAGTCAATCTTGGTACTGATGCCAAGGTGGCTGGCTGATGACATTTCTCATCATAAACTATTAGCTGGTTCAACATTGTTTTTTTTAAATACATTGACAAAGTTTAGTTTGTCTTTCCATTTTTCTCTTTTCTAGAAGTCAGCATATTTTTATATTTCTATAAGTATGAGGGAAGAGGCTTCTGCCAATGACAGATCTTTTTGGAGACAGCTTGCTACCCAATGTGCCAGAGGGGGAGGATCTAAGTCTAAAAGTATGTCCCTTGTGTCGGTGGGCTGAAATCAATCAAAACTGAAATTTAATGTCTAGCTTTGTTTTAAAAACAAATTATTTCATATAAAACTTTTGAGGAGTACACATATTGGGGCCAAGAATATTGACTGATTTGGAAGGGTGGCTAACTTGGAGCAGTCTTCATATACACAGGAGCACCTGGCTGATGATATTGATGATAAAATAAGTTAGTTTGGGATTATCTGTGATAACAATCAGCCAACTTTTTGAGAAGAATACTGAAATTATTACGGTATAAACCTTATTCATTGAGCCAAAATATCAAACTACAGCCTATGGGAAACAAAAAAGTAAACAGAGATAGAACAAGAAATCAAATGAGGCACATGGGGATGCTTTGGGCACACAATGTGAAGAACAGCAGACAACATTGCAAGACTGGACTGGAACCCAGAGAGGAAGAGAAAGTCTGGTAGACCCATGCAAACTATCACTGATGAGTGTGTGTATGTATGTATAATCTATTTTTACAATCTGCGCGAATGACCGTAAGTGTGTTGGTTGTTAGACAGAGACCAGCATGTGTGATATGCAGTAAAGCTGATTAAAGTTTATGTGTTTGATCTAGTGCTTTCATTGTTTTATTTCGTTAACTAGAACTGAACCAGGGACACCTAGACATATCGAGAACTAAGGTAGATTCTATAGAGTTATTATTATAAATATAATAGGGAATCTGTGACACAAACATAGATCAAACCTGCAGACCAAGAAGGAAAGTTGGCAGGATGGAAATGGATGGGGAATAGCCCAGAACAGAGTCAGAATGTAAAGCACAGATGCGGCTCTATCTAATTTCTTATGTTGCCTTTTTTTTTTTTATTATGCATTCATTCAAAGATAGAAAGTTCTATTTAAAATAGCTATACCATAACCGTAGGCCACAGAAACAGAGATGACTTTATATTATTTGCCCTTTGGACCACAAGGTCTGAAAGGGAAACTATATCATAATGCTTTAAAAAATCTACTTGCCATGAAGAAGAATAAAAACAGGCCATCTTTGCTGCAGTTCTTTGTTTTCTATCTGTTCCTAAAATATGGTTTCATTAAACTGTGTGCAGCTCCTAATTCTTGATCACCAGGAAATTCTCTGCATCATTATCTGAAAAACATTTATAATTAATGATTTCACTAAAGCTGCACCATGTAACAATATATATAGAATCTTAAATTCTACCAAGTCTTGGTTTTACTGACAACCAGTTGACAAATGCAGTTAACAATAATTAAACCTGTAGCTTGTCTTTATTAAATTCAAAAGAGCATTTTGGCCCACTTCAAATACCTAGGAGCTATTGTCTCAGATGAGGGAACGAAACCTAAACTACTGACAGTCCACAGCAGCCCTTTCAAAACTTAAAATAATATGGAAAGACAAAGGCTTAGCCCTCGGCACCAAAATCAGACTGATGCGCTCTCTGGTCATAGCCACATTTTTATATGCTTGTGAGTCTTGGACGCTGACTGCAGAGCTAGAGAGGAGGATCCTAGCAATGGAATTGAGATGCTACAGAAGAATTCTAGGTATTACAACAGAAGAATCCTAGGTATTACATTCAGAGACCGCATCACAAACCAAGTGATTAAAGACAGGGTTACTGCAGTGATTGGACCCCATGATGACCTGCTAACTATCGTAAGAAAATGCAAGCTTAAAATCTATGGCCATATTACAAGATCTTCGGGGCTCACAAAGAACTTCCTTCAGGGAACAGTACCAGGAAAAAGAAGAAGAGGCAGACAGAGAAAGTGATGGGAGGATAACATAAAAGAATGAACAGGCCTGCCATTGAAAGAGGTTCTAAGGCAAAAGACAGAGAGGAATGGAGAAAAATGGTCGACGAGTCTTGCATGGTGTCCCAATGGTCCAATAGACTAAGGGATAGGTAAAGGTAAAGTAATGCATAGAGCACTTTGACACATAAGAAATGTAAAGTCTAATTATTTATGTAGTTTTGTTTACCCAGAAAGTGGTTCAAAGAAGCATCAATGTTTTGGATAACTAAAGAAGTCTTTAATAAAAATAACTTGCTATTGACATGGTAGTTATCAGATGTCAAAGGTTTCACCTGCTGTTCAGTGCTTGTATTGATTTGATCTTCCAGAATGATTCTTTAATGACTCCTTGATTCCACCGAGGACTAGTACTGTAACTCTAATGTTGAAAACTGTCCTCACGTGACCTTCACTCTTTGGTTCAAACTATAACATTATAAATAAACTTACATCAGATTAGTACATTTTCCTTAAATGAACTTTTATTTATACTTACATACTACTTCTTCTTTCTAGCCAGCTTTTTGCTGCTGAGCTCAGAGCTCTTTTGCAGACTGTGCCAAGGAAAAATAGTGCTTTGTTGTCTTCAGTTGTTCAGCACTGCCATACAGGGTGTTGGTTTGAAATGGTAGTAGGGTCAGCCTAAGGTGGATTAGGAAGGGGCATTCAAAGAGGATGTGTTTTACAGTTTCATAAGGGTGGGTGCAGTGGCTACAAAGAGGTAGGGGAGTGGGATTTATTTAACAGAGGTGTTTGTCCTGTTCTTAGTTGGAAGGTTGTAGATTGCTCTTTGCAGGGGAGGAAGTTAATATTGTTCAGTTAGTTTGGAATGGTCATTTCTTTGTACATGGCTCTGCCTGTGTTTCCTGATGCCCATTGGCAGAACCACTCCTCTTTGTGACTGTTGACTAACATTGATCTTAGGGTGAGAGTTAACTGGTTGTTCCATAGTGATCCTGCCATACTTACTTTAAAAAGCTTAATGGAGTTTTATTAAAATCATTTATTGAAATATCTCTTAAATTGTACATAAAAAAAAAGAAGCCACTTACTAGTTGTCATGTTACTTCTTAGATTAATATTTTGAATAGAGATTGTTGGATTTTGATAAGAATTATTGTTTTAGAGATTCCTTTTATCTCCATCGCTAATCTTAACTTTGTTCTCTATTGAATAGGGAGCAAAACAAACTTTGGACTCTCTTCCACTCTATTTTCTCATTTTACTGGCATCATGTCCCTGGGGAAATAAAAAAAGAAATTAATTTCAGCTCAATCCCAATGATCAAGGTCACTATTTGAAAAAAAAATCCCTCTGGTCGTAATCCAATGATTCCCATGTTCATTTCATCAAAATCTATCAAATATTTTCAAGTCTTTGAAGTAGTAGTAAAAAATCTACTTGGTCATTGGAGACAATTACAAGATTCCCATTGTTATTTCTGTGCTGTCAGATTATTACCATTGTCAAAAGTATTCATTATATTCAACAAGATTATAATAAAATAATGACAAGTAAAATATTTTCAGAGTTGAAGATAATTACTTCCTAGTCCAAACCTCCTGCAGGACGATGGGGAATGGGAGCGGGTAGGGTTTGAACCCAGGATCATCAATAAATCTGAACGACAGTCCAGCGTGCAAACCACACGACTAGGCAGACCATCCTTGGGTTTTTAGGTGTCCTAAATAATACTGCTAGTGATAATTAGTTGCTAATACAAAATAATCTTTTCCTTAGCAGCATTTTAAAAATATTCAAAAAACCTATGGATGCTATTTGTTGATGCAATTTTGATATGTGACTCCAAAAAGCTAACCCAATCTTAAATGTATTCTTAAGTTATACTAAGTTATATGTAGAGGGCTGCGTGGTTGTGTGGTATGTGCTCTGGACTGTCATCATGATGATTACAAGTTTGAACTCTACCGGCTGCCATCCTCCAACTCCTGTGGGAGGTTTGGACTCGAACGTAATAATCTTTATTTCTAAAGGAACTTCCAAAACAAAACAAGGGAGTCACAAATTACCCCACAGCCTTTCCACTTGCATTTCACTAAGTGAATAGTAGTGGACCTTCCCCCCCCCCCCCAGGTTCTTTTTGACGGAGGTCTGGATTGCACTACACCAGACGGAGGTCCTTGTCTCACTACATTCTAATACTAGACATAAATTCATCATGAAGTGTTTTTTTTCTGGATCTGGTGAATGTGATATCAAGGAGTGGAGTATAATTATTGTCATCAAATAAACTTTATATTTTGTCTGCCAAAGTGGATTTAAGTCAGTCTGTCATATCTATGTTTGTCATGTGTGACTCCAGGAAGCACTTAACCAGTATTCCATGACATTCGCATTAATAGTAACCAGTCTTATGTGTAATATTATAATACTACGTCAACACACACTTAACGCTGACATATGCATGGTTCTTAATTTGAAATAGATTTATGCATGAGTGCAAACTCTCAACCATAGTTAATGGCTTGTATAACATTTTTTTTAATGACTTTGCTATTTAATCCTCATTATTGTAAATTATTGCATTTAATATTTTTTTAAGTTTACCGTTTAGAGCTATCCTGATATTGTGTGAACTCATCTTTCAGGGGGCCTAGGCCTAACCCCAAGAGATCATTAATATGTAAAAACACAACCCTAACACTAAGCATCTCCTTGCAATGTTTGTTTAGGTCTTTATCACAACTCACCCTAGCCCTAGAGTGTTCATGGTAGTGAGATCTTCTTCTACAGAAATGGGTCTTTATTGTTGTCTGACATCATAGATATTATTCCTTTATTGACTGGATGTGATGGAACAGACCCTGAGTAATACAATGAAGAATGATTAGGACTTACTTCTGGTTCATGAACAGTGATTATCATTGATTTTTTAACACTTTCATATATTTTTTTCATTCAAAGTAAGGTTAACCCAATTAATGTAGGAAATCTGAAAGTAATAAATTGAAAGCTCTTATGGAAGATAAAAAATCCAAAATATTGGTTATGACAGAAGAAAAAAGAATTATGATTTCTCAATTACGAAAAGCTCTGGCCACTATAAAGGAATATAGGTGTTACATTGACATGGTAATTTTATTATAATTGCAATTTATAAATCATGTTGCTTAGAATTAACACAGTAACTGCAATGACCTAATATAGTTACTTTTTTTAAATATATATTTTATACCTCTAAAGGTACAATAATGTGAAACTAATTATTCTATAGATGTAGTTCAAAATTGATGGTAAAAAACTTGTTGATAATATGGTTATTAGTAAAAGGATGTTTACTTAGTTATGAGAAAAAAAAAATACTTTCCAACATTGCATTTTGCCAATATATTCAACTTTTACATATTTACAATACATTAAAAAGTATAATTTCAACCAATTAAAATGTATTCAAGATACAATGCCATTACAATTTTTTTAGTAGAATCCTCAATTTTGTCCATTATCGAACTTACAGTACATATCTATGTATCAAAACTTATTCAAAATTACTGTTTTAAAAACAATAATTGTGTAACCTGGCTGTTCATAGAATAAGTGAAACAGAAGACTGTGACTTTAATTTTCAGCTGAGAAGAAAGAGAGATCTCTTTGGAGCCCGACTAATAGAATCAAACATTCATGTTGGTTTATTCAAAAGAAATATTGATAGGATTGAAAAAGTCATGAAGACATCTGCCTCTGGCTACCTTAATATGAACAATGATTCTTATATGCTTAAACTTGAAATAAAAAATTTGAGAAGAAAACTGAAGAATCATGAGATGTGTGAATTCACAATCACTACATTGAGGTAAATAATTTTAAATAAATTTTTTTTTTCACAAAAACATACTCTAAATCTTGACTTTAAGAACTATACTGTTTTTGTTTTTTTTAAACAAAAAAAAAATTAATATGCACTGTAGCTAAAAGGTTGAATTTTATTTTATTTCCTTACAAAAACTCAGATGACTTAAGACTTTTTATTTTCCCAACTTGTCAACAGACAAGAGCTTTCCAAAACTGCCAAGTTATTAGAACTAGAAAAAGCTAGAAATGTTGCTCTAGTGGCCACTAAGGAACCAATAGTTCACAGATTGAGAGCACTGCTGGTGAGCAGATTAGTCATTTAATAGAGCAAAGACAATAAAATGTATCCTTAACTTTCATTCAGTTAGAGAAAAAAAAATCTTTATAAAGTGTAAAAAAAAAAAGCTCGCCAGAAATGACATTCAAGTAAGACATTTAAATCATAGTCAAATGTAAAGTTTCTTTCCACTTTTTATGACCAGGCTGCAGATCCATCCAAGTATGAACTTCATGTCAAAATCAACAGACTCACTTAAAGGCTCATTAACAAAACTACTGAAGTTGTTGAGAAGGAACAAATGATAATTGTTGCGCCAGCAGGCAGCAGTCGTGTTTTTTCGTCTCTCGTTTTGGAGGATTTTTGTGTTGCTATTTTCTAGAGCTAAGTGATCTTTCTTATACCATTAGATTTGTGTAGATTTCGTCTATAGATTGGTGTATTTAGTTCGATAGATTTAAGTCACGTTAATTAAATTTAATTAGTTTTTGTATTCATTTACTATCCTTTAGTTTAACAAGCATCTATATAAACAGTAACAGAGTGATACTCATAGCCCGAGGGATTGATGTGCTTGGTAAAACCGTGTACCGTGGCCACTACATAGCAGTCGGAGCGCAAACCTGTGTGTCATCAGTCCTAGTGTGTCAAATCACCGTACTGGAGTCATGGACGCTAATCTATTACGTCGCATAGGACGCACATGTGTGTTACTCAAATCACGACTAGACAGCGAGGTTTTCCGAAATATTCGTCGACTTGGCA
This sequence comes from Biomphalaria glabrata, assembly GCF_947242115.1. Classification (NCBI taxonomy): domain Eukaryota; kingdom Metazoa; phylum Mollusca; class Gastropoda; family Planorbidae; genus Biomphalaria; species Biomphalaria glabrata. The sequence goes on along the minus strand of NC_074720.1, from coordinate 45,764,236 downwards.
TCGGGCGTAAACTGCCGACAGTTCGTGGGTCTAGGGCTGGGCGTCTTATTCGCCTATGGTATAACCTACCGCAATTCAACTCAACAGATACATGTCACACAGTTTCCAGGACTCTTAACTGTGTTGTTAACCCCACCCCTACCTCTGTCATTTCTTCTACGACAGAGTTCAGCAGTTCCCTACTAAACTGTTTTATTAACCACCCCACCCCTATTGCTCCTCACACAACAGAGGTCAGATGTCCCCATCAAAAACCTATAATTCGGGATATTACTCCTCCGGTGTCTTCAAAATGTGCTACGCCTCTGGTGACTATATCCTCCAGTCTGCTTAAAATAATGCACCTCAACGCCCAGTCATGCAGTAACAAAGCTCTTGAGCTTGCAGACACCATCACTGATGATAGCTACGACATCGTTTTCCTTAGTGAGACATGGTTTAAAGAAGTTGGTGATGAGCCAAGAACCATTGAGCTAACGCCACCAGGCTTTCTTTTAAAGAGTCTACCTCGAAAAACAGGCAGCGGAGGGGGTCTAGCAATACTGTACAGAGACAGTCTAGCCAAGTATGTAACAATAAGACCTGAAAGCTCAACGTACACCACCTTTGAGATGTGCGAGTTTCGCCTTTCCCACCACAGTAGAACACTGACTTTTATTTTCCTGTACCGCCCACCACCAAGCAAGAGAAATAAATTGACAACAAAAGTTTTCATCGAAGAATTTCAAGACCTCCTTGACAGTCACATATCAACAAAAGATCTATTTGTCATAGGCGATGTGAACTTGCATTTTGACAGTGAAAATGAGACATACGCGATGTCGCTGAAAAATGCGCTAAAGGATCGCAACTTAGACCAACTGATAAATGTTCCGACACACGTCAAAGGCCATACTCTTGACTGGATTGTTACAAATGCAAGTGAGCTTGTAGCCAAACTCAATGTCTCAGACCGCGGCTTGTCAGATCATTTTCTCGTAAACTTGGAAATGCGCCTATCAAAAGCAAAAAGGCCAAAGAAAAACGTGACTTCCCGTAAACTTAAAGCCATAGATATTGCCTCCTTCAAAATGGACGTGACCTCTTTGCTGTTGCAACAGAGCAACACAGACGTTCTCAGCAATTACAATTCTTGCTTGAAAAAGTTGCTGGACAGCCATGCACCTCTTGTCACTCGTACAGTCTCAGTTAGGCCATCTGCACCCTGGTTGACGAAAGACATAAAGACTGCCAAACTTATTCGCCGACGTGCCGAACGTACATTTCAAAAGACAGGTCTGACGATACATCGACAAATATACATACGAGAAAAAAACATGGTTAACCGTATGATTAGAGACGCAAAAGCTAGTCATATTCGACAAAAAATCGAAAATTCTGATTCTTCAAAGGAGCTATTCAGGATCACCGCTGAAATGTTAGGGGGAGCAAATAACGAACGTTTGCCGTCATCTATCCCATTATCTGAACTTCCTGATTCCTTCAATAGATTCTTCATTGGGAAGATTGAGCAGATTAGAAATGACATGCCATCCCTCTCATCACAGCTTGACCACTCTCCAATTTTTCAAAATACTCCTTTTTGCGAGTTTCAGCGTGTATCTGAAGATTATGTCAAAAGTACTATTTTGAAGATGCCAAATAAGTCATGTGACCTTGATCCCATTCCAACCTCCTTGCTCCTTGAATGTTTAGATGAGCTTGTACCTACAATTACCAACATTGTGAACTCTTCACTGACTTCAGGCATTGTACCACAGCAATTTAAGCATGCACTTGTCAGGCCCTTATTAAAGAAATCCAGTCTTGACCCGGAATGTCTAAAAAACTATCGCCCGGTTTCAAATCTTCCCTTCCTGTCAAAGCTTCTGGAGCGCATCGTGTTAGTGCAAATTCTTTCTCATCTTGAACAGTACTGTCTCTTGGAAGAATTTCAATCTGCATATAGGAAGTGCCGTAGCACAGAGACAGCAGTGGTCAGGGTACTAAACGACTTACTTCACAATTCCGACAAAGGCCACATATCAATTCTTTCTATGCTGGACTTGTCCGCAGCCTTTGATACGCTAGACCATGAAATTATGATGGCCAGATTCTCTGCAACTTTTGGTTTAGCAGGAGTCGTCCTAAAGTGGCTTGGATCCTACCTGACGGAACGCACCCAAAGTGTCGTTGTTAGCGGGACGGAATCAACAAGCTTACTTTTGAAGTACGGAGTACCCCAAGGATCAGTTCTAGGCCCAGTACTGTTCACTATGTACACATATCCACTCAGCGGTGTCATACGGCCAACCGGCATCTTATACCATTTCTTTGCCGATGACTCACAGTTATACGATTCATCAGTACCCTCAGAGGTGTCGCATCTGGCAGAGAAAATCAGTAGTACCGTTGCAAGGGTGAGCGATTGGATGGTTGAAAATAAACTCAAGATGAACGAAGACAAGACAGAAATAATTAAGATTGGCACTAGGAACAATGTCTCAAAAGTTGAAAGCACAGATTCTCTCTTTATCACGAACTGCCATGTTCCTTTTGTCCATGTAGTGCGGAATCTTGGAGTTTTCTTCGACTCAACACTATCTTTCGACCCACACATAAATCAGCTCTGCAAAGGTCTTTATCTGCAGCTGCGCAGATTAGGCCAGATCCGACCATATTTAACAACGGAGTCAACAAAAACGCTAGCTGTGGCATTCATACTCTCCCGCCTTGACTACTGCAACGCCGTGCTAGCAGGTATACCTGATGACAAAATAGCCAAGCTGCAACGTATACAGAACAACGCCGCTCGAATAGTCCTTAAAAAAACTAGACAAGATTCTGCTACTACGCTCTTGCGCACGCTCCATTGGCTTCCCGTGAAAGCGAGAATCGATTACAAGGTCGCCACACTTTGTCATCAGTGTATATATAACAATGAGATGCCCTTGTACCTTAGCGAACTGATTACTCCATATGTCCCCCAGAGAACCCTGCGCTCAATGGACTCAACGCTTTTAGTAGTGCCACGTTTCTCCCTCAAAAGCTACGGTCTGCGTGCTTTTTCAGTTCACGGACCAAAGGTTTGGAACTCACTCCCCATTGATCTCAGACAGACAACATGCTATACCACTTTTAAGAAGAACATTAAGACCTACTTGTTTAAAACTTTTTTAGATTAACTGTTATTCTAGCAGTTGTGTTTATGTTTGTAATGTTGTTACAGCGCCTTGAGCCTACATTTTGTTTGTTAACAGCGCTTTATAAATAAAATTATTATTATTATTATTATCCATAAAAAAGATCTTTGCTTTTTTGAGCTTTGAGCCCTTTTAGAGCGCCGTTTAGATCCTAATCTGACTGCTGAAATGTCCCTGGCTAAAGCCATAATTAGAAAACAACGTAAGCAAATGCAAGTAAGTCATTCCTAGATTTCTATACTTTAAATATAGTGAGGCCATAAAAAAAAATACATACATGATGTTGCAAAGAGCTATGGATCTATAAAATACCATTGATTGGATTAGCTTCAAAGTGGAAGGACTAGAAAACTTACAAAATCAGACTTTTTTTTTTCAGAATTGGGAAGACACATTCCCAGCAAAATAATTGGCTGAGACTTATAAATAATCATAATATACATTTATTTAGGAAAATACTACTAATTAGCCTCACTTCGCTCTAGAGATTCTGTTATTAGCAGGTCAATTCTGTATTGATAATTGGTTATTTTATCCCAAATTCAAAATCAAACTTCCAAGTAATCATTTGTTTTTAAAGAGTTATTAGTTAGAGGAAATTCAAAGGTTCATAAAGTGCAGAGAAAATGCTTAGTTTTACAAAAAAAAATCCTTAATTTCTGTTTGTGAAGAAAGCTGCATTTCATAAAAGTTTTATAAATTTAATAAGATTTTTATGAACAGGGCCGAAATTAGAAAAAAAAATTGTGAAAAATTATAGTAGATTTCAATGATGCTTATAGTATTTTTTTTATTTAGCCACGATAAAGAATATATTTTTCTAACTCAAAAATTCTGATATAATCAAATACAATAAGAATTTCAAATCTTTACAAAATCATACTTGTGCATTAGTTTTGTCATTTCATTTAACTGTCAGTTATTTATAATAAAGCTTTTAAGATAACTAAGAATTGATACAGTTTTTGATTAAATCAGTAAAATTTAATTAAGCAAAACTTTTTATGCTAGGCACTTACAGCTGAGATCAACATGAATATTTATGATTTAGAACAAAAAGACATTGAATGCAATAAGAAACAACAAGAACTGGATAAAAGCAAAGCTAAAGTTGTTGTACAACAAAGAAAATATCTCAAGTAAGTAGGTCAAGGTTCTATCTGACTTTTCAGATAGAACTGCTGTGAGTTTGTTGTCTAGTAAGAAAAAAAAACAACATTCATGTAAATAGGGTTGAGTCTTTTGTCTTTTTCAGTTTACAGAAAAAACCTTTACCACCAATTGCTGTGAAGTCAATGTCATGTACAGGATCCAAACTGAGAGTATTTAAACCAACACTTCCATTACTCCAAATGTTCAACTAAAATGATGGAATAAACAAAGCTGACAAAATCATGTTATGTCTCCATACATCACTTTTAAAGTTAGCAAAGGAAATACAAATGTAGGCAAACATTGATTACATCTCTGGAAGGTGTCTCTATGTAATATTAAATAATGTTTACTGAACACAAATTTTGATATTTTTATATATTTTGATATTTGATTTATTTACCAACAATAAAGTCAGAAGAGAGTAAAAAAAAAAATGAGCTATAGCTAAATGTTTCTGGTTGTCTTTTTCTTTTTCTGTGGTGGTTGATGTTCACTTTTCTCTTCTTCAACTGGTCTCTTGTTTTCTTCATCATCATCATCATTTGACTCCTGTCAACATTTAATGTCACAGGATTAGTTTATAAAGGCACTGTTTTAAGGTACTTGCTCAGTCTAAAACTTAGGTGCAAGTCCTAACAACAAAAGTAATATGAATGTTTATATTTTTAGTTTAAACATTTAATACACTAAGGCTAAATAATTTAGATCATTTTGATTCAGACTTGTCTTTCTCAAAGAGAAGTGAATAGTGCAAAGAAATACATTGCAAATAGGAAGTACAAAAAAAAGTAAAGTTCCCCTTTCAGACCCTGTGGTCTATAGGGCAGATGATGTAATGGTCATCTGTTTCTTCGGCCTGTGGTTAACGAGGGTGTCATGGCCAGCGTAACCACCAACTGCCTTTACTTTTCCCCAACCAAATATGAAGTAAACCACAATAAAATATTCAAGGGAGTAAAAAAATTATTTTACAGGGCTATTTCCAAACTACTTCAAACAAGAACTGACCTGAACTTCATTTTCTTCTGGCTCTTTAGAATTATTTTCCTCAGTTTCACTGTCATCAGAAATTCCCTGCTCAACTGCTGTATGCACAGTTTCTGTATTGATGCGAAAATCTCGAGATGTTGATCTTTTAAAATTCTCTGCTAAATTGACCTGACAATATAAGAAATGTAATTCTCTGATTCTTTTGCAAAAGCATAGTAGTAAAAAACAAGGTACAAACATAGGTGCAATATGAATGTTTATGTTTTGATGTATTAGCTATAAGCTAATTCTTTATAAACAATGAATTACTGTGGTAATCTAAGTGTATAGGTAGATCTAATGATTTGATTAAACTCAAAAGTTGGAGACAATACAAGATGTAGATTATAAAGATATTTCTTTAAGAACTATACCTTGGACTTTTTGCTCAGTTGAATTAAGAATTTTTCCAGTAGCTCTATAGTGCAAATGAGACTGGGTACCATTTTCCCTTGTTTCATGGCTTTTATCTAATAGATAAAACAAAATTTGTGTTCAAAGAATTACAAACTCAAGATTTGAGAACAAGAACACTATCATCTTACAACTACAAACCAACGTTAATTTAGAAATGTTTTCATAGGGGATTTCACTAATGCAACAATTTTAAATGAGTAACAAGTCACTTAACTATTCCTTTCTGATGTGTTATATTTTTTTTCTTTCCTTTTTTCTCACTCTCTTCAGAGACATCTGATTCTAAAAGCTGTAACATACAAATTAATTATATTTTTTGTAGCAATGTACATATAAATGAAAGCTTATGTTCCATACAAATAAAACACACAAAAAAAGTGTTTTAGAAAAGAAAGCAAGTACGTAAATTTTCACATGATATTAGAAAATATCTATGACTTCAAACAACAGTTAAATTAGGAAAATAACATAGAGTATAATAATGTAATGTCCAAAAAACAATATATAAGTTGGCAAAAGTGAACATTTTCCAAAGCAGTTTTCAACATGATTTAAAACTAGATAATATCAAGGTTTTTATTTCATCCTTCAAAATTCACATTATAATTCACACACTTTCAGGAATGGATTTCTATAGCCCTTTGTTGTTTTTTTGTTCAACCATTAAACAGGCAGGGACACCCCTTATGTAAGCATTTAAAAAAAAATATTTGTAATTGTATCCATTAGTTGTAGAAAATACATGTGCTACACTTCACTGAAAATTTTTATTTATTTTGACCAGAGCTTTTTTGTCTGGACATTAACACACACCTTCATACAGCCATTTTATACTTGGAAAAAAATCAATTTGTTTCTATCAAAAGTTAATTTTTTCAACCTCCATTAAAAGAAGATATTCAGCTAGCTCAGTATTCACACATATTTACAATTGCAAGGCAGTGATTTAAAAAAAAGTATTATTTTGCATTTTTTACATTAAAACAAACATTTGAGAAAATTGATTGCAGGTTGTTTTGACATGAAGTGCATTATAAGTTATAACAGGTTCAAATTTAGTATTTTTTAAAATCACCTTCCTGATAGGAGAATTAGTGAAGTGAGTCTAATAATCTGCAATATTACACAAGTTTATACAGTTTCTGACATGTAGCCCTTAATTAAAAATACTGCAGCTATCTGGCCCATGACTCAGTTAAAAAAAACAACTGATCCCCTGTAGCAGAGATGAAACAGAAAAGGAGCTGCTGAAGCACTTATCTTATTTATCCCCTATCTTTCCCTTACTTAGAATGCAGCCTGATTAAGAGGCATTGTAAGCCACATGCACTGCTAGTACAGTCAGTGTCAGTGCCAAACGGCCCACATGAATAACAAAACTGGTCCTCATATACCATAAATGAATTAATTTATTATATCTAAAAAATATTACATGAATATCTACTACTAAGAAATCTATTTTAATTTGGATATTTCTGATAAAGAAGGACTTGTTTATGGCTCTTGATAAAAGTGAAATGCTAAAAAATATTTCCCTAAATAAACACAAATTTTTGCACTAATTTTCTTCTAGGCAAAAAAGCTGTCTATTTCCACTGAGATTTTGAACATAACATATTGAACATCAATAACTTTTTACTGTAAAATTTGTATACAACTGTTTGTCTTTGGATTTTTGTCAAGCTCAAAAAAGTTCTATGTCATTCACCACATTGAATTATAGACACAAAAATTAAACTACAAATTGAAGTCTTACTATTAATGTTAAGTTTGACTGAAGTGCATGTGCCAAGTGTTCTATCTTGTGGCCATATGGTCAGTATTTAAGTGACTCACCTGGACATAGATGATCATGTTGTAAGTCTGGGGTGTAAGTTGCTGACTCACAAGTTGAACTAATTTTTCAAACCTACTACCAAGATGGCCGGCTTTGTTGGTATACAAGCTAATATACTGGCAAGAAATAAATAATGAGTCTTTATGCACTGATATATTTAAGAGATATATCATCATAACTTAAAAAAACAAAAGTATCTTTGATATGTCGATATTTCATACATTTTACCAATCAAACTTGTGCATAGTTGCTTATAATGAGATCACAAAACATGGTGTGAGGCTAATCTTTTTTATTCAAATAAAAGAACAATTTTTTTAAAATAAAATAAAATTCCATAAATGAACATGCTGTATGTTATAAGATCTTAAATGTGTGTGTGTGTATGACAGTAAGTTCTGAAAACATGCAGAAAAAATTCATGCTCGCCTCAATGACTTACATGTTTGGTAAGTGAAGTGAGAACATTGAAGAGTTTTGTCACAGTCTTTAACATGGCATGTATACATGGGCTGGTAGTCACTGCAGAGTGTGTCAGCTCAATGAAACTGTTGATTAACAGCCCAAGTCTAATGCAGATAGATCTGTCCAATGTTTCAACTTGGGTTGCTGTTTCTGCATTTAAAAAAAAATTTATTTAGAGACTCATTTGGTACGGAAGTAATAAGCCCACAGAAATAATGACAGGATATTATGAACACATTTACTTAGATACATGATGCGGGCTATGAAAACATGAACTTGACATATATGTATGTCTTTTATCTATTTATTAACAATCAATTTAATAATATACCTTTATGAAATTTTTTTTGGTCAGTAAAAAGTGTTAAATCTTTTTTTTTTTTTGTTGCATTCTAGTAAGTCATTGACTTCGATTTGTGAATTCCAACCTGTGTTTCACAAGCCTATAGGCCTTAGCATTTGAACGATTAAAAAGATAATATTAATTAACAATCAAGATTATAATTTTTAAAAAAAATATATCTACAGGCTAATGTTTTAAAAATCAGTTTATTTTACCTTCCTCTACACAGGTGTTAGCAGCCAACATATTTGCCTTGTGACATTTAATAACACTGTCAATGTCATCTAAATCAGCTTCCAGATATGTCAAGGTCAAAGTCAGTATGCCAGAGATGGGACAAATGTTGGCTTTAGTTACTGCGAAATGAGTATTCTGTTCAACTTCACAATCCTTAAAAACAAAGTCCTTGTATAAATTACCACAGGAGCTCAATTCTAAAAAGTTAAATTATTCAAATATTAAAACAACTTGGACTAAAAAAAAGAACTAACTGGAAAAAAAAGGACTAAAACAAAAAAGATTTTGGCTAAGGATTCTATTAGCAAAGAAAAAAAGAAATTGAAAAGTATTGGGTTTCTTGACATACCTAATAAGCAATAAAGTAAATAAAAATTATTTGTAGATATATCTATAGGAGATTATTTAAGGATTGTGTGAAATAACAGTAACTCACCTGATCAATATCCCCTAATTGACTGTGAATATCTTGACAAAGACTTAACAATATTTGTGGTAAAGACTTAGTCTGTTTGGAGAGTTGCAACATTAAAGAAATTAAATGACGACAGGTAGCTGCATCATCTAAATAGGAACACACACAAAAAAGTTACATTAAGACTTTGATTTTAATCTACAAGCTGGTAATTACCAGCTATATAATAGGAAGGATAATATACAGTCAAGTATTAACCAGTCAGGTATTCAGTAACTGACACAATATAATCATATACTAACCTATGGGGTGCTCAATAGCAACTTTTTGAAGCCAGTTAAATGTCTGTTGGTATTCCTCCCCATGACTTGGCAGATGATGAACTAAATGAGCAATGATAGAGAATAATGTGAAGACCTCCTTCAGATTCTGTGAGTCTTTATTTTCATTTAAAATAGTGACCACCAATCTCTAAATGTTGAAAAGAAATGTAATGGTAAAATAACTGAATATATTAAATGAAATTAAAGCAGTTAAAAGTTGTTTTAACAATACATGCCATATTACTGTATGAAGATTTGTGGTATCGGTTATATCTCCTCCTAAATCTTTCACTTCTAAGTTAATTCTGTTTATTATGTTTAGTACTCTTACTGCTTACACGCTTACTCTGTTTTTTTGTGATAAAAAATTGCTTTTATATTTTCAGTAACTTTCATTCTTTCTAGACCCTAAGCCTGAACTCTGAACTCAATTTTGATACATTTTACAATATCACAATGAAACAAGAATACATAAAAAATACTTTAAAAAAACAACCAACAAAGCTTATATTAAGTGCAATTGTATCAATTAGTTTCGATCAGTCATGTGATTACATTTATAATAGATCTAGAAATCTTTGTACTAATTGTTTTTGCTTAGCATAATTTCATGCTTTATTTCTCTCAATGCACTATGATCCCATCACTTGTCTGGACCAGTAAAAAAAGGAGGAGAAAAAGGAGTATCTGGGCGAAATTTTTTGTGATCGCTTCTTTAAATGCATTTAAAAAGAAACAACTTGTTCACTCAGGGTTCAAGCCTCCTCAAAGGGGACTAATTCAACTTATACCACCACATGTCAAGTATGATTTCTTTCGCTTGTTCAATACCAAACAAAATAATTACCAATAGTTATTTAACTAATTGGTTCTTTTTTTATTGATTCTTGGTTTGTCAGGTACTAGAAATAATTGTGCGAAATTTCAACTTGATCTGAGATTGGGTGTGGGAGAAATAATGAGTACAAACATTTTACCAGACAGAGTGAGTTGATATAGGCATTGTGAAAAAAATTACTTTCATATATATATTCAAAATTTAATTTTAATAAATTTGCATGTTTTGAGCATCCATGGACTTATCTCTAATATTAGCAAGTATTTTATCTATCTTAAAACCATAAGAATAACATTTGTACCATTAATGTTAAATACCTGAAACTTCTTAATGTGATTGTGAATCTTTTCATTTTTTTGTGATGTCCTTAAGCGTCCTTTCATTTCTGTTTCCTTCTCTACACAAAGGGAAACAAATGTCACAATGAACTGAACTGAACAAAAGCTTATAAATTATAACATAGATCATAAATTATTACAAAATGCTTCATTGTTTTTAATATTCATAATCAAGTGTAATTTCTATTTTATTTATCAATAAGTAAAAAAACAACACTAAATCACCTAAACTGGACAAACACTGAAGAACTGCATTCTGCCCATTTTTACAAGCCATTTCAATAACCAAGTTCAATCCTTCTAATATTTGGCTGTTTAATTTTCTGTCTTTTTGATCTGTGCTATCTCCTTTTTGTTGGTTATCAATATAACTGATGTAAAGTAGTCTGAAAAATCCAAACATATTTGTGCAATGCAAAAGTCTTACTATTTAATGACATTAGTCAAATTAATATTAACATCTACATATAATTTTTTAAAAAAAGGACCACTGTTTCTAAAAAAACAAATGTTAAAGTAACCACCTTCCAATATTAAAACACACTTTTAAAAGTTTTTCTTTGCTTTGAGTTTCTCCCTCACATGTTCCCTTACTTGCCACTTGGCCTAGCTTTTGAACAGCAATACTTAATATATAGGTCAGGAAATCTTTGTTCTGTATCAGCTGATCTATTCCATTTTCTTCCAGTTCTGGTCTCTCATCACTGTAATAACATAATGTATTTTGAATAAGTGTGATTAACAATGATGTTACAGATGTAGAATTTCAAATATTTAAGGAAAGTTGTTCATTACAGATGTAGAATTTCAAATATTTAAGGAAAGTTGTTCATTAAAAAAAAAATTTGCATTTCATTGTTTCAAGTACATGTGTACAACAAAGCCTACTGGGAGGAAGATTTAATTAATGTTCTATTATAAGGTCATTGACAATATAGAGTGTAAACACAAGAAGCATGAACAAAATGTTTTTCTGAAGTTTTCATGTCAACTGGCAAACATCAAAATGTGCCCTTATGAAATGGAGCAATATTTGATCTAGTTCAATGAGACTTCTAAAAATTATTTTTCATGAAATGTTGATCATTATCAGATTAATAGTACTTGATCATTATCAGATTCTAAAAATAAAATAAGAACTAATGTAAAAGTTTACCATATAATGACAGTGAGAAACTTCTCCACTGCTTTTAAAGCTATAAGACTGTTTGGTGTTTTGGTTGTGGAAGTTTTGTTTTTCTTGCCAGAAGATGCTGCAGACTTTTCTTTCACTACTGTACTAAGTTGAGCATGCTTGGTGAAAAGCTGAAGCACTTCCTTGCAACTTTCAATGCTGTTACACAGACAAGCTCATTAAATACAAGATTGCAAAACTAGAATACTATTTTTTTTTTAAATAAAAATAGAAAAGTAGAAATATCATTTTCATTTCTTATTTCTGAACAGTCTCTCACCTGTATTTTCCCATTTCAAAGGTAAATTCCATTAAAACTTCATAAAGTCCTAAAAGCAATATTGCATTGATATTATTTTTAACACCTACACCTGTGGCTAGTGAAAAATCAGCACTCTTGTCCTAAAAAAAAAGACATAAATTATATTTTTTTTTAAAGTTCAATATCCTTTAGTAGATAACGGAAAATGTGTGATTGGATATCATATTTCTAGACCATTTATTTTCAGAAAACCAATGAAAATCTTCTTACTCTACATAATTCAATGCTATTTAATTATTACTATTGCTTATAATAATGCAAGTCACGATTACATTTCTAGATTATTTGTTCATAGTAAATGTAGATCTAAAAGTGATTTCTATTACAGTTCAACAATGTTATCTATACAAGTAACATTCTGTTTATAGGGAAAAAAAAAAGCATTAATATTGAATATGAAACTCTTGAGTAGGTTATAATATTTTTGCAGATCTTCAAACTGTGCTAAAATATTTCTATAGTTTGCAATGTAATTTAATTAAACATTTTTATCATCCAATCCAATCCTAAAGAAAAAAAAATTGTTTTATTGAAAGAAAATAATGTGGCAATTTTTATTTTACATCTTATACTTTTTTGATGTACCCAATCAAAATACAAGTTTCAAAGCAAAGATCATTCTTCATACTTTGTGTAGATAGATTGTCATATCTCATTTTTTTTGTACCCTTTACCCCTTGATTAGATATTTCAATACCTCTATTTCACAAAAAATATGCATGGAATGCTCATCTGCTATTAGCATATGCTCTTTAAGAGTCTTCAAAATGATATGCCCAAATAATCCAGGCCTGATTATAGTCCAGGATGGTAAATGACTAGAACAGAATTTTAACATCAGAGATGGAGAAAAGAAACAAGTTTTCCAGCAATGATAATTGTCCAACTTACAGATAGCAATAAACAAGTCATTATTATAATGGCAATGTCTTTGATTCCAAAGATTAAAAATGAGTGCAGTGTTTCACATGAGTATGCAAATCCAGTTGCAACCTGCATATTTTCCCACATCTGATGCAGACAAAACTGTAAGGAGTCTATTTAAGTCTTTTTTTTTTTTTTTTTGGACATCTTCTGCACCAGTCTTCTATAATAAGGCTTTTTCTTTAGGCCTCAAATTTGTGTGTATGTGTGTGTGTGGGGGGGCACAGCTGTCCTCCTTTAAGCTCGCATAAGAAAGATCACCTTTGGCATGTGGTCATCCCCCATGCGGGATAAATATCTGACCAAGTGCAGCAGTCAAATGGTAAGTATTTCTTCCCTACTGCCCACATTGATCTCCAGCAGAACATGGTTATTTGTAAGGTTATATGCCCATTATGGAGCAAAGGCACCTTTACTGAAAACGTTCTGTAAAGAAGCCTCCTTTATAAACATTGATTTTTGTTAAGTGAAGAGGCCTATTCCACCACAACTTACCAATTCAAAATCTTCCATTTCTGCTTCAATAACTCTCTTAGTCAAAGTAACTAACAAGTTTTGAAGTTTCTGGAATGTCTCCTCACAGCCATCTTGGTCATCATCTTCAGTTTCAGTTGACTTCTTTTGGCTCTGGATGTCCTGAGACTTTCTAAGGCATTGTTGAGCACAGCCAACCAAATGGGCCTGTAATCAACAGAATGCAATAATTTAATTTCATTTTGTTCAAAATAATTTCCTTATGATGACTGCAAAAACATCAAAACAAGAAATTTTGCATCAATGAAAGAAACCTAATTACTTTGTAGGACATGGTCTGCTTACTGGAATGTCTAAATATCCTGATGGATGCTAGGAATGTTATATTATGGCTTTAACTGGATCAAAGCTGTGTTTTTAAGAGCAGCAAGCGACAGTTGCACTTATCACAAATACCATTGGAGTAGTGGGCACTGCCTAAGACTCACTAAATAAAAGTATAATTAAAAAGGTTCTTTTTAGCTAAGGTTAACATGAATATTCACTAATACGCAATAGCAATGCATATTTTTATTATTATGTATAAAGGCTTTAGACATAAGTGCTGTTATATACTAAGATTTGTGATACTTTAACTCACCAAAGGCTCTGCTAAATAAACTTTGTCTCCATGGGTAATAATGCAGGGGGGTTCTAATCGTAGTGGTGGCTTTACATCTTCATTGAATTCATAATATTTCTTCAGCTGAATAATACATTTTAAAATGCACTCAAGAATGTTTTAGTTGATTTTTATGTATATTGTTTATAATTATTGTTTATAAAAAAAAGCTAATTAATATAAAGAGATTCAGTTGAGTCAAAAAATATTCTTATTTTACTTTCTGTGTTCATGCTAGTTAAATATCAAGTTTTATTGGCAGAGCTTCTCTTTTTGTCTTTCAAACCTACATAGCATTCTGTGAGGAACAGTTAAGTCTCTCATTGCTTCATAGGATAGAAATATTATACAAATGCACTGACATTAATTTTACCTGAAAAAACAACAAGTCCAGCACTGGATTCATCAACTCAGAATTCCTATGCAGAACTTCACACAGACCCTAAATTGTCAATTATGATATAAATCTTAAAAGTGAATATTTCAAGTTTGAAGTAAAAAAAAATAGTTGATCAACAAAATTAGTAAGGACATTTTTTTGTTGTTTACTTGTTAAAAAAAGTATTAATTTGAAAAATTTATTTTAAAAGAGAAACATTATTTAATTATTTGGTCAATAAAGATTGCTTTTTTTTAAAAGAGAGAAGAAGAAAGCTAGATTGGTAAAATCTTAATTCCTCTGACAGAGCAACAACAATTCACAAAATGTTAAAAAAAAAACATAAGAAAGTATTTTCCATTGCCCATCATTGCAAACAATTGTAAGCTGTAGTACACACAAAATTGTACAAATTAAAATAATACCATTAAGCATAAACAGCTAATTGAAAAGCTAAAATGAAATGCTTACAACTCAACCAATAATGAGAATGATATCTCCTATTTCCCATTTTAAAAATTTGTGTATAATTCCTAAGCAAAGAGAGAGTGCCTATTTGTTTATTTAAAGACACTACTAACCTGATATATATTTAACCGGACATCCACATGTTGAGTCAAACATCTGGAGAGGTTACCAATGATCTCCAAACACAAGGCTTCATTGCTGGCAGGGCTATAACTTGAATGGACATCTGCCTGTATCTAACAATTTCAACATAATTGACAATAAATTAGAGTCAGCTAATGAATAAACAAAATATTTTTTTGTTGAGAACCAATTAGATAATAATACAAAAAAGAAATCTTTATTTATAAAATAAAACTTAAACTATAAAATAAATGCATTAAGAATGAATTACTTGACTCAATGAGATTGGCTGACTTATCTGACTAGATGGAAGTGCTCCAACGACACGACAATGTTTCAAAATCATGAGAAATCCTAATGCACCTATCTTGCGTGAATCTAAAGGTCTTTGAATCAAAGATAAGAACATACTAAATAAATTAAGATAAGCTTTAATGATGATCTAAAACTAAATAAAGAGCCATGTATACTAATCTAAAAAAAAAAATAGATGGAAAATATTTCTTATAAAACTAAATGGACACATCAAACAAGTTTATTTCACATGCACATATAAAGAATAATAAAAAAAGCTTTTTGAAGCTTTGGGGAAGATCTCACACTAAAAGGTTATTCTGCTCTTTGATAACATTTTGATTGGACTCTACAGAGCTAAAAAAGTGAAAATGTTTTATTTGGTTTTAAAAATGTTATGTTTATCACTTCTTCTGTAATCTGTACACAGCATACCTCTAAAAGATTGCTATGTATGGATTCATCTACATTTTATTCTAAAGAAAGATTTCAAAAAAGTTGACAAAGATCGCCATTTTCACTCAATAAAATCTGTTAATGTTTTTAATGGTCTCACATTAGTTCAAGTCTCTGTTGTGAATGAGCTTCTTCATGATATAATGTGAGAGTATGACTGAGGCTGCCTATCAGTTTGTGTATCATCTTATTAATAGTATTTTAGTTAGTTTTTTTTTTTAGAGATTAACATAGATGGAAAAGAACAGAAATACAATATCCATGGGTTGGGGTTATGGTGGAGTAGGAGGCTAAAATGAATAGCTTATAAATAAAGTCATAAAATGTTTACCTTGAAAACATGGCTTTTCTCAGGTTTAAAATAAGCGTATCTTTTAAGAATGGGCTAAGCTTTAGCAGTGGTTGTAAGGCAGAGAGTAGTCTTTCTGCAGATTTGGGATTCATTTTATCTAGCTTCTCAAACAAAATGCAAACTTTGTTGGTAGATTCAAGAAGAAGTTGTGGTGATGATGTGACTATGTCTGACTCTGTAAGAAAACATGAATATTGACATTTGAAGATTCTTAAAAGGTTTTTATATTTGTTAATTGCTGTAGAAGGGGATTAGATTCTGTGTATAAAAATTACCCTGTGAACTAACGAAAAAAGAATATGTCACTAACTAACTAGAAGAGTAGAAAGCCAAGACAAAAAAAATATATTAAGATGTCGTGTGCAGATGAAGAAAGTTTCATTGGGTATTTTATTGACACATTGGGCAAAGGAAGTCTCTGTTACCAAAGGACACTTCAGTCATTGTTTATGATGCTTTTGCCTTACTGTTTCTTTTTGTTGCCTTTTTGTTGTTCCCCATTATAGAGTCTAATGTCTATACCTATGTCTAATGATATTTATACTTTATCTTTATGTAGTTGCTCATTATTGGTTTGCCATTAGAGTTTCTGTGAAGTGGTGATTATAAGGAGTTCATATTTGTCTCTTGTATGGGCTCAGGCTTTGGACTTTGTCAGGCTTGATCTGGGTGTAGACCACTGTGTAGAGATGCTCTATAGTCTTTGCATAGGCCTTACTAGTTGTGGACAGTGTGCCCAATATTTTATCTATACCATTGTAGCGCCTTCATGTTACGCAGAGTTACGCTATTAGTTTTATTAATGTGTGTATCTTTGAATGAATACTTAAGATATAATATAATTTTCCTTCATTAATTGCTATTCATTAAAGATTGCTCATATCATCTCATCAGAAATATCACTTGTTGACAGCTCTAAATTACTTTGTTTTAGTTACCTGTTTATTTTAACTAATAACTGTCAGGGCCCTGCCAAATGAGCGAAGGTTTAAAAAAATACAACCATGACAAGTTTGACTAAGCATAACAAGGTGCACAAGGGAAAAAATGTATGTGTTAGGACATGAAATCTATTAATTTCAAAGATTAACATTTTTAACTCTAAGAAAAAGGCAAAAGTTCACTTTATTTTTTTTTATGGAAACTTATCATATTGGATAGCTATAGCACTTTGCTAACCAACAAATTCTGTTGAATATTGAGATTTTTTTGTTATGAAATTGTTAGGATTCCCTGTAACTGAGCTTTGATGAGTACTAGGGACCAAGCTCTGTTTTTGTTTGGGATGTTTGTAAAAGATAGTCACATCATCAGACCATAGCCTGCTATGTCTTAAAATGGAATCTTTTGTTACTTCTAGCAAGACAAGGTTATAGCACTGCTTAACATTAACCACTTAATGACTATCATTAGTAAGTAATCAATGAATTGTAACATAATTAATGAGTACAGCAATAATTGTTTTACCAAGATATTGTGTGACTGGTGATGTTGGTTTCATAAGTTCACCAAAAAGAGTGTTGAGAATATCATCTCTAAAGACATGATGAACCTTATGAATAAATAACAAAACAACAAGTTACAAAACTAACAACAATAGATTTTAATTTCAAATTTTAAAAATATAAATGTTACATTTTTTAAACTTTAATACCCAAATTATAATTCTTTTTTTTTAGGGGTCTATCTTCTGAGAACTTAAGTTGAATAAAAATGCTTGCCTTAAATGTTTTCAATAAAAGTCTTTGACCCAGCTGGCAGGCCTGTTGTGATGGAGATAAAGTCTTGCTTTAAATCATTGTCTGGTAGTACTCCAAACACAGGTTTAGGGCCAAAAGAATCAATCAATTTAAATCCCAGTTTGACCAGACCTTGTGTGACTTGATCCCAATCACAAGAACTAGCAATAAAGAACACTGAAACATAATGTCATGTTACCATGGTGCTAACATTATAAACAATCAAACTTTTCCTAATTAAAACTTTGCAATTTTTTAGACATAGAAGTATAAAAAATTTAAATGAAAGAGAGAGATTTTAATAGGAAAAAGTAAGTGCTGCTTAATTAACATCACCATAATTGACTACGGAATTGAAAGACATAATTAGACAACATGTCCTCTAACATTTGTAATAGTGATTAGTAGCATATAACTTAAAGTCATAAGATTTTAAGTGATCAATAAGAAAGCCTAATGAACTTATTTTTTTTTTGTAACAAAGTTCTAGAATAACTGCATAACTTCATCTCTGGCAGTGCCTTAATGATTTTAACTTCTTTACAGAGAACAACAAGGTATTTACCTTGGAGTTTTTGTCTCAGATGAAGGAACCAAACCTGAACTACTGGCCAGAATTGCCTAGACAACAGCAGCACTTGCAAAACTCAAAACAATCTGGACAGACAAAGGCATAGCCCTTGACACTAAAATCAGACTGATGCACTCCCTTGTTACGGCCACATTATTATTATATGAATGCGAATATTGGATGCTGACTGCAGATCTAGAGAAAGGGATCCTAGCAATGGAGCTAAGATGCTACAGAAAGATCTTCAGTATCTTATCTTATATGATACAGATGTTACTTCAAAAAGAAGATGATTACGTCCTACGGGTCATGCATATTTACATATTAACCAATGACCTAAATTCTGCCAAGTCAATGGTTTTCTTAGCTAGATCAGGCAACCCATTCCATGCTCTAATAGTGCTAGGGAAGAAAAAGCATTTGTACAAATTTGTCCTAGCATATGGAATGATGAATGTGCCTTTATCTTTGGGTCTTTCTGAGTATTTTATTACATTTTGTTTTTGTATTTGAAGATTATGGTTCAGTGTTTTATGTATAATTGCTAAATCTTCTATTCGAAGGCTTTCTAAATTTAGTGATTTTACTAAAGGTGTTACTCTAGTCAAATGTGAATATTCGTTTGTTATGAATCGCACTGCTCTATTTTGTGTCTGTTCTAGTTTCTTAATGTTTTCTTGAGTTGAGGGGTCCCAAACAGAGGATGCATATTCTAATATAAGCCTAACAAGGGTTAAATAACATTTTAGTTTTATGTTCTTATTTGATTTATAGAAATTTCTTTTAATAAACCCTAATGCTTTATTTGATTTTATGACAGTTTCATCAATATGGGGATTCCATGACAGTTTTTCATTTATTATAACGCCTAGGTATTTTGCATTTTTAGTCAGTGTTACTGGTTTACTATGAATAAGATAAGTGGAATTAATTAATTAACTTGTTTTTACAAAGATTGCATCATGAATGAAGAGATTAGAAACAGGATTAATACAGCAGTTGGACTCTCTGATGACCAGCTAACCACTGTCAAAAAAAAAGTAAACTCAAACTCTATGGCCAGGTCTTTCAGGCCCGCAAAGACTTTCCTTCAGGAAAAAAATACCAGAAAAAGAAGAAAACGGAAGACAGAGGAAGCGATGGGAAGACATCAAAGAATGGACAGGCATGTCATTGAATGAAATTCTATCCAAAGCAAAGGACAGAGAGGAATGGAGAAAGACATTTGAGAGATCTTGTTAGGTGTCAAAATGGTTGAACAGACTAAGGGATAGGTGATGAAGAGAACATACAACTCAATACTTTGAGCATCAAGCCATTGATCTCTTCAAATTTTCTCCAAAATTGAAATGATGCTTTTTTGTAATATAATCACTGATTCACACACATTTACTCACATAACTAAGTAGCTTTTGTTTACCCATCTTACTATCATTATTGTTTTAAAAAGATACAAATTATTTTGGTTTCTATACATACATTCCTATTTCTTAGGCAAACTTTTGCATTTATAAAACAATTAGTTTTTAGATGGACATAATGAAAGACAGACAAACATACCCATACATGTTTAGCCAGCAGAAAAACATCTTACTCTATAATTCTAGTCTGGCTGCAAGTCGTCCATACATTGAGTATAGTTGATAGATAACTTCTTTAGTGTCTTGTAAATCTGTGCATAGCAAACAAATAAAACATATTTGTAGAATCATAGTAGTTACACATAAACTTGATTTTTTAACTGAGTAAAGTAGGATTTAATTTGTAGAATTCAAAGT
Organism: Biomphalaria glabrata; assembly: GCF_947242115.1. Lineage (NCBI taxonomy): Eukaryota > Metazoa > Mollusca > Gastropoda > Planorbidae > Biomphalaria > Biomphalaria glabrata. Next base: position 45,743,942 of record NC_074720.1, on the reverse strand, counting down.
ATACCATCTTGATCCTTTCTCTTTCTCCTCAAACTTCATTTTGTGTACATATCTGAGGGCATGTGATGCATGATTACCTGATTAGGGAATAAATTCAAAAGATAACATTGCAATGTCTGTGAATATTTACCATTTCTAAATACAACAGCAAACATTCATCTTCAAAAATATTATGGTGTTAATTTTTATAAACAATATTTAGACAAAATACAAAAAATATTCAAATAAAGTTAAGTTTCTATGTAGTGAGTGGATGCTTTACCCACTTAATGTTTATTTGACATAGTGTCCATATTCAATTAAAATTTTATTTACCAACAGTGCTATTTTAGTAACAGTAATAAACAAACTTACCGATTGATAAGAAATACATTCCTAAGACCTCGAAATAGTCTCACCACAGCTATAGGTGTTGGAATGATATCAAAAGGTATTGAGAGTGTTGTCCCTTGCTCTATAAAAGAAATCCAAAGCTTGCCTCTGGCAAACTTCCACACACAGTCTTCACTTTTCTGAAAAACGTACAACTTAGTAAATAGATGGCAACATAATGGAGAAAATGCAACAATCAATAATCTGTTGTACCACAACAATGATAAATATCTAGCAGTCATAATCAAACATCATCCATAGCTAATGGCAGGGAGACTCAAATCATAGTGAGAATTCTTGCAATTTTTAAAACTTTTCCAACTATATTGAATCCTCGAAAATAAAGAGCTGGCAATGCAAAGACCAACTAAATAAAGTCAACTACATTAGAGTTACCTGTGGCAATGTTTATGTGCAAGGTCCATATTTTGGTTAATATTACAGTGGTGAATATTGTTTTTTTATTAAAATAAAACTTATGACCAATAGCCAACAGGGCTTTAAAAGGGGCATCAGTATTGGAGCTGACCTGCTAACTATAGTAAAAAAACATAAGCTAAAAATCTATGGCCACCTTACAAGGTCTTAGGGGCCCGCAAGGACTATGTGGTCAAGACATTTTCAAAATAGTTATAAGGCGAAAAAAATATGAATTGATCAAAATCAATCTTAACGAGAATAAAATAGAAATACTCATTGGTCGGCATTCTATTTTTATGTCAGTGTAACTCTTATTCTTTGATAATAATTTTTGTTTAGATGCAAGAGCGTTCAATGACAACTTGAATTATAGACCTGAATGGATTCCACTTTAGATTTTTCAGAATGTGGTGACTGATAGTGACATGCAGATGGTGGTGACTGATAGTACCATTAATGCAGATGGTGGTGACTGACAACTCCATTCAAACAGATGGTGGTGACTTATAGCACCATTCATGCATATGGTGGTGACTGATAGTACCATTCATATAGATGGTGGTGACTGATAGTACCATTCAAACAGATGGTGGTGACTGATAGTATCATTCATACAGATGGTGGTGACTGATATTACCATTCATTCAAATGGTGGTGACTGATAGTACCATTCATTCAGAATGTGGTGACTGATAGTGACATGCAGATGGTGGTGACTGATAGTACCATTAATGCAGATGGTGGTGACTGACAACTCCATTCAAACAGATGGTGGTGACTTATAGCACCATTCATGCATATGGTGGTGACTGATAGTACCATTCAAATAGTATTATTCATGCACATGGTGGTGACTGATATTACCATTCATTCAAATGGTGGTGACTGATAGTACCATTAATGCAGATGGTGGTGACTGACAACTGCATTCAAACAGATGGTGGTGACCTAGAGCACCATTCATGCATATGGTGGTGACTGATAGTTCCATTCATATAGATGGTGGTGACTGATAGTACCATTCAAACAGATGGTGGTGACTGATAGTATCATTCATACAGATGGTGGTGACTGATATTACCATTCATTCAAATGGTGAAGACTGATAGTACCATTCATTCAGAATGTGGTGACTGATAGTGACATGCAGATGGTGGTGACTGATAGTACCATTAATGCAGATGGTGGTGACTGACAACTCCATTCAAACAGATGGTGGTGACTTATAGCACCATTCATGCATATGGTGGTGACTGATAGTACCATTCATATAGTATTATTCATGCACATGGTGGTGACTGATATTACCATTCATTCAAATGGTGGTGACTGACAGTACCATTAATGCATATGGTGGTGACTGATAGTACCATTCATATAGATGGTGGTGACTGATAGTACCATTAATGCAGATGGTGGTGACTGACAACTCCATTCAAACAGATGGTGGTGACCTATAGCACCATTCATGCATATGGTGGTGACTGATAGTACCATTCAAACAGATGGTGGTGACTGATAGTATCATTCATACAGATGGTGGTGACTTATATTACCATTCATTCAAATGGTGGTGACTGATAGTACCATTCATTCAGAATGTGGTGACTGATAGTGACACGCAGATGGTGGTGACTGATAGTACTATTAATGCAGATGGTGGTGACTGACAACTCCATTCAAACAGATGGTGGTGACTTATAGCACCATTCATGCATATGGTGGTGACTAATATTACCATTCATTCAAATGGTGGTGACTGATAGTACCATTAATGCAGATGGTGGTGACTGACAACTCCATTCAAACAGATGGTGGTGACTTATAGCACCATTCATGCATATGGTGGTGACTGATAGTACCATTCATATAGTATTATTCATGCAGATGGTGGTGACTGATATTAACATTCATTCAAATGGTGGTGACTGATAGTACCATTAATGCAGATGGTGGTGACTGACAACTCCATTCAAACAGATGGTGGTGACCTATAGCACCATTCATGCATATGGTGGTGACTGATAGTACCATTCATATAGATGGTGGTGAATGATAGTACCATTCAAACAGATGGTGGTGACTGATAGTATCATTCATACAGATGGTGGTGACTGATATTACCATTTATTCAAATGGTGGTGACTGATAGTACCAATCATTCAGAATGTGGTGACTGATAGTGACATGGAGATGGTGGTGACTGATAGTACCATTCATGCATATGGTGGTGACTGACAGTACCATTAATGCAGATGGTGGTGACTGACAACTCCATTCAAACAGATGGTGGTGACCTATAGCACCATTCATGCATATGGTGGTGACTGATAGTACCATTCATATAGATGGTGGTGACTGATAGTACCATTCAAACAGATGGTGGTGACTGATAGTATCATTCATACAGATGGTGGTGACTGATATTACCATTCATCCAAATGGTGGTGACTGATAGTACCATTCATTCAGAATGTGGTGACTGATAGTGACATGCAGATGGTGGTGACTGATAGTACCATTAATGCAGATGGTGGTGACTGACAACTCCATTCAAACAGATGGTGGTGACTTATAGCACCATTCATGCATATGGTGGTGACTGATAGTACCATTCATATAGTATTATTCATGGACATGGTGGTGACTGATATTACCATTCATTCAAATGGTGGTGACTGATAGTACCATTAATGCAGATGGTGGTGACTGACAACTGCATTCAAACAGATGGTGGTGACCTAGAGCACCATTCATGCATATGGTGGTGACTGATAGTTCCATTCATATAGATGGTGGTGACTGATAGTACCATTCAAACAGATGGTGGTGACTGATAGTATCATTCATACAGATGGTGGTGACTGATATTACCATTCATTCAAATGGTGAAGACTGATAGTACCATTCATTCAGAATGTGGTGACTGATAGTGACATGCAGATGGTGGTGACTGATAGTACCATTCATTCAGAATGTGGTGACTGATAGTGACATGCAGATGGTGGTGACTGATAGTACCATTAATGCAGATGGTGGTGACTGACAACTCCATTCAAACAGATGGTGGTGACTTATAGCACCATTCATGCATATGGTGGTGACTGATAGTACCATTCAAATAGTATTATTCATGCACATGGTGGTGACTGATATTACCATTCATTCAAATGGTGGTGACTGATAGTACCATTAATGCAGATGGTGGTGACTGACAACTGCATTCAAACAGATGGTGGTGACCTAGAGCACCATTCATGCATATGGTGGTGACTGATAGTTCCATTCATATAGATGGTGGTGACTGATAGTACCATTCAAACAGATGGTGGTGACTGATAGTATCATTCATACAGATGGTGGTGACTGATATTACCATTCATTCAAATGGTGAAGACTGATAGTACCATTCATTCAGAATGTGGTGACTGATAGTGACATGCAGATGGTGGTGACTGATAGTACCATTAATGCAGATGGTGGTGACTGACAACTCCATTCAAACAGATGGTGGTGACTTATAGCACCATTCATGCATATGGTGGTGACTGATAGTACCATTCATATAGTATTATTCATGCACATGGTGGTGACTGATATTACCATTCATTCAAATGGTGGTGACTGACAGTACCATTAATGCAGATGGTGGTGACTGACAACTCCATTCAAACAGATGGTGATGACCTATAGCACCATTCATGCATATGGTGGTGACTGATAGTACCATTCATATAGATGGTGGTGACTGATAGTACCATTAATGCAGATGGTGGTGACTGACAACTCCATTCAAACAGATGGTGATGACCTATAGCACCATTCATGCATATGGTGGTGACTGATAGTACCATTCATATAGATGGTGGTGACTGATAGTACCATTAATGCAGATGGTGGTGACTGACAACTCCATTCAAACAGATGGTGGTGACCTATAGCACCATTCATGCATATGGTGGTGACTGATAGTACCATTCAAACAGATGGTGGTGACTGATAGTATCATTCATACAGATGGTGGTGACTGATATTACCATTCATTCAAATGGTGGTGACTGATAGTACCATTCATTCAGAATGTGGTGACTGATAGTGACATGCAGATGGTGGTGACTGATAGTACCATTAATGCAGATGGTGGTGACTGACAACTCCATTCAAACAGATGGTGGTGACTTATAGCACCATTCATGCATATGGTGGTGACTGATATTACCATTCATTCAAATGGTGGTGACTGATAGTACCATTAATGCAGATGGTGGTGACTGACAACTCCATTCAAACAGATGGTGGTGACCTATAGCACCATTCATGCATATGGTGGTGACTGATAGTACCATTCATATAGATGGTGGTGACTGATAGTACCATTAATGCAGATGGTGGTGACTGACAACTCCATTCAAACAGATGGTGGTGACTTATAGCACCATTCATGCATATGGTGGTGACTGATAGTACCATTCATATAGTATTATTCATGCAGATGGTGGTGACTGATATTAACATTCATTCAAATGGTGGTGACTGATAGTACCATTAATGCAGATGGTGGTGACTGACAACTCCATTCAAACAGATGGTGGTGACCTATAGCACCATTCATGCATATGGTGGTGACTGATAGTACCATTCATATAGATGGTGGTGACTGATAGTACCATTAATGCAGATGGTGGTGACTGACAACTCCATTCAAACAGATGGTGGTGACTTATAGCACCATTCATTGACAATGTGGTGACTGATAGTGACATGCAGATGGTGGTGACTAATAGTATCATAATGCAGATGGCGGTGACTGACAACTCCATTCAAACAGATGGTGGTGACTTATAGCACCATTCATGCATATGGTGGTGACTGACAGTACCATTCTTAGCAATTATACATTAAACACTGAACCACACAGATGGTGGTGACTGATAGTACCATTCATACAGATGTTGTTGACTGATAGTATCAATTATACAGATGGTGGTGACTTAAATCACCATTCATATAGATGGTGGTGACTAATAGTACCATTCACACAGATGGTGGTGACTAATAGTACCATTCACACAGATGGTGGTGACTTAAATCACCATTCATATAGATGGTGGTGACTAATAGTACCATTCACAAAGATGGTGGTGACTGAGCATGGAATGGGTTGCCTGAGCCAACCAAGAAAACCAATGACTTGTCAGAATTTAAGTCATTGGTTAACATGCATGACTAGATGCATGATGCATAGGATGTAATCATCATTTCTATATTTTATATTTGGATTCATTAATTCATGTATTGTCATTGACAAGGAATATATGTTTAAAATTTCAACTTGATCCGTGAAAAGGAAATGGGAGACAGACACAGACGAAGTGAGCTAAGCTTTAAAAAAAGTCCTAAATTCTGTTAAAAGAATCCAAAGAAGCTAACAAATGAACTGTCTTTATTTCATGTCTAACTCTAGTCTTTGTTTTTATGATGATGTTATTGTCACTATAAAAAACCTAATACGCAAAACAAAATGAATCTTAACATTTTTTTTACAGGCCTAATTCCATATTGTAAAGTAGCAAATCCTAATAATGTTAATAATGTATAGCCTAAAAGTACTTAGAGTTGTTCTAGTGTGCACACACGTTTTAATAATTGTAATTTTTTAGTTAATTTAATGATATATTAATTCTAATTGTTCATCTTTCCTTTCAACTAACAAAGGAATTCCTAAAACACAAAGTTGTAAAATCTCATGTAGCATAAATTTCTTAAGATGAAATCAAAGTTTCAAGCTATAAGTTTTCTATAATGTTTATGGGCTAGCTGATCAAACCATTACAGGCTAGAAATATAGAATAGAAAATAGAAATATTTGCCAATGCTTTGCAACCACAGGAAAAATAAATTATACAAGTTGAGGACAATAAATATTTTTTGACCTAAAGTTAGCTTTCTTATTTTAAAAACTAATTTGAAGTATACAATTAAAAAATTACTTAATGTTTACTTCCTTTTTAGAGCTCTATGTCAAGCAAGCAACTTACAATTACTGGTTAATTGAAAACTTATGAATGGGTTAATTAGAACTAGCTGCAGTGTGTTAAGGTGCTTAGTTCTATTAACTTCTAAACGGTGAAGATCACACTTGATAAAGCAATTCCAGTATTATATTAATGATAGATTGTAGAATATTAACATTCTGAAATGAAGCTTCTCAATCAAACTGTATAAAGGCAGATTAAATAAATACAATTTATATCTAGTCATACACAAAATACATTGAAGTGACAGTAATAAAGTCTAAACTATACAAAAGATTAGATACAGAAAACAGCAAGGCTCTTAAAAATGGTACCTCAATTCCTGTAAACCAAGTGTCCCTCTTATTTAATTATACAGGTTACATTTATTCAAAAAATAGATAATTATGTCTTTCTAATTATGAATTTCATGTGTCAGTCTAGTCATGCATGTTAATCAGTGACTTAAACTCTGCTAAGTAATTGTTTTTCCCAGCTGATTCATGAAACGAACTACACGCTCATTTAAACTATACTATTCTTAACAACACTCTTCATATAGCTATTTCTACAAGAGAGGTCATTAGTACTATCAAAGCAAAGATGGACTGGCTTAATGGGCATTCTGGCAAATGTTCAAATGCCTGATGGGTAGACACTACAACTGGACCAGTGGACCACTGAATAGGCCCTTTGAATGATATTAAGGCCTGTTTAAGTTTTTAATATTTTTTGTAAAAGGTGTCCTTTTACCTTTTTAAAGATCTTTTTATAAAATGTACAGTGTATACTAGCCTTATACACATTTTTGATAATGATAGAATGGATTATATGATATAATATATGGCCTAAATTCAAAATATTAGGTGCATATAAGGACTGTAGTGCATCTTACGGCAAGGTGCAGGGCATAGTAGGCCTATTATTTTCGGTATTGTACTGTACTACAGTTCAGTGACTGTACTGTTAATAAAGTACAATACATTTTAATCAAACATTTAGAAAAAAATCTAGTCTTGATTAAAAAAAAAGCAATTACTTTTGTGATTTAATAACTCATATCTACGGTCTACGTCTACGTTATTATTTAAATTTAGACTATTTATTATACTAGATCTAGACAATCTTAGTCAATCTAGTAACTAGTCTAGATCTAGATCTAATTCTAATCAAGTCTAATGTTTTGTTATTTCAATGAAATCAATGCAATGATGTAAAATCATAAAGAATCTACACACAAAAAGTACAATAATCAAGTTATATTTAATACTGGTACTTTTCATTTGTTGAACAAAAGAACGTCATTTAACCTCGTTCTTCTTTCGACATAGATTCTATCTAAAAAAGGAAAGAAAATACAATCATAACAATGTGAGCCACCATAGTCCATACTGATGCTTTTACCGTTGTCAACAATAATATTACGGTGTATAAGCAAAAAGTCCCCTGAGAAATGTTGAGAATGCTGTACAACTATAAACCTAGATCTAGAACAGGGGTTCTTAACCTGTGGTCGCGACCCCTTTGGACGTCAAATGACCATTTCACAGGGTCGCCTAAGACCATCAGAAAATTGGATTTGGGGGGGGGGGGGGGGATTTATAATTTTTATCGCTAGTTTTTTTTGTTCTTATGTGTTGTAACATTTTTGTACCACAGTGGATATAGATTTATATTGCAAATTATAGAGATGGGACATTACTCAAATAGCATTATTACCAAATAAATTTAGAAACGATCGTCAAGTTTCAATTTTTAAAAAAAGTGGCGGTGACAAATATATTAATAAGGAGTCTTCGAGTCTGAATTTTAAGATTAGTGAGGAATGCAGTATTTCCCATGGCTGCGCAGTCCCAGCTGTGACCTACATATAACATAGACATACCCTATATATTGCAAGACGATACAGAGGGTACTTTTAGTGAATGTAACATCCTTGTTTGATAGTAGTTTGTTATTTTTATTTGTTCTTCTTTGTGTTTCTTTTTTTTTTATAATTGTCATTCAAAAATCGATGTTACAGACCACATCTTTGTTGTTGCAAAATATATTTTTCAAGAAATAAATTTACTGTCTATCAATGCATCGAAACACCATTGTGGGATCAAACATTTCTTTGGTGAAGATATAATCACGTCGTGAAGAAAATTCAATTAATAAATACGCCATCGTATTATAGTCAATGAAAAAATGAAAAAAAGTTCATTATGTAACAACTCATGAACACGGACTTGTAACAAAAGAAGGTTAATAAAAGAAAAGAGAATGACGATTTTTTAATATTTTTTTTTTGCGGTATAGTTTTAGCAGAAACCCGATGCAACATTTGTAATGAAGTTCTCTCTGCCATATGTATTGAGGTCGAACAAACATCCGAACTTTGCCGATTATGACATACATTGGTTTAGTTTAGATGGTTTAGACTCATATGGCAAGTACCATAATTGAAACATATCAGCCTATGAATCTTCTTGTTTGGTAGCTGTCAGAATCGCCAGAGTTCTGAAACCTCACACCACTACCAAGCAATTATTGTCAGTGGCTAAAGATATGATTGGAGCCAAATTTATTAATAAATTTAGTGTAATTTGCATAAATAATGACACTATTTACAGGAGATTAGTTGACATGTCTTCTGATATTAAGGAAATGATATCTGCTTCTTTTACAATATTTAGCATCCAGCTTGATGAATCCACAGGCGTTGTAAATTGTTCACAATTACTAGTTCCGGTAAGATATACCAGTATACACAAAGGCGATTTTCAAAGATTAGTTTCAATGCAAAACTCTATAAACGACCTCTACAGCGCCTGATGTAATTGACAAAGTTGGTTAAATTTGAAAAAGCAAAAGACTTCTTGGAAAAATAATTGTGGCATCTGAACAGATGGTGCTCTAAGTATGCTTGGATGTCAGTCTAGAGGTTCTATCTTTGGTATAGAATGAGTCCTCATAAGAATTCATCCTAATTCACTGTATGATTTATCGAAAAATATTAGCAACGTCAATAGCAATGCATCTAAATATTTCTCTTCAATGTCAATTACAAAATTCTGGATCAATTGTTTGCAGTCATATCTTCACAACATAAATAACATATATACACACACACACATATATATATCTTTAAATACAAACTATAAATTCTAAGCTTTTACTTTAATTACTATAATCTACATGTATGTTTGAACATTTCATTTTTTTATATATAATATTCACATAGATAGGCCTACCTACTACTACTATAGTCTATATTACTATATTAGTATAATCAAACTTTGTAGCACCTATGTTAAAAGTTAACTCTATTTTAAATAAAAGATCTAATAGATCTATAAATATTTATTGGCTGACAGAGTAGTTAGTAGAACTTATCAAATATAGAGCTAATTAACTGGATCTTCTAACTCTTTGAGTACTTAGACTGATTTTTATACTAGAACTAGATAATCAAGAATGTCTAGATCTAATCAAGATGTCATTTTAATTCTATAATAGTAAAAGAGTAGATCCTTCAATTTACACCTATCTATATCTAGGTCTAATAAACAAACTAGATCTAGAATCTAGTAAGTATTAAGTATTAGAGATCTAGACATACTCACAATAGTCTCTGAGTCTAAGTCTAGACTTTAACTTGTCTAGGAATAGAGTTTATAGAGTGTCACTATAGTACTGCTAGAGCTACTAGTTAACTAGATATTATATTTTCTCTAGATTTAGTTAGGTCTAGCGGCAGTCTAGCCTAAACCTAAATCCAAATTAGTAATTACTCTAGATTTAGTTCTAGATCTTGAAATTTGATCTAGACACTAATTTAGTAATGATAGAAGACTAGCCCTAGCTAGAATCATCTACTTGATTAAAATACGTTTTTTATAATTAGATCTAGATCTAAAATCTAGATTTAATTAGATTAATTAGATCTAGACTTTAAAAGTAGAATATTATTTATTTTTTTTAGATCTATATCTGATAATAGATAATCTACTTTTGATCTACGCTGCTTCTGCCCAGGGACTAGTCACTAGAGTGACTAGACTCTAGTAACTCTACTTATCTACTTACTACTAGTCTAGTAAGTAGTGACTAGACCTACCTAGTCGGCTAGTGGTAGATTGTAACTACTGTAAGATTCTAACTAAATATTCAAATTATCAGTATCTAGATCTTATAGTTAATAATCATTGACATCGATCTATCATTATCATCTACTGAGATGATCTAGACTAGACTTAGACTATATAATAATATATACTAAATATAGATCTAACTATACTATCATTATCATGATTATTCATACGACGATGATACATCATACGGTTATTACGGTAATTTCGCATTTTCATTTTCGGGTAAATACGTTCAACTTCTAAAATCATTTTAAAATGTAGAAATAGATCTAGATTTAGCCTCTAGGTCTGGTTTCCTGGTTTCAATTTTTATGCCGGCAGATCAAACTTATTAGAATTAGATCTTACTAAATTAGGCGTCTCAGGCCGGGGCCTTACTGATTTGTTTCTAAATTTTGTTTACGTTTTTGATAAAAAGCGAAAGTTCGGAAAAAAGCGCATGCGCCGTAACTTAAGAATTGTAACTTCCTGTCTTTCTTTGAATTCGACTTATTAAGTTTTAGTTTGAAAGATCAAAACGTGAATGTAAAAAAAAAAAAAAAAAAAAAGTCCTATACCGAGCCGGCAATCAGTCGTACTGGCATTTGCCGGCAAGCTTTTTTTTTTTACTTCGATTTTGCCGGCATGCCGGATAGCTGGCGATCTTGCATCCATGACAAATTTTTTTGTTATGGTTGGGGGTCGCCTCCTAGTGAAAAGTTGTGTTAGGGAGTCGTGGAGCTAAAAAGGTTAAGAACCGCTGATCTAGAGTGAGAATATAGACTATATCTACTTCTGATAACTTAAACTCACTAAACCTGTAGCATAAAAATAAATGACAAATCTAGATCTAGTCAATTAATTGTTTCTTCTACAATAATAAGGCTTCTCTTCGAGTCCGAAGATTAACGAGGAATGCATATTTCCCGTGGCTATAATACGCATTTATTGTCAGCATAATCTAGACTACTATCTGACCTAGGTCAATATAAAGAATGACGAGCGCTATAAAACAAGTAGATCTAGATTTCCCCGGTTACGCTATTCTGCCTCAAAGTTGTACAATGGGTGGATGGAAGTAATTAGGCTAAATGAATAGCAAAACAAAACTCCTGTGGGAGTGTCCAAGGGAATGCGAGAGCTTTCCCATTGCACGGTGCGGAGTTGAAAGTTTCCACGTCCCTGTCGATAATCCATGTGCCGTTCCTCAAGGGACCGTTACAATAATGGCGAGTCCTGCACGGTTAGCTTGGTAAAACATAGGGAAATGGCGGGGTGTTTCCGGTTTGCTCGGCCTTCGGCCATGTATTCTAGTCCATGCGATCGGAAACAGCAATGTCTTACATAAGCATTGACTTGGACCTCTTTCAGACAGAACGGTTTGTTCAAGCAGGCTTCGGCTCAACTCTTTTGACAATCACAAGGATCTAGATTTTATTTTCTATACCCACACCATTTGGACACGCAAGTCAAATTGAATAAAGTTTTCGCCGCTCTTTGTAGATCTATCAAGATCTGTCAATGATGTCACAATTAAAATTCTACATTGTAAAATCATAGATTGTTTCTTGATTAAATTTGAATTAAGCTATAGACCTTAAAAAAAAACTCGTCTTTTTATATTTTTTTATCAATTTATCATGTTCCGTCAACATAACATTATGAAAGAAATTTTGAGAAATATTGAAATGAGCAGAGTAGTTAAGTAATCCTATCAGACCTTGTGGTCTATTTTGGGCTAATGTTGAAAAGGTTATATGTTTCTATGGCCGACGGTTAACTAGCATGTCATGTGGCCAGCACAACGATCAAGTTCTGCCATGTTACACGCTACATGTAATGCCCTCGAGGGGACAACTCTAGAATAGTTCTGCCATGTTACACGCTACATGTAATGCCCTTGAGGGGACAACTCCAGAATAGTTCTGCCATGTTACACGCTACATGTAATGCCCTCGAGGGGACAACTCTAGAATAGTTCTGCCATGTTACACGCTACATGTAATGCCCTCGAGGGGACACCTCTAGAATAGTTCTGCCATGTTACACGCTACATGTAATGCCCTCGAGGGGACACCTCTAGAATAGTTCTGCCATGTTACACGCTTCATGTAATGCCCTCGAGGGGACAACTCTAGAATGTTCTGCCATGTTACACGCTTCATGTAATGCCCTCGAGGGGACACCTCTAGAATAGTTCTGCCATGTTACACGCTTCATGTAATGCCCTCGAGGGGACAACTCTAGAATAGTTCTGCCATGTTACACGCTACATGTAATGCCATCGAGGGGACACCTCCAGAATAGTTCTGCCATGTTACACGCTACATGTAATGCCCTCGAGGTGACACCTCTAGAATAGTTCTGCCATGTTACACGCTACATGTAATGTTCTCGAGGGGACACCTCTAGAATAGTTCTGCCATGTTACACGCTACATGTAATGCCCTCGAGGTGACACCTCTAGAATAGTTCTGCCATGTTACACGCTACATGTAATGCCATCGAGGGGACACCTCCAGAATAGTTCTGCCATGTTACACGCTACATGTAATGCCCTCGAGGTGACACCTCTAGAATAGTTCTGCCATGTTACACGCTTCATGTAATGCACTCGAGGGGACAACTCCAGAATAGTTCTGCCATGTTACACGCTACATGTAATGCCCTCGAGGGGACACCTCTAGAATAGTTCTGCCATGTTACACGCTACATGTAATGCCCTCGAGGGGACAACTCTAGAATGTTCTGCCATATTACACGCTTCATGTAATGCCCTCGAGGGGACAACTCTAGAATAGTTCTGCCATGTTACACGCTATATGTAATGCCCTCGAGGGGACACCTCTAGAATAGTTCTGCCATGTTACACGCTACATGTAATGCCCTCGAGGGGACACCTCTAGAATAGTTCTGCCATGTTACACGCTACATGCTATGCCCTCGAGGGGACAACTCTAGAATAGTTCTGCCATGTTACACGCTACAAACGGTTCGAGATGTGTAAAGAGAAGACAAATCCGTAACAGTGCAAGTGTTATTTCACAACGAGGATGTCTACATACATACATAGCTATTGCAGGTGAACAAAATCAATGGGCAAACTGCCTTTACGTTTTCCTACTTAAGTCAGGTACCCATTTTGAGATGGCTGGACTCAGGGGCGTCCTAAAAATAAAAAAAATTCAAATAGTCTTTCATTCTTTTCTGGTATTTGAACCTGGGACCTCGATTCGAAAGTCAAGCCCATGACCGTTTGGCCGTCACATCCTCCCCTCCCCTCTTCCAAAGAGCAGAGTAATATGTTTCAAGAGTTGATATTTCGCTTTCAAAACTTAATATAATTAAAAGAGGCCAATGCGAGATGCGAATGTTACATTTTAGCAGGTCTATATTCTATTTCTTGGTCTACAATTCTAGAACAATTAGAAATCTACTTGATTAGTAGTAGGTGGGACTTAACTATTGTAGCCTAATATGGTGGTCTAAAGTAAAAAAAAAAAAAAATAAAGTTCCCTTTTAGATCTTGCAATCTATTGAGCAGATGATGTAAAGGTAATCTGTTTCTCTGGCCCATGGTTAACAATAAGGGTGTCATGTGGGCAGCACAACAACCAACTGAAATGACTTTTCCCCAACTATTGTCAGGTACTTCTATAAGAATTGGGCGGAATCAGGCTAAATAGTAGTAAAGCATTCAAACTTTATTATAGCGGTAAAATATTTCCACTTTATAATAGCAAGTGCTTGAATACTTTATATTATGTCTTTGGCAGCATACACATAGCTTCAGAAAGAATGGTCAATTTCAATTGGAGAAACAGAGGAGGGATTTTTAATTCAATATTTATAGTCAATATTTTATAACTATTTAATCTACTGTGCACCTTTTATATATCTTATCTTATATAATACAGACGTTACTTCAAAAAAGAAGATGATTACGTCCTACGCGTCATGCATTTAGTCATGCATATATTAGTAGAATATGTAACTAAACATGAACAGAATTAACTACAACATTAAATTGTCTGCTTGTATGTTTATATATTCAATAATAGCTGTAAATAGAAAATTGTTAAGTATTTAAAGACCAGTAGTTCTTCAGTTACAAAAAATATTCCTTACATATTTAGTTTAAAATTTGTGCTCTGTGTATTATTGCTTCTTAAGTTTTTACCATTTACCTGCACCTGTACCAACTGTATTTGGTTATACTATTATTTATATGAATGTAGAATGACTTATTTAAAGAATCACGACACATAACCTATGATAAAAGCAGCACTAAGCTACCAAGGTTATTGAGAGAAGAGTAAAAAAGTAAAGTTCTCCTTTCAGACCTTGCAATCTATAGGACAGATGACCTTTATATCATATATGTGGCCTATATATGTGGCCCACGGTTAACAAGGGTGTCATGTGGCCAGCACTATGACTAATCGCCTTTACTTTCACCAACTAATGTCAGGTACCCATTAGAGTTGGGTGGACTCAAGAGGTGCCCAAAGATACTGAAATAAAAAATCACAGAGAAGAAAATATGAAGAAATATAGACATGTCCCTTGTAGAACTCAAACCACTAAACTGACACGGCACCATTGTCTCGCCGTGACCAGGTATCATTCTAACACTCTCTGTCCCGCACTCCAAAAAAAAAAAGCATTTGCATACAGATAACTTTTTTGAAGTGCTAGTAATTAGATTAATGACACAAATGAGCTACCTTAGTGCTGCTATCATTATATGTTACAGTGTTACAGGTTATGTTTATTTATAATTTGTTTTAGCACTCAAAGCTTCAATGTTCATTAATGTTTTGCGAGAACCGTGATCACATTTAGACGACCACAGTAGATGTTGAGATGAGATCTGTATACTACTAAATTGTTCGTCCAGTTTTGTTGTTAATCATTTTGACTAAGTCTACACTAGAAACTCTCTAGACTTAAAGACACATAGTGCAAGGAAATGGAACACAAAATGCATGCACACAGTTAAAATAACAACATAAACAGAAGAAGACATAAACCAGACTTGTCGATTTTTAAAATTTTAAAACTCAAAGTAAAAATAAAAGACTTAAGTATATAGGTAAGTGTTACTGAACTGTTCTAGGACTAAATATTAACCCATTTATGCCAAAGGTTGCAATGTGTTGAGTATTTTTCTGCATGAAATTCACATATGTTTTGTAGAAAAAAATTTAAGAAACATGAATTGGAAGAGAACAAAAAAGCTGTATCCTCTTCCATTTTTGAGTTATGAGTTGCTCCAAAATTAGAACTCTAAGCAATTCACTACAACAATAAATAAAAGTATTACCTGCTGCTGAGTGTGATTTCACAAATAAGGTAACATATTATTCATAACAAAATGTTTTGTTTTTATAACATTGCGCACACTGTGCTTTTCCTGTTTGACATTCAGGTTATCATAACATGATTCATTGTTGTGCTGTTGAGAATGTCTTTCTTTTCCGCCTAGGTCAGAAGGCTGGCCATGGTTCTTTAAACAATAACATGCAATAAGTCACCAACTCCAGAAGATCCACAAGCTTTTTATAATGTGTTTTATGTAAATGCCATTTATTTTGAGAAACAAGTTCAAAACATAACAATGAAGAACTTGATTATCATTTCCAAGGAATGATGCCTAATATTTTCATCAATGTTTTTATCAGCTCTGTCTACATCTCCAATGAAATGCTTTTAGACTCTAATAATGTTTAGCTGCTGTACTTGGATTTTCTTTTTTAGTTTTTTTTTTTTTTAAATCATTGATAGAACACTGGGGATAAACAACACCTTCATGGACAACACTTATCATAGCATCTGCAAACAATGTTGCCCTTGCCAGCAATTAGATTTTATAATTAATTGTAAAGAAGCAATTATACATAAAACAATGAATCATAATCTTCAAATACAAAAACAAACCCTAATAAAATACTCAGAGGCACAAAGATAAAGACACATTCCTTGTTCCATATGCTATGACAAATTTATACAAATACGCCTTCTTCCCTAATGCTATTAGAGCATGGAATGAGTTGCCTGAGCTAGCCAGGAAAACCAGTGACTTGGCAGAATTTAGGTCATTGGTTAATATGCATGACTAGATTGACTAGGGACACGCGTACGACATAATCATTTTCTTTTTGAAGTAACATCTGTATTTTATAAGATCAAATAATGTGGCTCTTTCTACTTTCTTGAGCACAACATATGGCAATTTGTCAATGCGATACTTCTAACTATACCTGTTGCTTCATTGAATTGGGCAAAACCAAAAGTGAAATGCTAGTGAAAAAGGTATTAAACACAAAATAGTATTATCCAATAAACTGCAGAACAAGAATCGCACTGACATTGTAATCTTCATAATTATTATCTGGGCATTTTTACAAATATTGCTGAGACCAGAAAAAGAAAAATAGACTCCTAGACTGGTTAAACCAGACCAACTTGAAGCTAAAATGAATGGTCTTATACAAATAAATTGTTTGCACCCATGACAATCATGTTAATGTACCATGGATAATTTAATCAAGGCTGAAATATAATAGATCTATATTTTACTTGAATTAAATTTTCTGTATTGAGTTCATTAAGTTCTTTTATGGGAGGTCACAGATTAGAAAATTTGCATTTTCAGTGTCATACAAGTTTGAAACTATGGTTACAAAGCGATCAGGTCTCATTGCAACACTTAAACATTATGTGCTTCTGTTTTTCATCCCCAGAGAGATTCTACAGGTTTAAAAGGAATAGCTATTATTAGTGATACTGGATTTGCCTGGATACTGGAACATACAAAATTAGAAGCCTATAACTAATCCAACAATCATAACATTTCACAGCATCAGTATTACAGAAATAATAGATCAAAAAAATTGTTAGTACTTGACATAAGTTCATGAAAGTTATTTTCATTAACCTTCATAGGTTTCAAAAATGTTCAGAAAATGTTCATTACTTTTTTACAAGGCTGCAGAATACCTATCTCTGCAATGCTGTGACTACCACTGTGTGTAAGGGGTATTCCATGAAAGCTTATTTGAATAAAAAAAGCACATTCCCGTGGTGGACTAGAACAGTAGGATATAAATAAGTACCAAGGGGATCAGTGTTCCAATAATGGATCACTTGGCATAAATGGGTTATTGCCAAAACATATAAGAGGAAATAGATATGCATACAAATAACAAAACATTAATAATTTTGAAGCCTATAACTAATCCAACAATCATAACATTTCACAGCATCAGTATTACAGAAATAATAGATCAAAAAAATTGTTAGTACTTGACATAAGTTCATGAAAGTTATTTTCATTAACCTTCATAGGTTTCAAAAATGTTCAGAAAATGTTCATTACTTTTTTACAAGGCTGCAGAATACCTATCTCTGCAATGCTGTGACTACCACTGTGTGTAAGGGGTATTCCATGAAAGCTTATTTGAATAAAAAAAGCACATTCCCGTGGTGGACTAGAACAGTAGGATATAAATAAGTACCAAGGGGATCAGTGTTCCAATAATGGATCACTTGGCATAAATGGGTTATTGCCAAAACATATAAGAGGAAGTAGATATGCATACAAATAACAAAACATTAATAATTTTGATAAAAAACAGTCAAAGTCTATGTGAAAGTACTTCAACATACAGAATGATTTCCACAGTACTGAATACTACAATGTTTGAATAAAAAAAATATTTTTTTTTGTAGGACTTGTATAACAAAAAATGCCTTTCAATGTTTAGTGTATAACAAAAAATGCCTTTCAATGAATGTGGCATCAAATTTATGTTTTGAACACAATATGGTGTTACAATGTAAGTGATAATACACAATATTAAAAAAGTCAAATGTTAAAAAAAAACAACTATAATAACACTGTAGAACTTTTAAAATACAACACTTGTAAATGCAATTTAAAAAATGTCAAAAAGATAAACTCATATTTGCTAAAGCTTTAACCACAAGAGCATTACCAAACAATCAACATTACATTGGCATCATTAAGAAATGGCATCAGTTAATAGAACTGTGCTTTAGCAATCAAATTATAAATATTAATATTTTTCATTAGGATATTGCCAGTTCCTAAGTACTTACACTCTATAAAAAATCTCTCCAGCCAGAAATGACCTCTGGTGAGAGTTTACTGAAAGCTGTCCATATTTTAACCTTGAACTTGATGATGACGCCCAGACTACATGTAACTATTCAGGGCCTAAGCCTTGGCTCAGTCAGTTAAAGGCTTATGTCTTTGCTACCCATCAAGAGACTAAAGTAGATGTGAGTGAAAAATTCAACAAGTTGTACACAAACACCTGTGTATTCATTATAGTGTGCTTCTTTTAGGAGTGGACTGACCCTTCTCCATCTTGTCACCTTGTTTTCTGCTCCAATGCTTGTACACACTGGAGAGACCACTTGGGAGTCACACACATTGATGCTGGTTGAAGGACAGAGCTGAAATAGTCAACCAATAATGAATTGTTTGTTAAACATTTTCTATTCATCATCAATAGAATTGTATGAGTTTGTAATTCAAATAAGTTTATTCAAATAAGTTTATTATAGATAACTCTTTCAGTCAGTAAATAAAGATTGTTAGCATTAAGTAAATTGAGAATGTTTTCATTAAATCAATAAGTAATAATTACTTTCAATCAAAAAGGAATGTTCATAATAAGAAAACAAAACTTATTTTAGAAGACCTGTCTTCTTTGATTTGTTTTACATGTTTTCAAAAGGAGTAAAAAAAAAAATAAGTTCCATTGGTTTTTTTTAATCTAGCATTCATAGCTAAATAAGAGAAAAACAATCACTCTATAAGTTGTATAAAGGAGGTATTGTCTTTAAAAAAAAGTATTTTCAATGTTTTTATTTTAAATTTGTTTGGCTTAAAATTCTCAGAAATACTTTATTTTTCTTTATTCTTTTCATTCTATGTTTAGGTTTTATATATCTAAAACAAACAACTTTTAATTTATATCCCAATAAACAAATGTAACCTTGGTGACATGAATGCTAAACAACTACTCACACAATGTCCCCAACAAGGAGTTAACAGTTAGATGCTGGCTTGGTGATGACATAGGCTGCCCATCATGGAGTAGCCTTCAGCCCTGAAATATATATAAACTGAACTTACAAACAATGTCTAAAAGTCCTCTGACTTAATAATTCTCTTTTTGTTGAAAAAAAAAGACAGTTGATAATGATTGCTTTGACACATAGTCAGATTCTACTTTCATGTGTGATGTATGTGGCAAGAATGCCTCTCAAGAATAGGGCATAATAACCACCGCAAGAACTGCTCCTAAAGATGAGCCAAAATCAATTTATGACTGAAGGCAGCCAACGAAGAAAAAAATGAAATTTGTAACCAATATTATATTTTAAGCTCTGATTTGATCAAAATTATTAACAGAAGTATTTTGGTCTTTAACTCATTGTTTCTGATTTTGTTATCCATCATTGTAGTTCTCAGCAAAAACACATTTCAATTAGAATAATACATTAAAAAAAAGAAAAATGAAACAAATTCAAACCATGTCTAGTTCATGAGCTTAGGGGATATTTTATTTTTACAAAAGAGATTTAACATCTTATCTTCTTATCTTAACATTAACAACCATCAGGGTTGGCCTAAGGCAAAGGCAAACTAGACAACCGCCTAGGGTCTCCAATTGGTGGGATTCTCACATAGGACTCTAAAAAAAAATTGATTTTTTAATGAAGATATGTCGATAATTGTCCTCAATGTTATTAATGTTTTAATAAATTGCATAATTTTTTTTTCACTTATTATTTTTTTGTTTTATTTGGGACAACAAATCCCTATGCCTAGGGTCTCCAATTGTCTCATGCTTGCTATTATAAATGACTAGTTTTCATTAAAAAAGAAAGAAGCAAAAACTTGGCTTATTTTTAAACTTTTTGTATGACTCCATAAGATGTGCAAACAGGTTAATTTTGCAGACGTAAGAAATATAAGAAGATGAAAAAAGACTTTAACACATGTCTTTATTAACTGAGGTGGAAGGGATAATGGGAGTTAATATAAACAGTTAACCAGGATAAATATAATGGGCAATGCTGGTGGGCAAAATTGAGCATTGGTAGCTTCTACCATCTGATACAGAAACTTGACTATTAGCCAAATAGAACACTAAGATACTATCAAAGAAGAAAATTAAAAGGTACACCACACTCAGCTCCACAAATAAAAGGTACACCACATTCAGATCCAGAAATAAAAATAAAAGTTACACTACACTCAGATCCAGAAATAAAAGGCACTCTACTCTCAGATCCAGAAATAAAAGGAACTCTACTTTAAGATCCAGAAATAAAAGGTATCCTACTCTCAAACCCACTTACTGTTTATTGTGAAATGCCAGGAAAGAGACTAATCTAGTTTCAGAGTCATTTTGTTGAAGTCCACTACTTGTGGAGGACATAACACAAGATAAAACAGTTTTTTACATGAAAAGAAGGTAGTGAAAGAACAGGACCAAATTTAAAGACTTTAAATAAAAGCATTAATAAATGTTTATTTATGGGTATGATGCTAAATAATTCTGGACATATTTTTGTTTTTGTTATTAAATAATTTGGTCTTCATTATTTTTTTGTTCTAAAAAAATTCATGTCTTCCACTAGATCAGCCAATCCTACTCAAATACTTAGATCCACAATGATAGAGGCCCATTTCTTACTCCATAGGCTAGGTCCTACAAGTGCTTCTTCTTCCCTAGTGCCAGTAGAGAATGGAATGGCTTTAATCAGCCAGTACAGGAAACCCAACCACTTAGCAGAGTTTAAGTCACAGATTAACATAAATGACTAGAAATGTGATGAATGTTATTATCTTCTTTTTTGAGGTAATATCTCTGTAATCTATAGAATATGATGTAAATGTTAATGATGTCCTCATTAATAACATTGAGGACAATTATCGCCATATCTTCATTAAAAAACAATTTTTCAAAGTCCTGTGTGAGAACCCCACCAATTGGAGACCCTAGGTGGTTGTCTAGTTTGCCTTTGCCTTAGGCCAACCCTGATGGTTGTTAATGTTAAGATAAGAAGAAGATAAGGATGGCTGCCTGGTCATGCGGTTTGCGCGCTGGACTGTCGTTCGGATTTATTGACGGTCGAGGGTTTGGACTAGGAAGTAAACTATTTTCAACTCTGAAGGAACATCCGAATTATGTAAAACATTTTACAAACATTTTTTACAAACAATTACTACAGTCTGTAAATGTCAAGCAGAGATTAAGAGTATTACTAAATAAGAAGGTTAATTAACTTAGGACATTTTATGAGCCCAAGAGACAGTCTCTAGATTTATCCTAAGTTAATCAACTTGACATACTTTTAGATCAATTATTTCAGACTCTTCTAAGAAAACAAGCTTTGAAATTGATCCAGTTCTTTTTTATTTTCTTGTCTATGTGTTGATTCTTTTTGCAATCTTTAAATCTGATGACAATAATTTATAATTATTAATTTGATATTTACCGGTGTTTAAGTGTTGTGGTCAGCTTTATGTCCAGAAGAACTTGAAGCATTTTACTTAAGGTTGTCCACTGACTGGGTTCTGTAGATAGCAAATGGTACTTGCCTACCTGTCGACAAAAGTCTTCGTACAGGTGACCATACATCTAGTACTTCCTGACAGTAGCTTTCTTCACTAGAATATGGGGAAAAAAAGTTCAGGGATTTTATAAAATCTATTCAGGCATGATAGATAGCAGCCATGGACCTAGAGTTGTTGTTTTTTAAATTTGAATCTGAAAATTTTCTTATCTCAGGATTCCCTTTGAGTATTTTTGTTGAAGAAATTAAAGACGGATCATTATGTTGATCAAATGTCACCTACATCAGTAACAGGTTAAATAGCTAGCTAGGGAAACTGTAAGCATAGTTAGTCAAATTAATGAAACATCGATATAAATGATTTGCATAACCACAAGCACGGTGGTTGAGTGGATAAGCACTTGGCTTCCGAACCTAGGGTCCTGGGTTTGAATTCCAGTGAAGACTGGGATTTAGAATTTTGGGCACCCCCAAGTCCACACAACTCTGATGGGTACCTGACTTCAGTTAGGAAAAGTAAAGGCGGTTGGTCATTGTGCTGGCCACATGACATCCTGCTCTTTAACCATCATCTGCCCTATAGATCACAAGGTCTAAAAGGGGGGAACAATAAATAACAGTCATCCCATCTCCAGTAGCACATCCTTAATGCCACCTCCAGAGAGAGTTAAGTATATTAAAACTACAAAAATAAGGAATTTAGAAGGAAAAATAAGTTCCCCTTTCAATTAATAAATGACTAATGCTATATATAGTAAATTTGACTTTGAATAGTTATGAAGAATATTAGTTAATTTATATATAATGTAGGTTTGAAAATATTTCATTGGTTGAATTCAAACTTGAATTTTATTTCAAAATGTATGCAGCCTAAATAACATCATTTTTTCTTCTCAAGACTGTTCATCTTCATATATTTATAGATGTATCAGTCATCTAGTTGTAGTCATTTTTTGTCTATTTTAGTTAAATAGCTGAAAGAAAACATTGACATAATGCATTGACAATATTGCAAGTGTGGTTAGGGATTTCCGATTACAATCCTGGTAGTGTGGTTTGCACTTGATATTGCCTTGATCCTCTCAGGCTTAAACCCTGCACACTGCCATTCCCTGCTATCCTGTCAGAGGTTTTGGCTATGATGTAATAATCTTCAATTCTGAAGGAACATTGAAAACATACACAACAAACAAGCTGAAACATTGACTTTCTTGTCTGTCTTTAAAAACTAAGTAGATTTTAAATTTTTCAAAGTTCTATTTAGATTCTGAAAATAAAAAACTTACACTTGACAAATGTCCAGAACCTTGTTCTCCATTAATGCCCAGCAAAAGTCAAATAAAAGAGATGAGTTAACTCTTGGTGAATGTCTGATATAACAGAGTTGTCCAACATGCTGGCTGAGAAGAAATGACCCGCAGAAAATGGTAAGCAGAAAATTTCACCCAAATGTGACCCAGATGTGGATTTGTGCCTCTGAAAAAAAGAATTTATACATTGAAATAACTCAAATTCAACAACATTCTCCTCACTTCTTACCTAACTATATAATGTTCACTGTATATCCTATACACTTTATTTACATGTAGGCAAATATTAACTTGAAGTGACAAATTTATTTTTATTGAGCATTAACATTTTTAACACTGTCTGTCTTATTCACTGCAATCTATAAAATGAGAAACTCAATCAACTAATTACAATTCAACAACAGAGGCAAAGTGGGGAGATTGGGTTCAAATCCTGATGAAGACTGGGATATTAACTTTCATTATCTTTAGGGTACCTCTTAGTCCACCCAGCTCAAATGGGTACCCAACATTAGTTGGGGATAAGGGACATTGGTCAATGTGCTGGCCACATGACCACCTTGTTAACTGTGGACAACAGAAACAGATGACCTGCAAGGGATGGCAGCAAGCAGAGCTAAACTTGGGACCATTTTAATGAGGATACCAAAGTACATACAGCTGATAGGTTCTTTCTCATCTCAATCTAAGTTGTAAATCTAAGCTCTCAATCAAAGTTCTCAATCTAAGCTTTCAATCAAAGTTCTCAATCTAATTTCTCAATGCAAATTTAAGCTTATACTCAACAAAAGTCCTCTTTTATATAACAGTTCTATTTAAAAACCAAGTACACATTTGTAAATGACCAGATTTTTAGAAGTCAGCCCTGAGATGTCCATGAACTTTATGTAAGACGCCTGACTCAACTCTGTCAATACAGTCACACTTGGGAACAGTCTTCATTTGAGAAAAACAAAATATTTCAAAGTTGTCAGTTTTTAGTTTGTTAGAAATTTTTCTTCATATTGGGACAGCTGATTAATACATTATTATTAAGTAAAACTATTAATAAATAGAAGTAAGTAAATAATTTGTACTTATCACTAAGTCAAACTCAGAGCATTTATTGTTATGACATGATTAGGAATTAGGTTATTGTTTCCGGAATAAGGGGAAAGTTTTACTTAGTGAAAAATGAAGTGATAGATCTTTGAAAATTAAGAATGCTCTAAGAGACGCTAGAATCAAGACACTTTCTCATTTACAGTAGGAATAAGAAGAATTCTATAGACAGCTAGTAATAGAGGACATCCGACCGTTCTCGCGTTGAGTATTAAAAGTGTTTGTTGTTTCAACACTAGCGTCAACTCCTTTTATCAATTGTTGGCCTTTCGTCAGAGTTGCTGTTCCAGCATTGAGTTTGGCATTACCTCCACATCACAGAGGAAGCGCATAACATATATCACAGTAGTGTATTCTGGACTACTGTCTTTTAATGTTGCCATGTCTGGATCTGCATCATCAAGCTAGAATTTTATATACTCTAGATTAATACTTGGGCTTAACCAGGATTTGTTTAGGTCAGAGTGAATAGAATAAACAAGAAATAGACTCATCTGAGTGACAAGAAAGACAATGCCTATTCTAAAAATATCAACGCCTAATCTTTCACCACAGAATCAGACAAAACAGAATGAGACAACATATGTTCTGGAAGCTAAAAATTGGAACTAGCAAAATCTGCCCATGTGGAGTATCACCAGAGAATGCTGATCATGTCCTTCAAAACTGCATACTTTATCAAGAGGCCCAATCAAGACACTAGCCCCAAATCACCTCTATAGAAAGAAAACTCCCTGATTTTGAAACCATTGCGCAGTTCATCTCTCATGTTGATCTAGTCATCTGAACGCTCCAACATAATAATGAGAACAAGGAAGAAGAAGTTTTGGTGAGGTGCATGGGGGTGGGGGGGGGAGGGGGAATTGTACTTTTTAAAAATCTCTAACTCATTAGTTATTAAGAGTTACGAGCAAAGTAATCATTCTTACAAAAAGTTGTCAGCTTCATAAAGGAGGAATTGTCTTTTTTTTTTTTTTTTTAACTTTTTTTATGTTACTTGCATACTTAGAATGAGAAAAATACACTGACCTAGACAAGAATAGTGAAAGAAAGAGGGACAGAAGGAAAAAAACAAGAGAGACAAAGAGAGAGGACAATGGAAAATTCAAGCTAAACTAAGCAACAAGACCTAAAAGACAGTGGTCTATGTCTAGCAGAATGGAACAAACTAAATGTTGATGACTAGCGTACTGATTAACTATTGATAAAGATTTTAAAGTTAAGTCTAAAAAAAAAAAAAAAATTTTGAAAAAAAAAATTTTGAAAAAAAAAAAAATTTAGAAAAAAAAAATTATCTAAAAAAAAAAAAAAAATTATCTAAAAAAATTTAGAAAAAAAAAATTGAAAAAAAAATTATCTAAAAAAAAAAAAAAAATTTAGAAAAAAAAATAATTTAGAAAAAAAAAAATTTAGAAAAAAAAATTAGAAAAAAAAAATAAAAAAAAAAAAAATTATCTAAAAAAAAAAAAAATTTATCGTAAAAAATTTAGAAAAAAAAAAAATTTAGAAAAAAAAAATATCTAAAAATTTATCGTAAAAAATTTAGAAAAAAAAAAAATTTTAGAAAAAAAATTTAGAAAAAAAAAAAAATTAGAAAAAAAAAAAATATCTAAAAAAAAAATTTAGAAAAAAAAAAAAAATTATCTAAAAAAATTTAGAAAAAAAAAATTAGAAAAAAAAATTATCTAAAAAAAAAATTTAGAAAAAAAAAATTAGAAAAAAAAAAATTAGAAAAAAAAAAATTTAGAAAAAAAATTTAGATAAAAAAAAATTATCTAAAAAAAAAAATTATCTAAATTTAGAAAAAAAAAAAAAAAAAATTTAAAAAAAAAATTAGAAAAAAAAATTATCTAAAAAAAAAATTTAGAAAAAAAAAAAATTAGAAAAAAAAAAATTTAGAAAAAAAATTTAGAAAAAAAAAATTTAGAAAAAAAATTTAGAAAAAAAAAAATTATCTAAAAAAAAAAATTTAGAAAAAAAAAATTAGAAAAAAAAAATTATCTAAAAAAATTTAGAAAAAAAAAAAAAAATTAAGAAAAAAAAAATTAGAAAAAAAAATTATCTAAAAAAAAAATTTAGAAAAAAAAAAAAATTAGAAAAAAAAAAATTTAGAAAAAAAATTTAGAAAAAAAAAAATTTAGAAAAAAAATTTAGAAAAAAAAAATTATCTAAAAAAAAAAAATTATCTAAAAAAAAAAATTTAGAAAAAAAAAATTAGAAAAAAAAAATTAGAAAAAAAAAATTATCTAAAAAAATTTAGAAAAAAAAAAAAATTAAGAAAAACAAAATTAGAAAAAAAAATTATCTAAAAAAAAAATTTAGAAAAAAAAAAATTATCTAAAAAAAAAAATTTAGAAAAAAAAAAATTAGAAAAAAAAAATTAGAAAAAAAAAATTTAGAAAAAAAATTTAGAAAAAAAAAAATTATCTAAAAAAAAAAATTAAAAAAAAAAAAAATTTAGAAAAAAAAAAAATTTAGAAAAAAAAAAAATTAGAAAAAAAAAAATTATCTAAAAAAATTTAGAAAAAAAAATTAGAAAAAAAAAATTATCTAAAAAAAAAATAAAAAAAAAAAAAAATTTAGAAAAAAAAAAAATTTAGAAAAAAAAAAATTAGAAAAAAAAAATTATCTAAAAAAAAAAAATTTAGAAAAAAAAAATTTAGAAAAAAAAAGTTAGAAAAAAAAATTATCTAAAAAAAAAAAATTTAGAAAAAAAAAAAAATTAGAAACAAAAAATTATCTAAAAAAAAAATTTAGAAAAAAAAAAATTTGAAAAAAAAAAATTTAGAAAAAAAATTTAGAAAAAAAAAATTATCTAAAAAAAAAAAAATTATCTAAAAAAAAAAAATTTAGAAAAAAAAAATTAGAAAAAAAAATTATCTAAAAAAAAAAAATAAAATTTATCTAAAAAAATTTAGAAAAAAAAAATTATCTAAAAAAAAACAAAAATTTATCTAAAAAAAAAAAAACAAAAAATGTATCTATACTTACAGGCTTTGATCTGCACACTGACGAAAAATGACCTTTTTTATGACATTTGTGACAGGTTTCCCCATAAGCTGGGCACTGACGTGGTCTGTGTTCTTTGCCACAATAGCTACAACTCACATTTCCTTTTGTTCTTTTAAAGCTATTGGTAGCTGAATTCACAACTTGTACCCCACTTTCTTCATTCATGAGCTTAAGCTGCCATTCAGTTGCCTCAGCTGCCCGACATATATTTTCTGCCTTGTTACCACATGATACTCCTGTACTTCCTTGGGAAAAAATTGGAGCTGATAATTTTGAGTATCTCGGTAAAAACTATTTGCTGCTTGTAGATTACTATAGTAATTTTTTTGAGATAAATCTTATCCCAACACTAAAGGCTTCAGATGTGATCATACATATGAAATCACAATTTGCTCGACATGGTATTCCAAGGGAATTAATTAGTGACAATGGACCCTCATTTGCTTGTCAAGAATTTCTGAAATTTTCTAAAAGCTGGGGATTTAAGCACATTACGTATAGCCCCAGATTTCCACAATCTAATGGTATGGCAGAACGGGCCATACAAACAGTGAAACAGCTTCTAAATAAAGCTAGAACGTCAGGTCAAGACCCATATATGGCCCTCTTGCAATTTCGAAATGCTCCATGCCCTGATGGACCTTCACCTGCACGGCTGCTCATGGGCCGCCGTCTGAGGACAAATCTTCCGTCAACGGAGGCCTATCTCAGACCTCAAATCCCAGACAAAAAAGAAAATGCTTGGAAAACAAGAAAAAGTAATCAAGCAAAATATTACAACAAAACAGCGAGGCGCACCGAGCGACCACACATTCAGCCTGGGAGCAAAGTGTGGATGCAAAAGAAGCCTGGCGATTTATGGGAACCAGTAGTGGTCATCTCAGAAGCGGAGACCCCGAGATCATACTGGGTAAAAACACCGAATGGGATAACTTACCGAAGAAATAGAAGGATGTTAAGAGACACATGTACAAAATCAAGGGTCATGCCTGATATTTTTTAAATGGACACCCCAGAGACAGTCATTAATGGTCAAACCACACAGCCAGAGAACGTGAGCGATACAAATGTGCAACAGGAACAGACTAACACTATCAATTAGAGATGGGAATGGAACCCAACTTTTAAAGTTCGGGTTCGGTTCGGTCAGATTTAAGTTCGAGTTCGGTTCGATGACGAGTATAGTTCGGGTTCGGTTCGGTCAGGTCTAAAGTTCGGGTTCGGCTCGGTTCGATGCTATGAAATTATGTAATAGCAAAATTAAGTTATAAGGTTTAATGCAATTTATTAGTTAAAACTTTTTTATTTGAATTTTTTACATGAAACAAATATATATATATATATATAGGCCTATGGGCAATACTTTTTCCAAAATAATGTTGCCTAAATACATTTAAAGCGTTGTAAAAATTTCTTAATGGAGATAGAAATGAAGATGCGGCAGGTTTTCGCTCAAGTGGGCAAGTGGTTTAATTCAGGGCGTGACTCGGCGCTAAGCGAATTTTTTAAAAAGGCTAATATCGATGTTCTTTCTTTCAGAACGCACTATTCATCATAATAAAAAAAAAGTCGAGGACCATATTAAATCTAATAATAAAGAGGCAGACCTGGCCAATAGAATTATGCAAGGGACATTCTAGGTAGGCCTACATATTGCGCACGTACTTCTATAATGGGCGTGATCTTTTTAAAGAAATATTCTTCGTGTAAAGACGTCTCTATCGAGGATTTTTTTCACACATAAGTCACTATTATAAATTGCAATATACGGAAGAAATTCGACTATTCTGAGACAAAAAAAATGCAGAAGAATCACACTAGCGGAGATGTTTTAAAATGTTTTCTTCAAAACGTTTTGACCCATATTGTGCATACGCGCCTCGCAAAAAGCAGTCTTCAGTTGACAAGGTCTTATTAGAAGATAAAATGACATCTCCACTTAATATATTTTAATTTTTAAACATGTAATTATACTAATATTCAGATAAGTTACACTAAAAATAAAACTTTTTTTTCGATGCCCCCTATCTTTGTTAGTTGGTCGTTGGTTTGTCGCTTACAAACAGCTAGTACAATTGAACCAATATAGGCGTTTTATATTTTTACCGGTAAGGATAGTATAGATGGACTTCTTATGGTCCGACAGTTATGCCGGGCAGGGCACGTATCCCGTATGGGAGACGAACGTATGCCAATGGCAGTCTTTTTGTTTTGGTGAGCTAAAAGGTGGTCGACGTTACAGAGGCGCCCCACGAAAACGCTTCAAAGACCAGCTTAGGCGTCAACTTTGCTTAGCTGACATAGAAGAGAGCACCTGGTTGTATGCGGCCTTAGAACGAGTCAGTTGGAATTCACTCCCGAAGGCCGTGGGATACACATTTGAGACCAAAAGAAAATCCACTGCCGAGGACAAACGCAGACGCGAAAAGAAAAACTAAATCGACCATGGGAAAAACTGCATTCCTCACTAATCTTTGGACTCGAAGACAAGCCTTATAATAATATATAAACTTAATAAATTTTAAAATAAAGTTCTTATGTGAACAACTCAATATAGCCTAACTCACTAACTGTTATTACAATATTCACATATTTAACTTGAGATAGAGATGTAATATTAATGAAATATACTGATATTTAAACAAAATCTAGGTCACCACAAAACAACGTCTTTACTCTTTCATGTCTCAAGATTGTTTGCCGTTTCACATTTGCATTACGCTAATTTCAACATCTTTAATGCATAAACACCAATCAATCGCTTAACCTCTTCTTACCGCCACCAGAAAACACACACACACTCTATGACACCCCTTTTTGTCAAGAGGTTGTGTCTCCCCATCCCCCAATTCAAGGTACTAACCATCCCCACCCACGGGAGAGGACCCAAAGTTTGAGAAACGCTGCATTAAAAATACTGATGATCAATAATGCAAAACAGAATAATAGTAAAAATATTCAGGGGCGTAGATAGGAATTTTTCATCTTTTGGGGGCCCGGGAGGGGCTGGAGCTCTTTGGGGGCCCCTGCATTTTGCGTAATATTGAATATTTATTGTAAAAAAACACTAATTTGGGGCCCCCCTCAAGTGGGGTCTCTGGGGATGTTACATTTCTCCCCCTCCTCCCCCACCCTTTCTACGCCACTGATAATATTCTAATATGGAATACTTCACAATTTTGTAAAAATAAATCACTTAATATAGAAGATAATTAAAATTTATTTTAAACTAGAACACAAATGAACTTTTTTGTAGATATCTACACTCTCTAATCGGCAAAAAATATTCTACTCTCAACTATCAGTCATCTCAAATAAAAGTGACAATATTTTAATGTTGACTTTCTACTTACTAGGAACTTGAATCTAGATCTAGATCTAATTAGAGGGCGCCTATTCGACTCAAAACCAATATTGCAAACAGCCCGCGAAAATTCAAGGTTAGGGGGTGAATCGGCAGGTACGGAAAAACCCATGGGAATCAAAGCGCGCCGCTTTTTTTTTTTTTTTTTCAAAATACCACCACCCCCTCCCAAGTTTTCAAAGTATAATGGAATCATTAGAATTTAAATAAAATATTTAAGTAATTATTTTTTTTTAAACACAAAAAATAAAAAAAGGATGCAAAAATTGCAAAATTAGTTCGGTTAAGAAAAGGAGGGTTCGTTCGGTTCGGTTCGTACCAAGCAGTTTCAAAGTTCGGGTTCGGTTCGGTTCGGTCATAAGTGAGGTTCGAGTTCGGTTCGTTCGGTTCGGGTTCGGTTCGTTTCCCATATACTACCAATCCGCCGCCTGTAATAACTCGATATGGTAGGCAAGTTCGGCCACCAGTACGTTACCCTGACGCAGATAATTAGATACATGTATATCTTTTTATTATTATGCAATTTGTATATAATTAATGTCTATTTGTAAACCTAGACTGTTGTTGTTGTTTTTTTACTACACATTTTATAATTTATATTGTTACTATTGATAATATTAACAACTGAACATTCTGTGTGTTAAACATGTATTCAGTTGTTTATAGTGAGACAGAAATCATTTGTATAGTCAATTGATATCTCAAAGCTTTTAAGGAGGGAGATGTGATAGTAAGTGTATGTGTTTTGCGTGGCTGGTAGTGCAGTGTGTGTGCCTGTGTATGAAATGACCAGTGGACCTTGAGTGTTCATGCTTGAGTGAACAGCAGTGTGTCAGGGACTGTGTGTAAAAGGAAGTCAGAGTATAGAGAACAAGTGGCTGGAGTAGAGAGCATAAATAAGGACGAATAAAATCATTGTGTTTATTGAAGCTCGTGTTGTTTTAGTCTATTACAGGCGAACTATCTTTACGACCGTGTATAACAAACTAGATTTACATATAACTTTTCTATTTCCCTTCATAATAATAATTCTTCGTCCGAGAGTTTCAAAACCATAACTATAGAATAGGTCTGTGTTTAAGATGTGTTGACTCTCGAAACATTGTTTTTTTTTTTCATACCCAACCCCCGCCCAAGACGTGACATCGAGAATTCCCGGTATTTTAATTATTATGCCAGACATTTGAATTGAATACTAAGATCAGTGTGAAATATATTTATATGATTTCTTATCCTGAAGAGCGTGACATGTGACCCTATATCTATGCATCAGTCAAGCAGAAGACGGGAAAAAATCCGTGGCCTGGCGTGGGAACAATGTTTACGTTATATTCATAATTAGATTTACATGATGCGAAGTGAAAGGAGATAAAATTGCAGCACTGTCATGAGAAGAATGAATCTTTGGTTGCATTAACAGTTTATTTCTTTTTGAGATCATTCGGAGGAGGCCTGCTGAGTGGTATAGCGCTTGGCTTCCGAACCGGGCGTCACGGGTTCAAATCCTGGTAAAGACTGGGATTCTTAATTTCGGGATGTTGTCCAATAAGCTCTAGAGGGTACCTGACATTAGTTTGGGAAACTTAAAAGTGGTTGGTCGTTGTGCTGGCCACATGACACCCTCTTTAATCGTAGGCCACAGAAACAGATGGCCATTACATCGATCTGCCCTATAGATCGCAAGGTCTGAAAGTGGAACTTTACTAGTTCATTGGTGTGTGAATGGGGGATGGCTGGAGATACTAATTATGGCAGTGATGCCTAGCTTACGGGCCTCTGGCATCTCCGGCACGTAAAAGGACCCCATATCTCAAATAGATCAGGGACTTTTCAATTCTAAACACTGAGGTTGGATAGCTATTGAATTATGGGAAGTTGGAAACCTCTATTATGTAAATGCTCTCGTGTCGTTTTACGGTGTGAAGTTATGCTATCATTTGATGGAATGGGTGATTCACTTGTGAGATGAATGGTTTATGTATTAATAGTTACATAGCAAGTGACGTAGCTAGGGGGGGGGCGGAGGTACCTCACCAGGTGACATCCGTCAGTGCTGACACCACAGTGAATAAATTTAACTTTTGCAATAGAAAGCTACAAATAATTTTTTTTAATTTGATTCCTACTTAATGTTCAAATAATATAATGAACTGAACATTCCTATTAGTCATTGGGCAAACAAAAATAGTGAAACAAATGTCATTATGTGATCAAACCCAATAATAGAATATGCATCCTCCGTTTGGGACCCCTCAACTCAAGAAAACATAAAAAAAACTGGAACAGACACAAAATAGAGCAGTGAGACACAAAGATACATGGGAGGTTGCCCCTGCTGGATGTGAAAGTCGTTTAGAGGGTTGGATCACTGGCGAGCAACTCCAAACCCTAGTTTAGTCTCTTGACGACTGGAACATCTTATTGGAGGATTAACATACGCTCCAAAGAGACACAACTCAGAACTTTATAATTAATGAAACACTTTATTGACTATACACATTGTTTGCTAGTACGTTTGTGGATCATCAGATCAATTCAACAAAAATACATCGACCAACATGGACTATCTACGATAGGAAAAAACTTTTCTACTCTCAAAACTCTCCACTAACTCTCTCTCTAACTTTAGTCTGCGACTCTGACAATATCCGTACTCTCACTCTCTCGGAGCCCAGTCACCAACCAACTTAAAAATTCCTACATCTCATCTATACCTACACACATTCACGTGGATCTGTTGATCACAATCTCACTATCTCGTGCAAGCCATAGTAGAGAAAAAAACTATACATTTATCCGAACCATTACAATAAGCAAACACATTTTGTAACATCAGCCATACTTTTATTTGCGAAATTTGAGCTTGAAATACTTGTGCCTTTTACCTAGTTTCAACTTTTGACCTCCCTCCACATTTTATTGACAATAAAGCTCACAGTAAAAATTGAAAAATAAATAAATAAAAAGAAGTAGAAATCTAAACAGGCATCTCAAATATTTTTTTATACTAATAAATGGACCGGCCTCTCCCTTCATATCCTGCTAAGAACCACTGCTGACCTTAAAAAGTGGAGGGTTTTGTTATGCGAGCTGTCACAGCACCTCTACGACTAAATTCAAGGAACAGATGATGATGATTATAAATAGAATACTTAGATACTGTCCTTGCGAACGCCGGTATGGACAGTATAGAGAGACTTCTTATGGCCCGGCAATTACGCTGGGTAGGGCACGTATCCCGTATTTGAGACGAACGTATGCCAAAGGCAGTCTTTTTTGGTGAGCTAAAAGGTGGTTTACGTAACAGAGGCGCCCCACGGAAACGCATCAAAGACCAGCTTAGGCGTCAACTTTCCTTGGCTGACATAGAAGAGAGCACCTGGTTGCATGCGGCCTCAGAACGAGACAGCTGGAGGTCACTCACGAAGGCCGCGGGATACACATTTGAGACCAAAAGAAGATCTGATGCCGAGGACAAACGCAGACAACGAAAAGAAAATCTAAATCGACCAACTGCGGACAATGGTTATGCTTGCCTTGGATGTGGTAAAATATGTAGGTCACAGCTGGGGCTGCGCAGCCACTTGAAATACTGCACACCTCACTAATCTTCGGACTCGAAGACAAGCCTTATTATTATTAGATACTTATATCTTAGTTCATTGTGTTCAAATATACGGGTAGACATTGACAAAAACAAGCAGCAGGACTATTGCCAAACGTCTTTTTACAAAGCTTATATTAACTCACTCCGTCTGTCTGTCTGGAAGAATTATTTTACGATTTTCTCCCTTTTCCCATTCTCGAATCAAGTGGCACATTTGCACAATTGTTGTTAGTAATATTGATCGAAGACAATACATGAATCAATTAAAAAATAATAACCAGTTAGTTTATCAATTAGTGGTAAGTAATAAATTTTGTTTTATATTGAAAATGGATAGGCAAGCCTTGCAGTTTTGATAGATGTAGCAGTGATTGTGCAGTGCTTCCTCTAAGTAAATTTTTTAAAAGTATTTTTTAAATTAGTTTGCTTGTTTGTTTTACAAAAGCTAGAGACGCTTCAACATGTATCTCGATGAAAAAGATGAGACATTAGATCCAAATGCTAATAAGAGGTCTCTCTCCATATCAAAACAACGTGATATTTTTGCTGAAACATTGCCGAAACAAAATATCAAAAGCGCAGACGCCAGGTGCCTTAGTTAATAGACAAGGGAACAAAAGATGTATTATACTATGGTGAATATATTGTTGTTTTTATACACCGGGTAGAAAAAAAGGGTGAAAGTGCTCTAGCGTCTGGTGACTACAGATGCTCAACTTGTGACCGCAGCTGTGTGTTAAGGATTGGCAAAGTGTTCACCACACGACCTACCGAGACATAAAATGCCACAGATAAATCAGACAGCGTATTCTGAATAGGCCTACTGTTTCCCTAAGCAGCTCATTAAAGAATAATAAGCAAAACATGTTTCTGGTCGCGTAAACTTCGTACTGTCACCTAGGTGGTCCGTGTCGCCCGCCGCCATGAGAGAATTTGGGGCTAGGATGTAATACATTTTTTAATTTTAAAGAAACATTCGATAAATATCTTTTTTTTTTCTTGAGCTATAAACTCACCTAACGACAAATGTGTAGAGTTGCCTTAAGTCATAAATAAGTGCTTGCTCTGTCATTGCTATGAAAAGACCTGCGATGTTCTACACATTTAATAACACATCGTACGTTGTATTTGCATAAAAGCCGACGAGCGGTTAAGTGAAGTGATTGAAAGACATTTGCTTTAATCTATATAAAGTAATTCTAAAGTATCTATAATTATTGTTGTGTTTTGTTGTTTTAAGACTTTTGTATTACTTATTAGGCGCAATGGTTACATGGAAAGAGTGAGAATAAGTTTATAATAAAAACACATATAAACCAGTGTACGAAGCTAAGAGCAGTCATCCGATGATAACAAATTTTGCAATCTTTCCAGTTCCCCCTCTCTCTCTTACTCTCTGTAGCTCACCTCCATCAAATGACTAAACTAATATCTTCTTTACATTTCCTTTAATTGAAAGTCGAGTCTTATGTTCGTTTCCGTGTTTGTCTTTTTTTAAAAATAATTGTTTATTATTTATAACTTTATAAAATTCTCTGCTTAAAATCCATGATAGAAGTTTTCATTTAAAAATTAAAGAAAATTGATATAAATTGATATAAGCACGTTTCATTTTCCCCATTGTAATTTATTTGTTTTTTTTTTTAAGAAAAAAAAAGGGGGGGGGGCTGCCATGTTTGACATTAATGTTGTACATGTTTCGGATGTTCCTCCAGAATTGAAAATAATTCACTTCCTAGTCCTAACCTCTCGCAGGACGATAGGGGATGGGAGCTAGCAGTGTATGAACCTGCGACCATCGACAAGTCCGAACAACAGTCCAGCGCGCATAGCGCGCGACCATGCAGCCATCCTACATGTATGCTAAGAATTGTTGTTTGTTTTTAAGCCAAGGATAAGAGGTCAGTTGGGGTCAACATTCCAAAGTCAGGACAGGACTGTATTTGACCAGTTGTTCTGCTACACATCCACACATACGAGTGTGTGTACACGTTGTTTTGTTTTATTTATTTATTTATTTTATTGTCAAGTGACCAGGAGACCTGGTCCCCAAAGAGCCAGGATGACCTGGGTACTTATCTTATCTTATATAATACAGACGTTACTTCACCAAATAACATGATCACGTCCTACGCGTCATGCATTCAGTCATGCATATTAACCAATGACTTACATTCTGCCAAGTCACTGGTTTTCCTGGCTAGCTTAGGCAACCCATTCCATGCTCTAATAGCGCTAGGGAAGAAGGAGCATTTGTACAAATTTGTCCTAGCATATGGGACGAGGAATGTGCATTTATCTTTGTGTCTTTCTGAGTATTTTATTAAATTTGTTTTTGTATTTGAAGATTATGGTTCAGTGTTTTATGTATAATTGCTGCTTCACTTTGGGGACAAAGCATAGTAAAGTTCCTCTTTCAGACCTTGTAGTCTATGGGGCAGATGATGTAAAGGTCATCTGTTTCTGAGGCCTCCGGTTAATTAGGGTGTCATGTGGCCAGAACAACAACCAACCGCCTTTACTTTTCCCCAACTAATGTAAGGTGCCCATTAGAGCTGGGTGGACTCAGAGGCACCCGAAAATTACGAAATTAAAAATCCCAGCCTTCAGCAGGATTCGAACCCCCAGACCATGGTTCGGAAGACAAGCTTTACCACTCAGCCACCGCGCCTACAAAGCGTAGTCGGTGGCTTTTTTTTTTTACCGCCTACGGTTGTTTTTCTATTGTTGTCATATAACTTACACAACGACCAGTTGAAATAGTCGCGCCTAGTGACAAGAGGTCTCAATCGAATTGTACTATTGGAGGAAGCAAATGCTAAGCAAAGATTTTATTTTAGAGAGAAGGAAAAAAGAAATGAGAAAAAGGCGGGAGGGGGGAAGAGTTGCTGTAAACAAAAAAGCAGTTATTTCCCTTTTAAGAAAGTTGGGCGTTACACAGCCATAAATAAATATATTTATAATGCCTAGTTTTTGTATTGATCGATTGGACCTGATATATTAGATTTCAGAACATTAACTCCACTCACAAGTGCGAATATCTATTCATTTGTTTTTACTGGCAAGAAGAACGAAAGGTCAACTTTGTAGGGGAACTAATTAGTCGAGAGAAGTGAAGATGTTACATATAAATGAGTACTCATTTTATTTTGGAAACTATAGAATCGTGTCGCTACAGGTAACTTTGGTGCATATACTGCTCTACAGCTGAGATTCAATGTGGTAAAACAGGGGTTCACAACCTGTGGGTCGCGACCCCCTTGGGGGTCGATTGACAATTTGCCAGGGGTCGCCAAAGACCATTGAAAAAATGGATTGTTATTGTCTATTCTTCAATTGCTGTGTGTGTGCGGGGGAGGGGGGGTCGCGGCTAAGTGGGGGATTGTAAAAAGGGGTCGCCGAGCATAAAAGGTTGAGAACCGTAGAATCTCCCACCATTTCCAAGGCTGTTAAGTTGCCACTTTGATCTGCCAAGAGATATCTGCTCTCTCTATCTAAAAGTTAAAGATGTATCTTCAACACAGAAAATATATACGTCTTACATATATTAATGTGTTAATCGACCAAAGTATGTGGGAGGAGACAGCCCAAGACCAAGCTCTCTCTCTCTTTCTCTCTCTCTCTCTTTCACAATTTCAAGGGTTTTATTTTCTATTTCACTCAAATTTTGAAATTGCCTGTCTTAATTGGTACAAATACATTTTGTGTGTGTGTGAGTGAGAGAGAGAACCTATTTGTGAATCCTTTCAAAGCGAGAGATTGCCGATAATAATTTATTCTATAAA
The DNA here is from genome assembly GCF_947242115.1 of Biomphalaria glabrata. NCBI lineage: Eukaryota > Metazoa > Mollusca > Gastropoda > Planorbidae > Biomphalaria > Biomphalaria glabrata. Next base: position 45,705,220 of record NC_074720.1, on the reverse strand, counting down.
GGATTGCTTAGGCTGCTTTTCAAAATCATGCATTCTTTAATGCGTTGCATATATTGTTTTCTTTTAAAGAGCATTATATTCGTGTCTTTTCAGATTTAATATTTCCATTTTACTCCTTTTGTACCTCTCGTAAACTAATGATAATGATGATCACGATTGTATTTTGGAGAGATGTGCATTTTGTCCACAATCATCTAACATACGCTGGATTCGAAAGCGGTACGTGACGTTTTGGCGACGCCGTTTTGGCGACGGGACATTTTGGCGCGAGCCGTTTTGGCGACGGGACGTTTTGGCGCGAGATATCATTTGACGATAATTTAATAAGCACGTAGCTTTTATAACAATGTTTATTTCATCTACCATAATATTGTATGTATAGTATGCATTCTAACACCGTTCAGCGAATTGTGTTTTTTTTTTTATTTATAAAGGTTTTGTTTATTTCATGAATATAGGCCTATAATAAGTCAGATTCCTGAATGGTAATGACATGCAATATGTGAGTTCTGCTAATCGCACTGGATGACATTTTTAGATTTCTTTCCAAAAGATTTTTTTTTATTTGACATTAGTGTAGTATACGAACTAGCTAAGTGTCACAATTTAATATAGCAAAAACCCTGTTAACATCTAAAGCTCTATTCCGCTGAATGACGACAATAACTCCACACATGGTAAAGATCAATACACGGAATGTGGTCAGTACAAACTCTAACATGAATCCACAAATGTAAACAAACACTATGGGTGACAATAGATAAAAACAAATTCAAGACACTAAGATACTTTGAAAAGATATATTTTGAGAAATTGGGTAGGGGTGATTTGGGTGACACATCTCGCATTGACGCAGGTAGAGTTAAACAAATGAAGACAAGACCAGGTCTGTCTATCAGAGAACTCTAAATGGGGATAATCGAACAAACAATTTTGTGGAAGCAGCACATCGGCGACAACAAGCCGAGTTTGGAATGAGCCATACATCCATATGGAAATTCATTGATGGAATACGAGCTGTCCAGAAAGGCCGTGACCTTATATATGAACAATATATCCGGGGAGACCAGCCGCCTTCTAAACGAAAAAAAGTATATTGACACCGACAAAAGAATCAATGTAATTGTACAAACTTATCAACAGAGGAACATCATTGAATACCTCAAGGGACTTGCACACAACTTTTCAATGAACCCTTGAATTCCAGCGACTTAGGCAAATAACTATGGTGTCTATGTATACTTAAAGTATTTTGAGAAACATGGTACATGTATTATATTTTTACTTATTATTATCAAGTGTTTGGTATGTATAGCTGGAGATACCACACAGTCATTAAATAAACCAATGTTAATGTAAACAAATAATTGCATCAATTTTTAGTTAATCATCGTTACATTTTGTTTTTGATTTTTGTTTTTAATTTTAAAGTAATATCTTAAAAAACTTTTTTGAAAATAAAAGTGTGCCTCTTAATAAACACACACACACAAGCCAAAATGTTTATTAAAGAAAATGATGTGAAAAACAAACACACATTTACATTTAGTACGTGAAAAATATGTCTTAATACAAACACTCATGCAAAACATAGGAATGAATAATTCTTTTAAAAGAAATAATACAATAAACGTACATAATGTATTTCGCGCCAAAACGTCCCGTCGCCAAAACGGCTCGCGCCAAAACGACCTTCGCGCCAAAACGGCGGGGCCAAAACGGCGGCGCCAAAACGTCCTGCTTCGATTCGGAAGTGCCTATAAATTGGTCAAACACACTTCTAGGACAAAATGAAGCAACTAAGCGTTGAATTTTTTTTTTCAATTGATATAAAACTGAGTAACTTAAATGTAAGCCCTTACTTACAAGTATGGGTTCTAAACTTTTTAACCAAACGGCCCGAGTATGTTAAAGTCAACAACACCAAATCGTCAACTCGAGTACTATGTACGGGTGCTCCACAAGGTTGTGTACTTTCTCCTGTACTATACACTCTTTAAACTAATGACATAAGAAGCATCTATGACTCAAGTTAAACTCGCTGATGATACTGCCATAGTCGGTCTTATTTCAGGAGACGAAACTCAGTATCGAAGCTCGATAGAAGAGTTTACAAACTGGTGCACCGACAACTTTCTAGAACTGAATGTAACAAAAACTAAAGAACTAATAGATTTTAGAAAGAAAAAACAACTATACGTGAACTGCAAATAAACACTACATCTATAGAACAAGGCATATAAAGGCATATAAATATCTAGGCGTTATCATCAACAACAAGCTTTCATGGGAAGACCACCTTGGAACTCTTGACAAAGAAAACAGCCCAGCGACTCTTTTTTTCTATACAAACTCAATAGCTTTAAACTAAACAAGAAGATCCTTGAGACTTTTTACGGCGCGACTATACAAAATCTGCTAACATATGGAATAATTGTTGGCAAGGCAACGCCTCATCTAAACTGTTGCGACGTCTAGAAAACATCATTAAAAAAGCATCAAAAATTACACTCACAACATTACCTCATTTAAAGGAACTTTTTGAACAAAAGTGCCTAAGAAAAATCGAAAAAATCTTGGAAGACAACGGCCACCCGCTCCATCATAACTACGTCAGGTCTTCGCGAAGTGGGCGACTGCTGTCAATGAAAACAAGAACGGAGCGGTACAAAAACTCGTTCGTACCTCACTCGGTCCGGCGCCTTCGACACGGAGGTCACGCTCGGTCAGACTATCACCGCCACTCATTGATCAGGGAACATGAAATGCACCACGATACCTGTGTGTAGTCGCTGAATGAACTCTTTATGTTGTCTGTTGTATTTATGTGTATTTTTCTGTTGTGTTGTCTTTATATGAGAAAAGAGTCCTTGTAATCACAACAAATTTCCGTAAGGATCAATAAAGCAGTCTTAGTCTTAAAATAAATAATCCTAAGTACAAGTCATTATACATTGACTTGAAATAGGCCTAAAACAGGTTAAGGCATTTCCTGGTGGCGACCCGTACATGATAAAATTTACTTTCGAGACTCTCTTAGAAGCTGGGGACCTAGAGGAGTGATGTAGGCTCCCGCAGTAGGTCCGTGAGAAAAAAGTTGGTCATAAGTAAAACGCAAATAAGTTTCACTTTTCATTTTTACTAATTTAACGCTATGTTTAGAATCCAAGATTACATCGGGCCTAATGAAATTTTACTAAAACGAGTCCGTTGTCTTTGGTGTTGTTGTTTTTTTATAGTGTTGCCTACATAATTTTAAGCGTTGTATGAAGTTCTTTCTGGAGATAGAATTGAACACTCGGCGGGTTTCTGCTCAAGCCGGCAAGTGGTCTGATTTCGAGGCCGGGTACCGGCGCTCAGCTTATTGTGGTGTTAACAGCTTCAGAAATTCTTTCTCCTAGTTTTTACACCTTTTTTTTTTCGTAATAAGAAGAAAGAATATAAAAAAAAGGTCAATATTAATGAGTTTTCTTTTACAACGCACTATTCATCTCAGGAAAACAAAATAATCTAGTAATAAAGAGGCAGCCATGGTTAATAGTATTATTCGAGGAACATTCTAGGTAAAAAGTAGGTATATATAGCACACGGACGTCTGTAATGGGCGTGATGTTTTTAAAGATCATCTTCCTGCTAAGTAAGACATCTCTGTCGCGGAACATTTTTAAATATTATATATAGATATATATAAAGTAGTGAGGGGCGAGTCGATTGTTGCTGAAATTATCCTATTGGATAAACTGGCTTCTAGAAAAGAATTCATTTTAAATTGTATACAGTTTTCATGTTGTGTGGAAATCCTTTCGTCATGCCGATTCTTGACGTCCCCGGATACAGTATAAGAAACATTGAGTTAAGTGCTATGTGAACTAATAGAGCGTGACTAGTCACCTTTTTTAGAGTTTAATGAAAAACAACACAGCTAGTTTCTAAATACTAGCCACGCAAGTGAAACTCATAGGCCTATACTAAAATCTTAAGCTATAGCACATGATAAAAAAAAAACACGACCCAAAATACACGTGTCAACATAGCGACTTGAATTGAAACATTTGATCGAATAGGATCATCATTCACATGCGCATAAACACAAATACACACACACACACACATACACCGATACGAACACATGAACATATTTATGTTTTGGTTTTGTGATGAAATAAGAGAAGCAGTACAGAAATTAATAATTGAAGAGACCAAGCAGTACACGTGCCCCTAGACTGTTAAACCGCTGGGATAGCACACATGATCTGTCGACCATCTTTCTCCATTCCTCTCTATCTTTTGCCTTGGATAGAATCTCTTCCAATTACAGGCCCGTCCATTCATTTACGTTGTCCTCCCATCGCTTTCTCCGTCTGCCTCTTCTTCTTTATTCTGGTGCTGTTTAATGAAGGAAGATCTTTGCAAGAAATGAGGCCTTGTGATTTGGCCATAAAGTTTTAGTTTGAGTTTTTTGACAGTTGTTAGCAGGTCGTCTTGGGGTCCAATCTCCGTTGTGATCTTAATTCTTTTCTGTTCCTTTGTGATGCTGACTTTGTATGGGATGTCTAGGATCATCATATATTAAATATATATCATGTAAATTTCATTGCTAGGATCTTCCTCTCTAGTTCCACAGTCAGTGTCCATGATTCACACACATAAGAATGTGGCAGTGACCAGGGTCTGAATTTAGTGTCGAGGGCTATGCCTTTGTCTTTTCAAGTTGTTTCAATTTTGTGCAGGTGCAGCTGTCATTTTTCTCCACAATCTTATCTCCAAATTTCTTCGCATTCCCACATTAACTTTCTTCTCTTCACACTTTCATCTCCACATTATTATATTCACATTCTCATAATATTAACATTCTTATCTCTACATTTTCATCTCTACATTCTCATCTTCACATTCTTCTTTCTATATTCGGTGTTTTAGTTGTAATACATCAAATAAAATGTGATTGAAACGTTATTGACTTTTAATGTATTAAAGGAACGAAATAAATAAGTATTTTAAAACATCATAAATAATGCAATGCAACGCGCATTCCGTTCAAACTCTTTCTGCATCCACACTTTGGAAAAACTGTGTTAGAGGAGACAATTAGCTGCCCGAGTCTAGATGAAACATTGAGGAATGTGTATGACCATTTCAAAAAGTGTAACAATTACAAAGTTATTTTAAACAAGGTTACAAAGACAGTTGGTATGGAAACACAAACTCAAAATCAGCACCCGAAGTGGTCTACCCAGGCAGGTAAAAAGGCAGATTTCAATATTTTCAGAAAGAATATCAGAATAAAATTCTATCAAAAGCTAATGACAGAGAAGATTGGAAAAAGAAAGTTGACAGATCCTGTGTGGTGCCCCAACGGTCCAGCAGACCAAGGAATAGGTGAAAGTAAAGGTGAAGCTAAATGTGAACGTGGACGGACAGACAAACCACATAAAACTAATAGAGTCGTTTCCCTTTTCTGGGGCCGCTAAAAAAAAAGGGAGAAGACGTTGACCTTAATACCCTGTAGACTAGACATGTGTTATTGTCACGTGATTTAACCTGTGCTAAACGAGGGAAATAAGGAAGATGATGACATTGACCTAATTTATGTTGGAGTGGGAAAGTATCACATATCAAGAAAAAAAATATCACTTTAAAAAAATAAAGCTTATATTTAGAATAATTGTATCAATTGTTTTGTATTAGTTATGTAATCCAACTTGTAATAGATCTAGATTTTTCTAGACTTAATATTAATAGGAAAAACAGTGACTTGGCAGAATTTAAGTCATGCATGACTAAATGCATGACTCGTAGGACGTAATCATCTTCTTTTTTGAAGTAACGTCTGTATTATATAAGATAAGAAGATAATAATAATTGTGTGCGATTGGAAACATATGTGAGAAATAAAGTGTACAAAACATTTTACCAGGCAGACAGAGTGAGTTGATATAAGCTTTAAAAAAAAAGTTGACCTCCCATCTTTTAACAAAGACATCGAAGTGGCTATACATTTTTTTATCAACATTTGGTGCACTTGGTGATGGTCTTGGTACCCTCACTGACAGCGTGCTCGGCCAACTCACCAGGAAGAAGGAGACGGGCGGCAGTCTGAATCTCAGAGAAGTGATGGTGATGCGTTTGTTGTAGTGAGCTAAACTGTTAGCTTCAGTGGTGGTGATGTGTTTGTTGTAGTGAGCTAAACTGTTAGCTTCAGTGGTGGTGATGTGTTTGTTGTAGTGAGCTCAACTGTTAGCTTCAGTGGTGGTGATGTGTTTGTTGTAGTGAGCTCAACTGTTAGCTTCAGTGGTGGTGATGTGTTTGTTGTAGTGAGCTAAACTGTTAGCTTCAGTGATGGTGATGTGTTTGTTGTAGTGAGCTAAACTGTTAGCTTCAGTGGTGGTGATGTGTTTGTTGTAGTGAGCTAAACTGTTAGCTTCAGTGGTGGTGATGTGTTTGTTGTAGTGAGCTAAACTGTTAGCTTCAGTGGTGGTGATGTGTTTGTTGTAGTGAGCTAAACTGTTAGCTTCAGTGGTGGTGATGTGTTTGTTGTAGTGAGCTAAACTGTTAGCTTCAGTGGTGGTGATGTGTTTGTTGTAGTGAGCTCAACTGTTAGCTTCAGTGGTGGTGATGTGTTTGTTGTAGTGAGCTAAACTGTTAGCTTCAGTGGTGGTGATGTGTTTGTTGTAGTGAGCTAAACTGTTAGCTTCAGTGGTGGTGATGTGTTTGTTGTAGTGAGCTCAACTGTTAGCTTCAGTGGTGGTGATGTGTTTGTTGTAGTGAGCTCAACTGTTAGCTTCAGTGGTGGTGATGTGTTTGTTGTAGTGAGCTCAACTGTTAGCTTCAGTGGTGGTGATGTGTTTGTTGTAGTGAGCTAAACTGTTAGCTTCAGTGGTGGTGATGTGTTTGTTGTAGTGAGCTAAACTGTTAGCTTCAGTGGTGGTGATGTGTTTGTTGTAGTGAGCTAAACTGTTAGCTTCAGTGGTGGTGATGTGTTTGTTGTAGTGAGCTAAACTGTTAGCTTCAGTGGTGGTGATGTGTTTGTTGTAGTGAGCTAAACTGTTAGCTTCAGTGGTGGTGCGCCCAAAGAGTTCATTGGGTTCATGATAGAGATATGGCTTTTGAGGAGATACCTAGTGTCACAGTGCTCTTGTTTCAAAACTTTGGAAATGTAGATGCTATAGCTTTCATAAGCTTTCCTTTTCTTTTACCACCGGTGCGTAAAACTCTAACCTTGCCGACTTTAATTCTTGGCTCCACTTGACGATACTTTAAGTGACCTAGTTTTCAATCTGTGCGTGACAAAATTGAGAGTGACGGACGAAGAGGTCCCTTGCGTGGAAATCGGGCGAGCATGCCACAGAAAACGAACGCGTCGAACCAATAGGAGTGCTGCTTTTTTACACTATTAATATATATAGATCAAAGTTCTTCGAAAGAACATACACTTTTTAAACCAGGTTGACACAAAATGAGTTAGTGTTGCTCCCATATGGTCTGCCTAGTGCGAACTACAAACCGTCATGGGCATATAATTGGGATGTTTCGTAGCACGCTTTACATTTATTATCGTTTATATGATTGATCCCTGAAAATTTCTTCTCATAATTAGCATGGAGGGTTTTATTTTTTTTTAAATAAGACTTTTAAAAAAAAATCCTATTTCAGACCTTGCTTAAGAAAATTGATGTCACCTGGGTGGACTCACCAGGATTCGAACCCCGGATCCGGTTCGGAAGCCAAGCGCTTTACCACTCAGTCACCACGCCTCCAAAATAAGACTTAAATCAAAATTATTTTTTAGATACTAAGTAGATTTCAAATTAGATATATTGATATTGGGGCGATGTGGCTGATTATTTAAAGAAAAATTACGATGGTTTTTCAAATTCGGGCTATTGACATATTTAAATTCTGCGTAAAAAGTTGTGATAGTAAACATTTTTTGTTGATTCGCTACTCGACCGGCGGCGTACTATACGCCGCTATTTTGCAGGGTCGGCTTTAGGTGACCGCAGTGGGCTCCGCACTTTTGCGACAGCAGGGCGCCCCGCAATTTCATAGGACCCGCGCCAATTCTAGGTTTACGTTGTGACGTTGGGAGTTTTGATACTACTCTGAACCTCTTCATCGTCGGTGAACATTCGACCTGGCTAGAAGATACTAATGTTACCTTGAACAGTTTACAGAATCTTTGTCTTGAAATGGAATATTGATGAGGTCAATACTATTTCTATACAATACTATTTAAGTATTTAAATTGAACTATGCAAACGCGACATGAAGCTCTTAAAAATCGACACTAGCAGCTGGGAAAAAGTAGCAATGGATAGATCTACATGGAGAGAGAGCATAAAGGAAGGGTCTCGGATTGCAGATGCCATACACTACAGAAGCAGAAAGAAGGGTGATAACGCAACGGCGCCTGGTGATCACATATGCCCAACCTTCGATTGCAGTTGTGTATCAAGGATTGGCCTCTTAAGTCACACAAGAAGTTGAAAAGGGAAAAGATCGTCTCTCGAGACGTAAAATGCCACAGATTTAATTTGAACTATATCTATATATATATATTTATATTCATTTATTATTATCATTAATCACATGTCATTTTCATTGTATAACTATTGTTATAAACCTTGTGGTGAGACAGATGGGGGTAGTGCTGTGTGTGTTTTGGACTACGCAAATCGCCCCAGGCCAGCGCTAGACGAGCGGTCAACCGTGAAGAAAAACAGTACACGCCAGTTCGGCAAAGACCCGTGTTGTAAATATTACGCACACAAGTCACGGCGATTGTGATCAACCAGAGGTCAAGCGATGTTCCATCCAATTCTAGAAGGCCTATGGACCCTATATAAGTGCGAGTGTGTTAAGAGTCACGTTACCTCGCAATCTGACCAGTACGAGGCGAAGTCAGAAACAATCACCACACTGGAAATTCAACAACTCACTGTTAACAGACACAAATTACCTTAAAAACATAACAACTTTAATACAAAACACTTTCGACACAACGGACCCAAACACTAACACAGAAGACCTTTGGGCACTACTTAAACGAAGCATAAAACAACAAACAATAATAATAGCCACTCAAAACAACAAGCAGCACACAACAAGAAAAACATCTGAAAGAAAAACTCCAAACACTACAAGACTCAATCGACATCGAGACAACACAAGAACTACTAACACTAGTAGACTATAAATACACAGGGGCACAAAAAAGATGCAGACAAAGAACCATAACAGAAGGGCCAACCAAAGCCTTCCTAACCATAGAACAGAACATACAAAGAAAACGCACCATAGATAAAATAACAGACACACTAGGCAACACACAAGAAGACAATACAAATATAGCTGAGGCATTCAAACAACACTTCCAATGCATTTACACGAAAGAAAAAACAGACGCAGAGGCACAAAATGAAACACTAAAATTTTGCAAACAACTAAAAGAAGAAGACAAAACCGCAACAGACACACTACTAACACTACACGACATAGAGAAAGCAGTCAACAGCCTTCAAAACGATAAAACATCCGGACCAGACGACCTAACAGCGGAATTCTAAAAAGCCATTCTGCCCCTTATAGGCCCTTTCCTTTTAACAATGTTTAGTAATGCACAAGAAATTGGCAAACTTCCGCATCTCTTCAGTGAGGCTTACATCACTGTGCTAGAGAAAGACAAAAACAACCCAACATTAATAAACAACTACAGACCCATCTCGCTTCTCAACACAGACTACAAAATCCTAGCCAAAACACTAGCAAACAAACTACAACCACACCTCCACTCATTATTACACCCAAACCAACACTGCAGCACACCAGGAAGAAACATAGATACAATGAACCACCGCATACGCGACATCAGAACATACGCAGACATAAAAAAAAACACAACTAGCGCTTCTGACCATCGATCTGGAGAAGGCATTCGATAGAGTAGACCACAACTTCCTATTCAAAATTCTTGAAAGGAACAACATAGGAGACAAAATAATAAAGTGGATTAGGCTAATGTACGCTGACCCACAGAGCAGCGTACTAGTGAACCACACCTTGTCTAACCCATTCCCTGTGGAGCGATCAGTTAGACAGGGCTGCCCCCTCTCCCCCACACTATACACATTATGTATAGAACCTCTCCTACAAAAGATTAGGGAGGACACAACAATAAAAGGCCTAGCAGTCCCGGGCGACCAAACCACCATCAAAATACAAGCATACGCAGACGACACCACTTTCCTCATAACACACACAAACGACATAACAAACATAATACAACATTTTAAAAAATACGGCCAAGCCAGTGGTTCCAAAATAAATTTAGGGAAATCCGCCATAATGGGAGTAGGCAAATGGAAACACAGAAAAGATTTCCCCGAAGGCCTACAAAGCGGAAAGACCCTAAAGATATGCGGGATCACGTGGACGCCAAACCCCTACATACCACACAGTGAAACATGGGACACACTCATCATCCAAAGAGCACAAAAGACACTAGATAAATACAAACACATAGGTATGACAATCTTTGGTAGAGCCCACATATACAACACACTAATACTCCCCAAAGTCATCTATCAAGCAACCACAACAGAACCCCCACCACAGTTCATACAAACACTAAACAAAATCACTCGCAGCTTTATTTTTAAGAACACAATAGCAAACGTAAAACATACAACACTAATACAACACAAAATTAATTATAAACAATTACACCTCACAAATGATTTTTTAAAATGATTGACCCCTTTTAAGATAGTATCATACTCTCTTATAAAAAGAATTGCTTTTTTTTTTACATTTTTATGATCACTGACATAGACTTGCAGTGGAACAACATGATTGTAATAACCTTATTTAGAACACTAAGGCTTTTTACATACGAATGACAAAACAGTTCATAACGATACAGTACACACACACACACACAAGCTGACCAATTCTATGACTTCAGCTGGAAGAGTCAACCTTGCCTGGTATGGGTAATGTAGCATTATATAATCAGTAAAAAAGTTATTTATCATGGAAAATTTCCCTTAATTTTCTTTTCACCCAAAAAAGTGTAATTTTTTCTGTTGATGATAAGTGATACTTTAAATAGTAATATCTTCTTTGTTTTTGAAGACTTTTATTATGTTCTAGGAAAGTTGCAAACAACTGATTGATGACTTTAAGCCCTACTGAACTACACAACTGCATAGCAGACATAAATGTTTTTATTGCAACTGACAGTCACATGGTTAGGTTAGTAAATGTTTTATAATGTGGTTGGTTAATAGTCTTCAAAACAGAGATTTACTACTTTGTATTTTAAGAGTCCTAATTTAGTATTTGAATGTACTAATTTGGAATAATTAATGTGATACAAAATAAACACCCATACTCATTCTTTTCACTGCAAGCAATATTTTATTTTCACATTTTTTTGTGTATAGGGCATCTTTCATGCTTATAACAAGCTCAGTGAACTAAGATCTAATCTCTTTTAGTGGAAACATGGTGGAAAAAGGGTTTCCTTTATGCCTTTAGATGTTTAACAAACACAACTGAGCTGTAGCAAGGTTTGAAGCTCAAGCCCTTTCTATAGATAGCAAAGTGGTTTTATCCCAATCAGTTACACATCCCACTTTTTAAACATATTATTTTTATTTTATTAATTACCTAATTACCCCATACAAATAAATATGCTGATAGCTGATAATGAATGTCTTTGTGTCACTCATAGATTTAGCACTTCAAATGTATGTGTGCAGACATGAAAGAATGCTGAGTGTAAAGTAGTAGTGAATGAAATGTTAATAATCAATAAAAAAAATTATTAACAAATATAAAGTTGTAGTAACATAAAAATAAATTCAAATTTACATCCATCACCTTTTTCTAGTATCCACATGAAATAATATTTTTTTGATCAGCCACATAAATCAACCTTGCAATATAACAATTTATTCTTAGGTCCACTAAATCCAAACTTGTTACACCCCATTTTGAGGTCAGAACCTCATATATATTTTAAGACTGTTTTTATTTGGTAGATGTTATGGTGTGTGTGTTTATATAGGTGATGGTGGGAAAAGATTAGCGATTGGTTGTGAATGATGCAACATAGGTGGTGTTGCCATCCTTTGGTGTTAGTTAGGGGAGACCGCTCCAGAACATGAGACTGAAAGATTGTGCTACTATAGTGAGCTAGTTTTTTTTTAAAGATATTATTACTAAAGTCTACTAAATTTATTTCATTTGATCACAAGTTATTTTGTCTATATTAGAAATAAAGTTATATTTAGTTTTGTTCACAAAAGTTATTCAAGTTATTTGAAGTTTTATTAGTTAAGATATATTACTCTTACAATGATTTAGTTGTCTACCAGCAGTATGGTGCTACCAGTCAACGACCAGTAATAACAGTAGGAACATCTTTAATTTAACATAACATTAGCATATGTAACCATGGCACAGATGATGTAAAGGTCACTCATTTTTATGTCAGATAATTAAGGAGAGTTATGTGACAAGCGCAACTTCCTTTGATTTCTTCATCTAAATTCTAAAGTCAAGTAGACATTAGAGTTCGGTGAAATAAAGATCAATTCCAAAAATCCTGAAATTAAAAAATCCCACTCTTGGTTCACAGTAAAGTTAACCTTTCAAACTTTGCAATCTATGGGGCAGACAATGTAAAGGTCATCTGATTTTGAGGCCCACGGTTAACAAGGGTGTCATGTAACCAGCACAACAACCAAGTGCCTTTACTTTTCCCAAACTAATGTCAGGTACCCATTAAAGCTGGGTAGACTAAGGGGCACCCAAAAAATCCTAAAATTCAAAATCCCAGAGCTCCCTGATTTGGAAACCACTGCGCAGTTCATCTCCTGTATTGGTCTAGTCATCTGAACACTCCAACATAACAATGAGAAAGAAGAAGAAGAATAAAAATCCCAGTCTTCACAGACATTTGAACCCAGGACCACAAGGTTCAGAAGCCGAGCACTTAACCACTCAGCCACTGCGCCCCCATCTGTAATATGTAATAGGAATTCAATTATTTACTTCCTACAGCATCTACTTCATCAAAGACAAGCTTTTTTAGCTATAGCCATTTAGAAAAATTCTCTGATCATTCTGGCACCCTGAAGGTATTACATTAAGAAGTAAAAGGTAAAGGTACCCATTTCAGATCTTGCATTTTTTGGACACAGATGATGTCTATGGCCATTGGTTAATGAGTCATGTTGCCAGCACAAAGACCAACTGTCTTTACTTCCCCAGCAAAAGTCAAGTACCCATTAGAGTTTGGTATATTCAGGGGCATCTTAAAAAATCCTGATCTTCAAATCCTAATTTTCACCAGGATTGGAACTATAGACCTGTTGCTTGTTGCCATGTGCTTTACTACTCATACTACACCCCATACAAGAATGTGCTAGTCAAAATTTAATAAATACCAACATTTTTTACAAACAAAAATAAAATAGAATTGAATGCATATCATGAAAACTGATTTGACATGGCAGTTGATTTTTGTGCTGGCCACGATACCCTCATTTATCATGGACTACAGAAACTGATGACCTTAACATCATCTGCTCTATAGACACATGATCTGAAAAGGGAACTACTTTACTTTTTACTTTAATCTATGGGGTGTGGTGGTAAAGAGAGTGTAAAACAGACTAAGAACAGATCAACAATGTCAAATTAAGAGAGGCTGTAAAAACATATATATAGTCTTTTTTTCAAGAATTCTTTCATTAAATTTTGAAAATACAGACATAAATCTGACAGTAGTTAGCAGCCTTGTTTACAACATAAATACAATGTGACATCACAAGCAATGAAGAGTCACATCTAGAATAATGTTATATATCTGTGTATTTTCCCAATACCTTCCTCTATGTTCATAGTGTAAAGTAGTCATTAAATGAATAAGACACCGGTCCCAAAAACCACTTTAGGGCCCTATATAGAACAAAAACTATTAGGAGAGCTACCAGATCTGAAAACCATTGCACAGTTCATCGTAGGTATGGGGTTACTTGTCTGAAACCTCCAACATATAAATGAGAACAGAGAAATCATTGAATGTACAATTATAACTTTTTTTATTCACTGAAACTACCAGATGAAAAACTTAATAAAGAGTCTAGCTATGCTAAAGAAACTCAGGCTTTTCTTCCACCTGAAATACACAAAATCAACTCGAATATAAACTATAACAGATATTTTCACATTACTATCTGTAATAGACAAACATCATAATCACTGTAATAAGGACATCCCTCAGCATTTTGTTTTTCTCTGCCGCCTTTGTTCTAAACAGCTTACTTTATGAATATGGATGTGTGGCTGAATGGCATAAACCACTAGGCTACCTATTAAGAGGACTTGATTTAAAAACCCAACTCAATCTGGGTTGTGTTTGCTGAGCATCTAAAGGCAGCTCAAAAAGGTCCTCCTCACACAGATCCACAAAAAAAGCAAAAAAGATTAGACCATAGCCCACTGAGCATGCAATAAGCATGAACAATGTGCTACACAAAAGCAATTTTTAAAAAGTTATGACCTGCTTTCTTCATTAATGAAGTATGTATTAAGCAAAGGAAAAAAACAAACTTTATTAGAATTAGTTCAAGATAAATATTTTCTGCACTATGTAACAATTTTTTTTTCTATTATTGTTGTAATGAAAAGATTTTTAAAAATTTATGTTAAAACAAAAATGTATAGAACATGGGAGGACACCTGGTGAATCCAAGCAATCATTTATCTTCAAGAAAATGATGTGAAAAAAAATATCAAAAGATATAAATAGAACTCCATTTAAGTTTATATACAATTCATGATAGTTTAGAACATAATAATAAAAACAATTTATTCTTTGTCATCTAGCCAGTTTTTTGTTGCTGATCTGTTCTTCTGAATTTTTCTGCACTACTAAACAAAATGTTGGTTACCCGAGATGTTACATGCTAATAGTGTGAGTGTGAAATGGTGCAAATTTGTGTTGAAATAAAAAAGATAAGAGATGGATCAAAAAATGGAGTAATGTAAACGAGATGTAATATATTATTATTTGTTGAACAAGATTATAATTCTATTGATTGCTATATTTGGTGTATGCTTAAGAGTCTCAGATGCTCGTAACAATAGGATTTTGATGTGATGGGGTCTGCCTGAGATTAATTAGACTGGGGCATTCTAAATGGTATGTATGACAGAAAATTATCATCAAATTTGATGAAATGTTTGATTATAAGAAGTACAAAGAACACTCTCATACCAGAAAAGGTATCAACTTAACACAAAGAATCTGACACAATCTAAAAGCATGGCAAGGCAATGAAAGAGCAACAATATAGGCACTTTACAGTTTACAGTGCTGTAAACCTGCATCAAACAGTTGAGTCAGCAACAGAGAATGTAAGCAAAGAACATAGCTAAGACATGTTTTGTTGTTGTGTTTCAAATTATTTTTTGAAAATTAAGATTTGTTGCTTAAATGCTTAAACCTCCCACAAGATGGAGAGAGGTAGGATGGTAGAGGGTAAAATTCAAACCCAGGACCATCAAGACAACAGTCATAGCACGTACTACATGAACTGAAAACCAACATTATAAGAAATTGCACCCTCCTTAAGAGATGAACTGCACGGGTGACAAATAGAATAAATCTTTAAAGAGTTGACAGGCTACGCAAAGTAAAACACAGACTAACTGAATAACTTAAAGAACTTAGTTTTAGAGAGTTGACAAGCTATACAAAAAGTGAAACATGGACTAACTGGATAATTTGTAGAACTTAGTTTTAGAGAGTTGACAAGCTACACCAAGTGAAACATGGACTAACTGGATAATTTGTAGAACTTAGCTTTAAAGAGTTGACAAGCTACATAGATTGATACACAGACTAACCAGATAACTTGTAGAACTTAGCTTTAAAGATTTGACAGGCTACACAAAGTAAAACATAGACTGACCGAATAACTTGTAGAACTTAGCTTTAAAGAGTTGACAAGCTACATAGAGTGAAACACAGACTAACTGGATAACTTGTAGAACTGAGCTTTAAAGTGTGGACAGCTACATAGAGTGATACACACACTAACAGGATAACTTGTAGAACTTAATTTTAAAAAGTTGACAAGCTACACAAAGTAAAACACAGACTAACTAGATAACTTGAAAAACTTAGTTTTAGAGAGTTGACAAGCTACACAAAGTGAAACATGGACTGACAGAATAACTTGTAGAACTTAGCTTTAAAGAGTTTACAAGCTACACAAAGTGAAACACAGACTAACTGGATAACTTGTAGAACTGAGCTTTAAAGTGTTGACAGCTACATAGAGTGATACACAGACTAACCGGATAACTTGTAGAACTTAGTTTTAAAGAGTTGACAAGCTAAACAAAGTGAAACATGGACTGACTGGATTACTTGTAGAACTTAGCTTTAAAGAGTTGACAAACTACACAAAGTGAAATATAGACAGACCGAATAACTTGTAGAACTTAGCTTTAAAGAGTTGACAAGCTACACAAAGTGAAACATGGACTGACAAAATAACTTGTAGAACTTAGCTTTAAAGAGTTCACAAGCTACATAGAGTGAAACACAGACTAACTGAATAACTTGTAGAACTTAGTTTTAAAAAGTTGACAAGCTACACAAAGTAAAACACAGACTAACTGGATAACTTGAAAAACTTAGTTTTAGAGAGTTGACAAGCTACACAAAGTGAAACATGGACTGACAGAATAACTTGTAGAACTTAGCTTTAAAGAGTTGACAAGCTACATAGAGTGAAACACAAAATAACTGGACAAGTTGTAGAGCTTAGCTTTAAAGAGTTGACAAGCTACACAAAGTGAAACACAGACTGACTGGATAACTTGTAGAACTTAGTTTTAAAAAGTTGACAAGCTACACAAAGTGAAACATAGACTGACTGGATAACTTGTAGAACTTAGTTTTAAAAAGTTGACAAGCTACACAAAGTGAAACACAGACTAACTGGATAACTTGTAGAACTGAGCTTTAAAGTGTGGACAGCTACATAGAGTGATACACAGACTAACAGGATAACTTGTAGAACTTAGTTTTAAAAAGTTGACAAGCTACACAAAGTAAAACACAGACTAACTAGATAACTTTAAAAAACTTAGTTTTAGAGAGTTGACAAGCTACACAAAGTGAAACATGGACTGACAGAATAACTTGTAGAACTTAGCTTTAAAGAGTTGACAAGCTACACAAAGTGAAACACAGACTAACTGGATAACTTGTAGAACTGAGCTTTAAAGTGTTGACAGCTACATAGAGTGATACACAGACTAACTGGATAACTTGTAGAACTTAGTTTTAAAGAGTTGACAAGCTAAACAAAGTAAAACATGGACTGACTGGATTACTTGTAGAACTTAGCTTTAAAGAGTTGACAAGCTACACAAATTGAAATATAGACAGACCGAATAACTTGTAGAACTTAGCTTTAAAGAGTTCACAAGCTACATAGAGTGAAACACAGACTAACTGAATAACTTGTAGAACTTAGTTTTAAAAAGTTGACAAGCTACACAAAGTAAAACACAGACTAACTGGATAACTTGAAAAACTTAGTTTTAGAGAGTTGACAAGCTACACAAAGTGAAACATGGACTGACAGAATAACTTGTAGAACTTAGCTTTAAAGAGTTGACAAGCTACATAGAGTGAAACACAAAATAACTGGACAAGTTGTAGAGCTTAGCTTTAAAGAGTTGACAAGCTACACAAAGTGAAACACAGACTGACTGGATAACTTGTAGAACTTAGTTTTAGAGAGTTGACAAGCTATACAAAAAGTAAAACATGGACTAACTGGATAATTTGTAGAACTTAGTTTTAGAGAGTTGACAAGCTACACCAAGTGAAACATGGACTAACTGGATAATTTGTAGAACTAAGCTTTAAAGAGTTGACAAGCTACATAGATTGATACACAGACTAACCAGATAACTTGTAGAACTTAGCTTTAAAGATTTGACAGGCTACACAAAGTGAAACATAGACTGACCGAATAACTTGTAGAACTTAGCTTTAAAGAGTTGACAAGCTACATAGAGAGAAACACAGACTAACTGATAAACTTCTAGAGCTTAGCTTTAAATAGTTGACAAGCTACACAAAGTGAAACACAGACTAACTGGATAACTTGTAGAACTGAGCTTTAAAGTGTTGACAGCTACATAGAGTGATACACAGACTAACCGGATAACTTGTAGAACTTAGTTTTCAAGAGTTGACAAGCTAAATAAAGTGAAACATGGACTGACTGGATTACTTGTAGAACTTAGCTTTAAAGAGTTGACAAACTACACAAAGTGAAACATAAACAGACCGAATAACTTGTAGAACTTAGCTTTAAAGAGTTGACAAGCTACACAAAGTGAAACATGGACTGACAAAATAACTTGTAGAACTTAGCTTTAAAGAGTTCACAAGCTACATAGAGTGAAACACAGACTAACTGGATAACTTGTAGAACTTAGCTTTAAAGAGTTGACAAGCTACATAGAGAGAAACACAGACAAACTGATCAACTTCTAGAGCTTAGCTTTAAAGAGTTGACAAGCTACACAAAGTGAAACACAGACTAACTGGATAACTTGTAGAACTGAGCTTTAAAGTGTTGACAGCTACATAGAGTGATACACAGACTAACCGGATAACTTGTAGAACTTAGTTTTAAAGAGTTGACAAGCTAAACAAAGTGAAACATGGACTGACTGGATTACTTGTAGAACTTAGCTTTAAAGAGTAGACAAACTACACAAAGTGAAACATAAACAGACCGAATAACTTGTAGAACTTAGCTTTAAAGAGTTGACAAGCTACACAAAGTGAAACATGGACTGACAAAATAACTTGTAGAACTTAGCTTTAAAGAGTTCACAAGCTACATAGAGTGAAACACAGACTAACTGGATAACTTGTAGAACTTAGTTTTAAAAAGTTGACAAGCTACACAAAGTAAAACACAGACAAACTGGATAACTTGAAAAACTTAGTTTTAGAGAGTTGACAAGCTACACAAAGTGAAACATGGACTGACAGAATAACTTGTAGAACTTAGCTTTAAAGAGTTGACAAGCTACATAGAGTGAAACACAGAATAACTGGATAAGTTGTAGAGCTTAGCTTTAAAGAGTTGACAAGCTACACAAAGTGAAACACAGACTAACTGAATAACTTAAAGAACTTAGTTTTAGAGAGTTGACAAGCTATACAAAAAGTAAAACATGGACTAACTGGATAATTTGTAGAACTTAGTTTTAGAGAGTTGACAAGCTACACCAAGTGAAACATGGACTAACTGGATAATTTGTAGAACTTAGCTTTAAAAAGTTGACAAGCTACACAGATTGATAAACAGACTAACCAGATAACTTATAGAACTTAGCTTTAAAGATTTGACAGGCTACATAAAGTGAAACATAGACTAACTGGATAACTTGAAAAACTTAGTTTTAGAGAGTTGACAAGCTACACAAAGTGAAACATGGACTGACAGAATAACTTGTAGAACTTAGCTTTAAAGAGTTGACAAGCTACATAGAGTGAAACACAGACTAACTGGATAACTTGAAAAACTTTGTTTTAGAGAGTTGACAAGCTACACAAAGTGAAACATGGACTGAAAGAATAACTTGTAGAACTTAGCTTTAAAGAGTTGACAAGCTACATAGAGTGAAACACAGAATAATTGGATAAGTTGTAGAGCTTAGCTTTAAAGAGTTGACAAGCTACACAAAGTGAAACATGGACTGACAGAATAACTTGTAGAATTTAGCTTTAAAGAGTTGACAAGCTACATAGAGTGAAACACAGACTAACTGGATAACTTGTAGAGCTTAGCTTTAAAGAGATGACAAGTTACACAAAGTGAAACACAGACTGACTGGATAACTTAAAGAACTTAGTTTTAGAGAGTTGACAAGCTATACAAAAAGTGAAACATGGACTAACTGGATAATTTGTAGAACTTAGTTTTAGAGAGTTGACAAGCTACACCAAGTGAAACATGGACTAACTGGATAATTTGTGGAACTTAGTTTTAGAGAGTTGACAAGCTACACAAAGTGAAACATGGACTGACAGAATAACTTGTAGAACTTAGCTTTAAAGAGTTGACAAGCTACATAGATGGATACACAGACTAACCAGATAACTTGTAGAACTTAGCTTTAAAGATTTGACAGGCTACACAAAGTGTAACAAAGACTGACCGAATAACTAGTAGAACTTAGCTTTAAAGAGTTGACAAGCTACATAGAGTGAAACACAGACTAACTGATCAACTTCTAGAGCTTAGCTTTAAAGAGTTGACAAGCTACACAAAGTGAAACACAGACTAACTGGATAACTTGAAGAACTTAGTTTTAGAGAGTTGACAAGCTACACAAAGTGAAACATGGACTAACTGGAAAACTTGTAGAACTTAGCTTTAAAGAGTTGACAAGCTACATAGATTGATACACAGACTAACTGGATAACTTGTAGAATTTAGTTTTAAAGAGTTGACAAGCTACACAAAGTGAAACTCAGACAGACTGGATAACTTGTAGAACTTAGTTTTAAAAAGTTGACAAGCTACACAAAGTGAAACACAGACTAACTGGATAACTTAAACTTAGTTTTAGAGACTTGACAAGCTAAACAAAGTGAAACATGGACTAACTGGATAATTTGTAGAACTTAGTTTTAGAGAGTTGACAAGCTACACAAAGTGAAACATGGACTAACTGGATAATTTGTAGAACTTAGCTTTAGAGAGTTGACAAGCTACATAGATTGATACACAGACTAACCAGATAACTTGTAGAACTTAGCTTTAAAGAGTTGACAGGCTACACAAACTGAAACACAGACTGACCGAATAACTTGTAGAACTTAGCTTTAAAGAGTTGACAAGCTACATAGAGTGAAACACAGACTAACTGATCAACTTCTAGAGTTTAGCTTTAAAGAGTTGACAAGCTACACAAAGTGAAACACAGACTAACTGGATAACTTGAATAACTTAGTTTTAGAGAGTTGACAAGCTACACAAAGTGAAACATGGACTAACTGGAAAACTTGTAGAACTTAGCTTTAAAGAGTTGACAAGCTACATAGATTTATACACAGACTAACTGATCAACTTCTAGAGCTTAGCTTTAAAGAGTTGACAAGCTACACAAAGTGAAACACAGACTAACTGGATAACTTGAAGAACTTAGTTTTAGAGAAATGACAAGCTACACAAAGTGAAACATGGACTAACTGGATAACTTGTAGAACTTAGCTTTAAAGAGTTGACAAGCTACATAGATTGATACACAGACTAACTGGATAACTTGTAGAACTTAGTTTTAAAGAGTTGACAAGCTACACAAAGTGAAACACAGACTAACTGGATAACTTGTATAATTTAGTTTTAAAGAGTTGACAAGCTACACAAAGTGAAACATGGACTGACCGAATAACTTGTAAAACTTAGCTTTAAAGAGTTGACAAGCTACATAGAGTGAAACACAGAATAACTGAATAACTTAAAGAACTTAGTTTTAGAGAGTTGACAAGCTATACAAAAAGTGAAACATGGACTAACTGGATAATTTGTAGAACTTAGTTTAAGAGAGTTGACAAGCTACATAGATTGATACACAGACTAACCAGATAACTTGTAGAACTTAGCTTTAAAAATTTGACAGGCTACACAAAGTGAAACATAGACTGACCGAATAACTTGTAGAACTTAGCTTTAAAGAGTTGACAAGCTACATAGAGTGAAACAAAGACTAACTGATCAACTTCTAGAGCTTAGCTTTAAAGAGTTGACAAGCTACACAAAGTGAAAAACAGACTAACTGGATAACTTGAAGAACTTAGTTTTAGAGAAATGACAAGCTACACAAAGTGAAACATGGACTAACTGGATAACTTGTAGAACTTAGCTTTAAAGAGTTGACAAGCTACATAGATTGATACACAGACTAACTGGATAACTTGAAGAACTTAGTTTTAAAGAGTTGACAAGCTTGACAAATTGAAACACAGACTGATTGGATAACTTGTAGAGCTTAGCTTTAAAGAGTTGACAAGCTACACAAAGTGAAACATGGACTGACCGAATAACTTGTAAAACTTAGCTTTAAAGAGTTGACAAGCTACATAGAGTGAAACACAGAATAACTGGATAACTTGTAGAGCTTAGCTTTAAAGAGTTGACAAGCTACACAAAGTGAAACATGGACTAACAGAATAACTTGTAGAATTTAGCTTTAAAGAGTTGACAAGCTACATAGAGTGAAACACAGACTAACTGGATAACTTATAGAGCTTAGCTTTAAAGAGTTGACAAGCTACACAAAGTGAAACACAGACTGACTGGATAACTTGTAGAACTTAGTTTTAAAAAGTTGACAAGCTACACAAAGTGAAACACAGACTAATTGAATAACTTAAAGAAGTTAGTTTTAGAGAGTTGACAAGCTATACAAAAAGTGAAACATGGACTAACTGGATAATTTGTAGAACTTAGTTTTAGAGAGTTGACAAGCTACACCAAGTGAAACATGGACTAACTGGATAATTTGTAGAACTTAGCTTTAAAGAGTTGACAAGCTACATAGAGTGAAACACAGACTAACTGATCAACTTCTAGAGCTTAGCTTTAAAGAGTTGACAAGCTACACAAAGTGAAACAAAGACTAACTGGATAACTTGAAGAACTTAGTTTTAGAGAGTTGACAAGCTACACAAAGTGAAACATGGACTAACTGGAAAACTTGTAGAACTTAGCTTTAAAGAGTTGACAAGCTACATAGATTGATACACAGACTAACTGGATAACTTGTAGAACTTAGTTTTAAAGAGTTGACAAGCTACACAAAGTGAAACACAGACTAACTAGATAACTTGTATAATTTAGTTTTAAAGAGTTGACAAGCTACACAAAGTGAAACATGGACTGACCGAATAACTTGTAAAACTTAGCTTTAAAGAGTTGACAAGCTACATAGAGTGAAACACAGAATAACTGAATAACTTAAAGAACTTAGTTTTAGAGAGTTGACAAGCTATACAAAAAGTGAAACATGGACTGACAGAATAACTTGTAGAACTTAGCTTTAAAGAGTTGACAAGCTACATAGAGTGATACACAGACTAACCGGATAACTTGTAGAACTTAGTTTTAAAGAGTTGACAAGCTACACAAAGTGAAACACAGACTAACTGGTTAACTTGTAGAAATTAGTTTTAAAAAGTTGAAGAGCTACACAAAGTGAAACACAGACTAACTGGATAACTTGAAGAACTTAGTTTTAGAGAGTTGACAAGCTACATAGAGTGAAACACAGACTAACTGATCAACTTCTAGAGCTTAGCTTTAAAGAGTTGACAAGCTACACAAAGTGAAACATAGACTAACTGAATAACTTGAAGAACTTAGTTTTAGAGAGTTGACAAGCTACACAAAGTGAAACATGGACTAACTGGAAAACTTGTAGAACATAGCTTTAAAGAGTTGACAAGCTACATAGATTTATACACAGACTAACTGATCAACTTCTAGAGCTTAGCTTTAAAGAGATGACAAGCTACACAAAGTAAAACACAGACTAACTGGATAACTTGAAGAACTTAGTTTTAGAGAGTTGACAAGCTACACAAAGTGAAACATGGACTAACTGGATAACTTGTAGAACTTAGCTTTAAAGAGTTGACAAGCTACATAGATTGATACACAGACTAACTGGATAACTTGTAGAACTTAGTTTTAAAGAGTTGACAAGCTACACAAAGTGAAACACAGACTAACTGGTTAACTTGTAGAACTTAGTTTTAAAAAGTTGACAAGCTACACAAAGTGAAACACAGACTAACTGGATAACTTGAAGAACTTAGTTTTAGAGAGTTGACAAGCTACACAAAGTGAAACTTGAACTGACAGAATAACTTGTAGAACTTAGCTTTAAAGAGTTGACAAGCTACATAGAGTGAAACACAGAATAACTGGATAACTTGTAGAGCTTAGCTTTAAAGAGTTGACAAGCTACACAAAGTGAAACATGGACTAACTGGATAACTTGAAGAACTTAGTTTTAGAGAGTTGACAAGCTACACAAAGTGAAACATGGACTAACTGGAAAACTTGTAGAACATAGCTTTAAAGAGTTGACAAGCTACATAGATTTATACACAGACTAACTGATCAACTTCTAGAGCTTAGCTTTAAAGAGATGACAAGCTACACAAAGTAAAACACAGACTAACTGGATAACTTGAAGAACTTAGTTTTAAAGAGTTGACAAGCTACACAAAGTGAAACATGGACTGACCGAATAACTTGTAAAACTTAGCTTTAAAGAGTTGACAAGCTACATAGAGTGAAACACAGAATAACTGAATAACTTAAAGAACTTAGTTTTAGAGAGTTGACAAGCTATACAAAAAGTGAAACATGGACTAACTGGATAATTTGTAGAACTTAGTTTTAAAGAGTTGACAAGCTACTCAAAGTGAAACACAGACTAACTGGATAACTTGAAGAACTTAGTTTTAGAGAGTTGACAAGCTACACCAAGTGAAACATGGATTTACTGGATAATTTGTAGAACTTAGCTTTAAAGAGTTGACAAGCTACATAGAGTGAAACACAGACTAACTGATCAACTTCTAGAGCTTAGCTTTAAAGAGTTGACAAGCTACACAAAGTGAAACACAGACTAACTGGATAACTTGTAGAACTGAGCTTTAAAGTGTTGACAGCTACAAAGAGTGATACACAGACTAAATGGATAACTTGTAGAACTTAGTTTTAAAGAGTTGACAAGCTAAACAAAGTGAAACATGGACTGACTGGATTACTTGTAGAACTTAGCTTTAAAGAGTTGACAAACTACACAAAGTGAAACATAGACAGACCGAATAACTTGTAGAACTTAGCTTTAAAGAGTTGACAAGCTACACAAAGTGAAACATGGACTGACAAAATAACTTGTAGAACTTAGCTTTAAAGAGTTCAAAAGCTACATAGAGTGAAACACAGACTAACTGGATAACTTGTAGAACTTAGTTTTAAAAAGTTGACAAGCTACACAAAGTAAAACACAGACTAACTGGATAACTTGAAAAACTTAGTTTTAGAGAGTTGACAAGCTACACAAAGTGAAACATGGACTGACAGAATAACTTGTAGAACTGAGCTTTAAAGAGTTGACAAGTTACATAGATTGATACACAGACTAACCAGATAACTTGTAGAACTTAGCTTTAAAGAGTTGACAGGCTACACAAACTAAAACACAGACTGACCGAATAACTTGTAGAACTTAGCTTTAAAGAGTTGACAAGCTACATAGAGTAAAACACAGACTAACTGATCAACTTCTAGAGCTTAGCTTTAAAGAGTTGACAAGCTACACAAAGTGAAACACAGACTAACTGGATAACTTGAAGAACTTAGTTTTAGAGAGTTGACAAGCTACACAAAGTGAAACATGGACTAACTGGAAAACTTGTAGAACATAGCTTTAAAGAGTTGACAAGCTACATAGATTTATACACAGACTAACTGATCAACTTCTAGAGCTTAGCTTTAAAGAGATGACAAGTTACACAAAGTAAAACACAGACTAACTGGATAACTTGAAGAACTTAGCTTTAAAGAGTTGACAAGCTACACAAAGTGAAACACAGACTAACTGGATAACTTGTAGAACTGAGCTTTAAAGTATTGACAGCTACATAGATTGATACACAGACTAACTGGATAACTTGTAGAACTTAGTTTTAAAGAGTTGACAAGCTACACAAAGTGAAACACAGACTAACTGGATAACTTGAAGAACTTAGTTTTAAAGAGTTGACAAGCTACACAAAGTGAAACATGGACTAACTGGAAAACTTGTAGAACTTAGCTTTAAAGAGTTGACAAGCTACATAGATTGATACACAGACTAACTGGATAACTTGTAGAACTTAGTTTTAAAGAGTTGACAAGCTACACAAAGTGAAACACAGACTAACTGGATAACTTGTATAACTTAGTTTTAAAGAGTTGACAAGCTACACAAAGTGAAACATGGACTGACCGAATAACTTGTAAAACTTAGCTTTAAAGAGTTGACAAGCTACATAGAGTGAAACACAGAATAACTGGATAGGTTGTAGAGCTTAGCTTTAAAGAGTTGACAAGCTACACAAAGTGAAACACAGACTAACTGGATAACTTGAAGAACTTAGTTTTAGAGAGTTGACAAGCTACACAAAGTGAAACATGGACTAACTGGAAAACTTGTAGAACTTAGCTTTAAAGAGTTGACAAGCTACATAGATTTATACACAGACTAACTGATCAACTTCTAGAGCTTAGCTTTAAAGAGTTGACAAGCTACACAAAGTGAAACACAGACTAACTGGAAAACTTGTAGAAATTAGTTTTAGAGAGTTGACAAGCTACACAAAGTAAAACACAGACTAACTGGATAACTTGTATAACTTAGTTTTAAAGAGTTGACAAGCTACACAAAGTAAAACATGGACTGACCGAATAACTTGTAAAACGTAGCTTTAAAGAGTTGACAAGCTACATAGAGTGAAACACAGAATAACTGGATAACTTGTAGAACTTAGTTTTAAAGAGTTGACAAGCTACACAAAGTGAAACACAGACTAACTGGATAACTTGTATAACTTAGTTTTAAAGAGTTGACAAGCTACACAAAGTAAAACATGGACTGACCGAATAACTTGTAAAACGTAGCTTTAAAGAGTTGACAAGCTACATAGAGTGAAACACAGAATAACTGGATAAGTTGAAGAGCTTAGCTTTAAAGAGTTGACAAGCTACATAGAGTGAAACACATAATAACTGGATAAGTTGAAGAGCTTAGCTTTAAAGAGTTGACAAGCTACACAAAGTGAAACATGGACTGACAGAATAACTTGTAGAATTTAGCTTTAAAGAGTTGACAAGCTACATAGAGTGAAACACAGACTAACTGGATAACTTATAGAGCTTAGCTTTAAAGAGTTGACAAGCTACACAAAGTGAAACACAGACTGACTGGATAACTTGTAGAACTTAGTTTTAAAAAGTTGACAAGCTACACAAAGTGAAACACAGACTAACTGAATAACTTAAAGAACTTAGTTTTAGAGAGTTGACAAGCTATACAAAAAGTAAAACATAGACTAACTGGATAATTTGTAGAAATTAGCTTTAAAGAGTTGACAAGCTACATAGATTGATACACAGACTAACCAGATAACTTGTAGAACTTAGCTTTAAAGATTTGACAGGCTACACAAAGTGAAACATAGACTGACCGAATAACTTGTAGAACTTAGCTTTAAAGAATTGACAAGCTACATAGAGTGACACACAGACTAACTGATCAACTTCTAGAGCTTAGCTTTAAAGAGTTGACAAGCTACACAAAGTGAAACACAGACTAACTGGATAACTTGTAGAACTGAGCTTTAAAGTGTTGACAGCTACAAAGAGTGATACACAGACTAAACAGATAACTTGTAGAACTTAGTTTTAAAGAGTTGACAAGCTAAACAAAGTGAAACATGGACTGACTGGATTACTTGTAGAACTTAACTTGAAAGAGTTGACAAACTACACAAAGTGAAACATAGACAGACAGAATAACTTGTAGAACTTAGCTTTAAAGAGTTGACAAGCTACACATAGTGAAACATGGACTGACAAAATAACTTGTAGAACTTAGCTTTAAAGAGTTCACAAGCTACATAGAGTGAAACACAGACTAACTGGATAACTTGTAGAACTTAGTTTTAAAAAGTTGACAAGCTACACAAAGTAAAACACAGACTAACTGGATAACTTGAAAAACTTAGTTTTAAAGAGTTGACAAGCTACACAAAGTGAAACATGGACTGACAGAATAACTTGTAGAACTTAGCTTTAAAGAGTTGACAAGCTACATAGATTGATACACAGACTAACCAGATAACTTGTAGAACTTAGCTTTAAAGAGTTGACAGGCTACACAAACTGAAACACAGACTGACCGAATAACTTGTAGAACTTAGCTTTAAAGAGTTGACAAGCTACATAGAATAAAACACAGACTAATTGATCAACTTCTAGAGCTTAGCTTTAAAGAGTTGACAAGCTACACAAAGTGAAACACAGACTAACTGGATAACTTGAAGAACTTAGTTTTAGAGAGTTGACAAGCTACACAAAGTGAAACACAGACTAACTGGATAACTTGAAGAACTTAGTTTTAAAGAGTTGACAAGCTTGACAAATTGAAACACAGACTGATTGGATAACTTGTAGAACTTAGCTTTAAAGAGTTGACAAGCTACACAAAGTGAAACATGGACTAACTGGATAATTTGTATAACTTAGATTTAAAGAGTTGACAAGCTACACAAAGTTAAACCTTGACTGACCGAATAACTTGTAGAACTTAGCAGTAAAGAGTTGACAAGCTACATAGATTGATACACAGACTAACCGGATAACTTGTAGAACTTAGTTTTAAAGAGTCGACAAGCTACATAGAGTGAAACAAAGACTAACTGATCAACTTCTAGAGCTTAGCTTTAAAGAGTTGACAAGCTACTCAAAGTGAAACACAGACTAACTGGATAATTTGTAGAACTTAGCTTTAAAGAGTTGACAAGCTACATAGAGTGAAACACAGACTAACTGATCAACTTCTAGAGCTTAGCTTTAAAGTGTTGACAGCTACAAAGAGTGATACACAGACTAAACGGATAACTTGTAGAACTTAGTTTTAAAGAGTTGACAAGCTAAAAAAAGTGAAACATGGACTGACTGGATTACTTGTAGAACTTAGCTTTAAAGAGTTGACAAACTACACAAAGTGAAACATAGACCGACCGAATAACTTGTAGAACTTAGCTTTAAAGAGTTGACAAGCTACACAAAGTGAAACATAGACAGACCGAATAACTTGTAGAACTTAGCTTTAAAGAGTTGACAAGCTACATAGAGTGAAACAAAGACTAACTGATCAACTTCTAAAGCTTAGCTTTAAAGAGTTGACAAGCTACTTAAAGTGAAACACAGACTAACTGGATAACTTAAAGAACTTAGTTTTAAAGAGTTGACAAGCTTGACAAATTGAAACACAGACTGATTGGATAACTTGTAGAACTTAGCTTTAAAGAGTTGACAAGCTACACAAAGTGAAACATGGACTAACTGGATAACATGTATAACTTAGTTTTAAAGAGTTGACAAGCTACACAAAATGAAACCTTGACTGACCGAATAACTTGTAGAACTTAGCAGTAAAGAGTTGACAAGCTACATAGAGTGATACACAGACTAACCGGATAACTTGTAGAACTTAGTTTTAAAGAGTTGACAAGCTACACAAAGTGAAACACAGACTAACTGGTTAACTTGTAGAACTTAGTTTTAAAAAGTTGACAAGCTACACAAAGTGAAACACAGACTAACTGGATAACTTGAAGAACTTAGTTTTAGAGAGTTGACAATCTACACAAAGTGAAACTTGGACTGACAGAATAACTTGTAGAACTTAGCTTTAAAGAGTTGACAAGCTACATAGAGTGAAACACAGAATAACTGGATAACTTGTAGAGCTTAGCTTTAAAGAGTTGACAAGCTACACAAAGTGAAACATGGACTGACAGAATAACTTGTAGAACTTAGCTTTAAAGAGTTGACAAGCTACATAGAGTTAAACACAGAATAACTGGATAAGTTGTAGAGCTTAGCTATAAAGAGTTGACAAGCTACACAAAGTGAAACATGGACTGACAGAATAACTTGTAAAACTTAGCTTTAAAGAGTTGACAAAATACATAGAGTGAAACACAGAATAACTAGATAAGTAGTAGAGCTTAGCTTTAAAGAGTTGACAAGCTACACAAAGTGAAACATGGACTGACAGAATAACTTGTAGAATTTAGCTTTAAAGAGTTGACAAGCTACATAGAGTGAAACACAGACTAACTGGATAACTTATAGAGCTTAGCTTTAAAGAGTTGACAAGCTACATAGAGTGAAACACAGACTAACTGGATAACTTATAGAGCTTAGCTTTAAAGAGTTGACAAGCTACACAACATGAAACACAGACTGACTAGATAACTTGTAGAACTTAGTTTTAAAAAGTTGACAAGCTACACAAAGTGAAACACAGACTAACTGAATAACTTAAAGAACTTAGTTTTAGAGTGTAGACAAGCTATACAAAAAGTGAAACATGGACTAACTGGATAATTTGTAGAACTTAGTTTTAGAGAGTTGACAAGCTACACCAAGTGAAACATGGACTAACTGGATAATTTGTAGAACTTAGCTTTAAAGAGTTGACAAGCTACATAGAGTGAAACACAGACTAACTGGATAACTTGTAGAACTGAGCTTTAAAGTGTTGACAGCTACAAAGAGTGATACACAGACTAAATGGATAACTTGTAGAACTTAGTTTTAAAGAGTTGACAAGCTAAACAAAGTGAAACATGGACTGACTGGATTACTTGTAGAACTTAGCTTTAAAGAGTTGACAAACTACACAAAGTGAAACATAGACAGACCGAATAACTTGTAGAACTTAGCTTTAAAGAGTTGACAAGCTACACAAAGTGAAACATGGACTGACAAAATAACTTGTAGAACTTAGCTTTAAAGAGTTCACAAGCTACATAGAGTGAAACACAGACTAACTGGATAACTTGTAGAACTTAGTTTTAAAAAGTTGACAAGCTACACAAAGTAAAACACAGACTAACTGGATAACTTGAAAAACTTAGTTTTAGAGAGTTGACAAGCTACACAAAGTGAAACATGGACTGACAGAATAACTTGTAGAACTTAGCTTTAAAGAGTTGACAAGTTACATAGATTGATACACAGACTAACCAGATAACTTGTAGAACTTAGCTTTAAAGAGTTGACAGGCTACACAAACTGAAACACAGACTGACCGAATAACTTGTAGAACTTAGCTTTAAAGAGTTGACAAGCTACATAGAGTAAAACACAGACTAACTGATCAACTTCTAGAGCTTAGCTTTAAAGAGTTGACAAGCTACACAAAGTGAAACACAGACTAACTGGATAACTTGAAGAACTTAGTTTTAGAGAGTTGACAAGCTACACAAAGTGAAACATGGACTAACTGGAAAACTTGTAGAACATAGCTTTAAAGAGTTGACAAGCTACATAGATTTATACACAGACTAACTGATCAACTTCTAGAGCTTAGCTTTAAAGAGATGACAAGTTACACAAAGTAAAACACAGACTAACTGGATAACTTGAAGAACTTAGCTTTAAAGAGTTGACAAGTTACACAAAGTGAAACACAGACTAACTGGATAACTTGTAGAACTGAGCTTTAAAGTGTTGACAGCTACATAGATTGATACACAGACTAACTGGATAACTTGTAGAACTTAGCTTTAAAGATTTGACAGGCTACACAAAGTGAAACATAGCCTGACTGAATAACTTGTAGAACTTAGCTTTAAAAAGTTGACAAGCTACATAGAGTGAAACACAGACTAACTGATCAACTTTTAGAGCTTAGCTTTAAAGAGTTGACAAGCTACACAAAGTGAAACACAGACTAACTGGATAACTTAAAGAACTTAGTTTTAAAGAGTTGACAGGCTACACAAAGTGAAACATAGACAAACCGAATAACTTGTAGAACTTAGTTTTAAAGAGTTGACAAGCTACATTGAGTGAAACAAAGACTAACTGATCAACTTCTAGAGCTTAGCTTTAAAGAGTTGACAAGCTACTCAAAGTGAAACACAGACTAACTGGATAACTTGAAGAACTTAGTTTTAAAGAGTTTCACTCTATGTAGCTTGTCAACTCTTTAAAACTAAGTTCTACAAGTTATCCGGTTAGTCTGTGTATCAATCTATGTAGCTTGTCAACTCTTTACTGCTAAGTTCTACAAGTTATTCGGTCAGTCAAGGTTTAACTTTGTGTAGCTTGTCAACTCTTTAAATCTAATTTATACAAATTATCCAGTTAGTCCCGCTTTCACTTTGTGTAGCTTGTCAACTCTTTAAAGCTAAGTTCTACAAGTTATCCAATCAGTCTGTGTTTCAATTTGTCAAGCTTGTCAACTCTTTAAAACTAAGTTCTTCAAGTTATCCAGTTAGTCTGTGTTTCACTTTGAGTAGCTTGTCAACTCTTTAAAGCTAAGCTCTAGAAGTTGATCAGTTAGTCTTTGTTTCACTCTATGTAGCTTGTCAACTCTTTAAAACTAAGTTCTACAAGTTATTCGGTTTGTCTATGTTTCACTTTGTGTAGCCTGTCAACTCTTTAAAGCTAAGTTCTACAAGTTATCCAGTCAGTCTGTGTTTCAATTTGTCAAGCTTGTCAACTCTTTAAAGCTAAGTTCTACAAGTTATCCGGTTAGTCTGTGTTTCACTCTATGTAGCTTGTCAACTCTTTAAAGCTAAGTTCTACAAGTTATTCTGTCAGTCCATGTTTCACTTTGTGTAGCTTGTCAACTCTTTAAAGCTAAGCTCTACAAGTTATCCAGTTATTCTGTGTTTCACTCTATGTAGCTTGTCAACTCTTTAAAGCTAAGTTCTACAAGTTATTCTGTCAGTCCATGTTTCACTTTGTGTAGCTTGTCAACTCTCTAAAACTAAGTTTTTCAAGTTATCCAGTTAGTCTTTGTTTTACTTTGTGTAGCCTGTCAACTCTTTAAAAACTAAGTTCTACAAGTTATCCGGTTAGTCTGTGTATCAATCTATGTAGCTTGTCAACTCTTTAAAGCTAAGTTCTACAAGTTATCCAGTTAGTCCATGTTTCACTTTGTGTAGATTGTCAACTCTCTAAAACTAAGTTCTTCAAGTTATCCAGTTAGTCTGTGTTTCACTTTGTGTAGCTTGTCAACTCTTTAAAACTAAGTTCTACAAGTTATCCGGTTAGTCTGTGTATCACTCTATGTAGCTTGTCAACTCTTTAAAGCTAAGCTCTACAAGTTATCCAGTTAGTCTGTGTTTCACTCTATGTAGCTTGTAAACTCTTTAAAGCTTAATTCTACAAGTTATTCTGTCAGTCCATGTTTCACTTTGTGTAGCTTGTCAACTCTTTAAAGCTAAGCTCTACAAGTTATCCAGTTATTCTGTGTTTCACTCTATGTAGCTTGTCAACTCTTTAAAGCTA
Source organism: Biomphalaria glabrata (assembly GCF_947242115.1). NCBI lineage: Eukaryota > Metazoa > Mollusca > Gastropoda > Planorbidae > Biomphalaria > Biomphalaria glabrata. The sequence continues at coordinate 45,672,002 of NC_074720.1, read as the reverse complement.
AGTTTTACAAGTTTTTCGGTCAGTCCATGTTTCACTTTGTGTAGCTTGTCAACTCTTTAAAACTAAGTTATACAAGTTATCCAGTTAGTCTGTGTTTCACTTTGTGTAGCTTGTCAACTCTTTAAAACTAAGTTCTACAAGTTATCCAGTTAGTCATTGTATCAATCTATGTAGCTTGTCAACTCTTTAAAGCTAAGTTCTACAAGTTTTCCAGTTAGTCCAAGTTTCACTTTGTGTAGCTTGTCAACTCTCTAAAACTAAGTTCTTCAAGTTATCCAGTTAGTCTGTGTTTTACTTTGTGTAGCTTGTCATCTCTTTAAAGCTAAGCTCTAGAAGTTGATCAGTTAGTCTGTGTATAAATCTATGTAGCTTGTCAACTCTTTAAAGCTATGTTCTACAAGTTTTCCAGTTAGTCCATGTTTCACTTTGTGTAGCTTGTCAACTCTCTAAAACTAAGCTCTTCAAGTTATCCAGTTAGTCTATGTTTCACTTTGTGTAGCTTGTCAACTTTTTAAAACTAAGTTCTACAAGTTATCCGGTTAGTCTGTGTTTCATTCTATGTAGCTAGTCAACTCTTTAAAGCTAAGTTGTACAATTTATTTGGTCAGTCCATGTTTCACTTTGTGTAGCTTGTCAACTCTTTAAAACTAAGTTCTTCAAGTTATCCGGTTAGTCTTTGTATCACTCTATGTAGCTTGTCAACTCTCTAAAACTAAGTTCTTCAAGTTATCCAGTTAGTCTGTGTTTCACTTTGTGTAGCTTGTCAACTCTTTAAAACTAAGTTCTTCAAGTTATCCAATCAGTCTGTGTTTTAAACACAGACTAACTGGATAACTTAAAGAACTTAGTTTTAAAGAGTTGACAAGCTTGACAAATTGAAACACAGACTGATTGGATAACTTGTAGAACTTAGCTTTAAAGAGTTGACAAGCTACACAAAGTGAAACATGGACTAACTGGATAACATGTATAACTTAGTTTTAAAGAGTTGACAAGCTACACAAAATGAAACCTTGACTGGCCGAATAACTTGTAGAACTTAGCAGTAAAGAGTTGACAAGCTACATAGAGTGATACACAGACTAACCGGATAACTTGTAGAACTTAGTTTTAAAGAGTTGACAAGCTACACAAAGTGAAACACAGACTAACTGGTTAACTTGTAGAACTTAGTTTTAAAAAGTTGACAAGCTACACAAAGTGAAACACAGACTAACTGGATAACTTGAAGAACTTAGTTTTAGAGAGTTGACAATCTACACAAAGTGAAACATGGACTAACTGGATAACTTGTAGAACTTAGCTTTAAAGAGTTGACAAGCTACATAGATTGATACACAGACTAACCGGAAAATTTGTAGAGCTTAGTTTTAAATGAATTGACAGGCTACACAAAGTAAAACACAGACTGACTGGATAACTTGAAGAACATAGCTTTAAAGAGTTGACAAGCTACACAGACTGACTGGATAATTTGTAGAACTTAGCTTTAAATAGTTGACAAGCTACACAAAGTGAAACATGGACTGACAGAATAACTTGTAGAACTTAGTTTTAAAAAGTTGACAAGCTACACAAAGTGAAACACAGACTAACTGGATAACTTGAAGAACTTAGCTTTAAAGAGTTGACAAGCTACACAGACTGACTGGATAATTTGTAGAACTTAGCTTTAAATAGTTGACAAGCTACACAAAGTGAAACATGGACTGACAGAATAACTTGTAGAATTTAGCTTTAAAGAGTTGACAAGCTACATAGAGTGAAACACAGACTAACTGGATAACTTGTAGAGCTTAGCTTTAAAGAGTTGACAAGCTACACAAAGTGAAACACAGACTGACTGGATGACTTGTAGAACTTAGTTTTAAAAAGTTGACAAGCTACACAAAGTGAAACACAGACTAACTGAATAACTTAAAGAACTTAGTTTTAGAGAGTTGACAAGCTACACAAAGTGAAACATGGACTAACTGGATAATTTGTAGAACTTAGTTTTAGAGAGTTGACAAGCTACACCAAGTGAAACATGGACTAACTGGATAATTTGTAGAACATAGCTTTAAAGAGTTGACAAGCTACATAGATTGATACACAGACTAACCAGATAACTTGTAGAACTTAGCTTTAAAGATTTGACAGGCTACACAAAGTGAAACATAGACTGACCGAATAACTTGTAGAACTTAGCTTTAAAGAGTTGACAAGCTACATAGAGTGAAACACAGACTAACTGATCAACTTTTAGAGCTTAGCTTTAAAGAGTTGACAAGCTACACAAAGTGAAACACAGACTAACTGGATAACTTAAAGAACTTAGTTTTAGAGAGTTGACAAGCTACACAAAGTGAAACACAGACTAACTGGTTAACTTGTTGAACTTAGTTTTAAAAAGTTGACAAGCTATACAAAGTGAAACACAGACTAACTGGATAACTTGAAGAACTTAGTTTTAGAGAGTTGACAATCTACACAAAGTGAAACATGGACTAACTGGATAACTTGTAGAACTTAGCTTTAAAGAGTTGACAAGCTACATAGATTGATACACAGACTAACCGGATAACTTGTAGAACTTAGTTTTTAAAGAGTTGACAGGCTACACAAAGTAAAAAACAGACTGACTGGATAACTTGAAGAACTTAGCTTTAAAGAGTTGACAAGCTACACAGACTGACTGGATAATTTGTAGAACTTAGCTTTAAAGAGTTGACAAGCTAAACAAAGTGAAACACAAAGTAACTGGATAATTTGTAGAACTTAGCTTTAAAGAGTTGACAAGCTACATAGAGTGAAACATAGAATAACTGGATAAGTTGTAGAGCTTAGCTTTAAAGAGTTGACAAGCTAAACAAAGTGAAACATGGACTGACAGAATAACTTGTAGAATTTAGCTTTAAAGAGTTGACAAGCTACATAGAGTGAAACACAGACTAACTGGATAATTTGTAGAGCTTAGCTTTAAAGAGTTGACAAGCTACACAAAGTAAAACACAGACTGACTGGATAACTTGTATAACTTAGTTCTAAAGAGTTGACAAGCTACACAAAGTGAAACATGGACTGACCAAATAACTTGTAGAACTTAGCTTTAAAGAGTTGACAAGCTACACAAAGTGAAACACAGACTAACTGGATAACTTGAAGAACTTAGTTTTAAAGAGTTGACAAGCTACACAAAGTGAAACACAGACTAACTGGATAACTTGAAGAACTTAGTTTTAAAGAGTTGACAAGCTTGACAAATTGAAACACAGACTGATTGGATAACTTGTAGAACTTAGCTTTAAAGAGTTGACAAGCTACACAAAGTGAAACATGGACTAAATGGATAACTTGTATAACTTAGTTTTAAAGAGTTGACAAGCTACACAAAGTGAAACATGGACTGACAGAATAACTTGTAGAACTTAGCAGTAAAGAGTTGACGGGCTACATAGAGTGATACACAGACTAACCGGATAACTTGTAGAACTTAGTTTTAAAGAGTTGACAAGCTACACAAAGTGAAACACAGACTAACTGGTTAACTTGTAGAACTTAGTTTTAAAAAGTTGTCAAGCTACACAAAGTGAAACACAGACTAACTGGATAACTTAAATAACTTAGTTTTAGAGAGTTGACAATCTACACAAAGTGAAACATGGACTAACTGGATAACTTGTAGAACTTAGCTTTAAAGAGTTGACAAGCTACACAGACTGACTGGATAATTTGTAGAACTAAGCTTTAAAGAGTTCACAAGCTACACAAAGTGAAACATGGACTGACAGAATAACTTGTAGAATTTAGCTTTAAAGAGTTGACAAGCTACATAGAGTGAAACACAGATTAACTGGATAACTTGTAGAGCTTAGCTTTAAAGAGTTGACAAGCTACACAAAGTAAAACACATACTGACTGGATAACTTGTAGAACTTAGTTTTAAAAAGTTGACAAGCTACACAAAGTGAAACACAGACTAACTGAATAACTTAAAGAACTTAGTTTTAGAGAGTTGACAAGCTACACAAAGTGAAACATGGACTAACTGGATAATTTGTAGAACTTAGTTTTAGAGATTTGACAAGCTACACCAAGTGAAACATGGACTAACTGGATAATTTGTAGAACATAGCTTTAAAGAGTTGACAAGCTACATAGAGTGATACACAGACTAACCAGATAACTTGTAGAACTTAGCTTTAAAGATTTGACAGGCTACACAAAGTGAAACATAGCCTGACTGAATAACTTGTAGAACTAAGCTTTAAAAAGTTGACAAGCTACATAGAGTGAAACACAGACTAACTGATCAACTTTTAGAGCTTAGCTTTAAAGAGTTGACAAGCTACACAAAGTGAAACACAGACTAACTGATCAACTTTTAGAGCTTAGTTTTAAAGAGTTGACAAGCTACACAAAGTGAAACATGGACTGACCGAATAACTTGTAGAACTTAGCTTTAAAGAGTTGACAAGCTACATAAAGTGAAACATGGACTGTCTGGATAACTTGTAGAACTTAGTTTTAAAGAGTTGACCAGCTACACAAAGTGAAACACAGACTAACTGGATAACTTGAAGAACTTAGTTTAGAGAGTTGACAATCTACACAAAGTGAAACATGGACTAACTGGATAACTTGTAGAACTTAGCTTTAAAGAGTTGACAAGCTACATAGATTGATACACAGACTAACCGGATAACTTGTAGAACTTAGTTTTTAATGAATTGACAGGCTACACAAAGTGAAACATAGACTGACCGAATAACTTGTAGAACTTAGATTTAAAGAGTTGACAAGCTACATAGAGTGAAACACAGACTTACTGATCAACTTCTAGAGCTTAGCTTTAAAGAGTTGTCAAGCTATACAAAGTGAAACACAGACTAACTGGACAACTTGAAGAACTTAGTTTTAGAGAGTTGACAAGCTACACAAAGTGAAACATGGACTAACTGGATAACTTGTAGAACTTAGCTTTAAAGAGTTAACAAGCTACACAGACTAACCGGATAACTTGTAGAACTTAGTTTTAAAGAGTTGACAAGCTACACAAAGAAAAACACAGACTGATTGGATAACTTGAAGAACTTAGTTTTAAAGAGTTGACAAGCTACACAAAGTGAAACACAGACTAACTGGATAACTTGAAGAACTTAGTTTTAGAGAGTTGACAAGCTACATAGAGTGATACAAAGACTAACCGGATAACTTGAAGAACTTAGTTTTAAAGAGTTGACAAGCTACACAAAGTGAAACATGGACTGACCGAATAACTTGTACAACTTAGCTTTAAAGAGTTGACTAGCTACATAGAATGAAACACAGACTAACTGATTAACTTCTAGAGCTTAGCTTTAAAGAGTTGACAAGCTACACAAAGTGAAACATGGACTGACAAAATAATTTGTAGAACTTAGCTTTAAAGAGTTGACAAGCTACACAAAGTGAAACATGGACTAACTGGATAACTTGTAGAACTTAGCTTTAAAGAGTTGACAAGCTACATAGATTGATACACAGACTAACCAGATAACTTGTAGAACTTAGTTTTTTAAGAGTTGACAAGCTACACAAAGTGAAACATGGACTGACAGAATAACTTGTAGAACTTAGCTTTAAGGAGTTGACAAGCTACATAAAGTAAAACATGGACTGAATGGATAACTTGTAGAACTTAGTTTTAAAGAGTTGACCAGCTACACAAAGTGAAACATGGACTAACTGGATAACTTAAAGAACTTACTTTTAGAGAGTTGACAAGCTACTCAAAGTGAAACATGGACTAACTGGAAAACTTGTAGAACGTAGCTTTAAAGAGTTGACAAGCTACATAAAGTGAAACATGGACTGACTGGATAACTTGTAAAACAAAGGTTTAAAGAGTTGACAAGCTACACAGACTGACTGGATAACTTGTAGAACTTAGTTTTAAAGAGTTGACAAGCTACACAAAGTAAAGCATGGAAAGACTGGGATACTTGTAGAACTTCGCTTTAAAGAGTTGACAAACTACATAGATTGATACAGAGACTAACAGGATAACTTGTAGAACTTAGTTTTAAAGAGTTGACAAGCTACACAAAGTAAAACACAGACTGATTGGATAACTTGAAGAACTTAGTTTTAAAGAGTTGACAAGCTACACAAAGTGAAACATGGACTGACCGAATAATTTGCAGAACTTAGCTTTAAAGAGTTGACAAGCTACATAAAGTGAAACATGGACTGACTGGATAACTTTTAGAACTTAGTTTTAAAGAGTTGACCAGCTACACAAAGTGAAACATGGACTAACTGGATAACTTAAAGAACTTAGTTTTAGAGAGTTGACAAGCTACTCAAAGTGAAACATGGACTAACTGGATAATTTGTATAACTTAGTTTTAAAGAGTTAACAAGCTACACAAAGTGAAACATGGACTAACTGGTTAACTTGTAAAATTTGACAAGCTACACAAAGTGAAACACAGACTAACTGGTTAACTTGTAAAACTTAGTTTTAAAAAGTTGACAAGCTACACAAAGTGAAACACAGACTAACTGGATAACTTGAAGAACTTGGTTTTAGAGAGTTGACAATCTACACAAAGTGAAACATGGACTAACTGGATAACTTGTAGAACTTAGCTTTAAAGAGTTCACAAGCTTCATAGATTGATACACAGACTAACCGGATAACTTGTACAACTTAGTTTTTAAAGAGTTGACAGGCTACACAAAGAAAAACACAGACTGACTGGATAACTTGAAGAACTTAGCTTTAAAGAGTTTACAAGCTACACAGACTGACTGGAAAATTTGTAGAACTTAGCTTTAAAAAGTTGACAAGCTACACAAAGTGAAACACAAACTAACTGGATAACTTGTAGAGCTTAGCTTTAAAGAGTTGACAGGCTACACAAAGTCAAACACAGACTGACCGAAAAACTTGTAGAACTTAGCTTTAAAGAGTTGACTAGCTACATAGAGTGATACACAGACTAACTGATTAACTTCTAGAGCTTAGCTTTAAAGAGTTGACAAGCTACACAAAGTGAAACACAGGCTAACTGGATAACTTGAAGAACTTAGTTTTAGAGAGTTGACAAGCTACTTAAAGTGAAACACAGACTTACTGGATAACTTGAAGAACTTAGTTTTAGAGAGTTGACAAGCTACACAAAGTGAAACATGGACTAACTGGATAACTTGTAGAACTTAGTTTTAAAGAGTTGACAAGCTACACAAAGTGAAACATGGACTGACCGAATAACTTGTAGAACTTAGCTTTAAAGAGTTGACTAGCTACATAGAGTGAAACACAGACTAACTGATTAACTTCTAGAGCTTAGCTTTAAAGAGTTGACAAGCTACACAAAGTAAAACACAGACTGACTGGATAACTTGTAGAACTTAGTTTTAGAGAGTTGACAAGCTACACAAAGTGAAACATGGACTATATGGATAACTTGTAGAACTTAGCTTTAAAGAGTTGACAAGCTACATAGATTGATACACAGACTAACCGGATAACTTGTAGAACTTAGTTTTTTAAGAGTTGACAAGCTACACAAAGTAAAACACAGATTGATTGGATATTTTGAAGAACTTTGTTTTAAAGAGTTGACAAGCTACACAAAGTGAAACATGGACTGACCAAATAACTTGTAGAACTTAGCTTTAATGAGTTGACAAGCTACATAAAGTAAAACATGGACTGACTGTATAACTTGTAGAACTTAGTTTTAAAGAGTTGACCATCTGCACAAAGTGAAACATGGACTAACTGGATAACTTAAAGAACTTACTTTTAGAGAGTTGACAAGCTACTCAAAGTGAAACATAGACTAACTGGATAACTTGTAGAACGTAGCTTTAAAGAGTTGACAAGCTATATAAAGTGAAACATGGACTGACTGGATAACTTGTAAAATTAAGGTTTAAAGAGTTGACAAGCTACACAGACTGACTAGATAACTTGTAGAACTTCGCTTTAAAGAGTTGACAAACTACATAGATTGATACACAGACTAACCGGATAACTTGTAGAACTTAGTTTTAAAGAGTTGATAAGCTACACAAAGTAAAACACAGACTGATTGGATAACTTGAAGAACTTAGTTTAAAAGAGTTGACAAGCTACACAAAGTGAAACATGGACTGACCGAATAACTTGTAGAACTTAGCTTTAAAGAGTTGACAAGCTACATAAAGTGAAACATGGACTGACAGAATAACTTGTGGAACTTAGCTTTAAAGAGTTGACAAGCTACAAAGAGTGAAACACAGACTAACTGGATAACTTGTAGAACTTAGTTTTAAAGAGTTGACAAGCTACACAAAGTAAAACACAGACTAACTGGATAACTTGAAGAACTTAGTTTTAGAGAGTTGCTAAGCTACACAAAGTGAAACATGGACTAACTGGATAACTTGTAGAACTTAGTTTTAAAGAGTTGACAAGCTACATAGAGTGATACACAGACTAACCGAATAACTTGTAGAACTTAGTTTTAAAGAGTTGACAAGCTACACAAAGTGAAACACAGACTGACTGGTTAACTTATAGAACTTAGCTTTAAAAAGTTGACAAGCTTGACAAATTGAAGCACAGACTGACTGGATAACTTGTAGAACTTAGCTTTAAAGAGTTGACAGGCTACACAAAGTGAAACATAGACTGACCAAATAACTTGTAGAACTTAGCTTTAAAAAGTTGACAAGCTACACAAAGTGAAACACAGACTAACTGATCAAATTCTAGAGCTTAGCTTTAAAGAGTTGACAAGCTACACAAAGTGAAACACAGACTAACTAGATAAGTTGTAGAACTGAGCTTTAAAGAGTTGACAAGCTACATAGAATGATACACAGACTAACCGGATAACTTGTAGAACTTAGTTTTAAAGAGTTGACAAGCTACACAAAGTGAAACACAGACTAACTGGTTAACTTGTAGAACTTAGTTTTAAAAAGTTGACAAGCTACACAAAGTGAAACATGGACTAACTGGATAACATGTAGAACTTAGCTTTAAAGAGTTGACAAGCTACATAGATTGATACACAGACTAACCGGATAACTTGTAGAACTTAGTTTTTAAAGAGTTGACAGGCTACACAAAGTGAAACACAGACTGACTGGATAACTTGAAGAACTTAGTTTTAAAGAGTTGACAAGCTATACAAAGTGATACATGGACTAACTGGATAACTTGAAGAAAACAGCTTTAAAGAGTTGACAAGCTACACAAAATGAAACACAGACTAACTGGAAACCTTGAAGAACTTAGTTTTAAAATGCTGACAAGCTACAGAGAGTGAAACACAGACTAACTGGATAACTTGAAGAACTTAGTTTTAAAGAGTTGACAAGCTACATAGAGTGAAACACAGACTGAATGGATAACTTGAAGAACTAAGTTTTAAAATGCTGACAAGCTACAGAGAGTGAAACACAGACTAACTGGATAACTTGAAGAACTTAGTTTTAAAGAGTTGACAAGCTACATAGAGTGAAACACAGACTGAATGGATAACTTGAAGAACTTAGCTTAAAAGAGTTGACAGGGTACACAAAAGGAAACATGGACTGACCAAATAACTTGTAGAACTTAGCTTCTTAGAGTTGACAAGCTACATAGAGTGAAACACAGACTAACTGGATAACTTGTAGAACTTAGTTTTAGAGAGTTGACAAACTACACAAAGTGAAACATGGACAAACTGGATAACTTCTAGAACTTAGTTTTAAAGAGTTGACAAGCTACACAAGGTGAAACATGGACTGACCGAATAACTTCTAGAACTTAGCTTGAAAGAGTTGACAAGCTACTTAGAGTGATACACAGACTAACCAGATAACTTGTAGAACTTAGTTTTAAAGAGTTGACAAGCTACACAAAGTGAAACACAGACTGACTGGATAACTTGTAGAACTTAGTTTTAAAGAGTTGACAAGCTACACAAAGTTAAACACAGACTGACCGAATAACTTGTAGAACTTAGCTTTAAAGAGTTGACAAGCTACATAGAGTGAAACACTGACTAACTGGATAACTTGTAGAACTTAGTTTTCAAGAGTTGACAAGCTACACAAAGTGAAACACAGACTAACTGGATAACTTATAGAACTTAGCTTTAAAGAGTTGACAAGCTACACAAAGTGAAACATGGACTAACTGGATAACTTGAAGAACTTAGTTTTAAAGAGTTGACAAGCTACACAAAGTGAAACCTGGACTAACTGGATAACTTGTAGAAATTAGTTTTAAAGAGTTGACAAGCTACATAGAGTGATACACAGACTAACTGATTAACTTCTAGAGCTTAGCTTTAAAGAGTTGACAAGCTACACAAAGTAAAACACAGACTGACTGGATAACTTGTAGAACTTAGTTTTAAAGAGTTGACAAGCTACACAAAGTGAAACATGGACTAACTGGATAACTTGTAGAACTTAGCTTTAAAGAGTTGACAAGCTACATAGATTGATACACAGACTAACCGGATAACTTGTAGAACTTAGTTTTTAAAGAGTTGACAGGCTACACAAAGTGAAACACAGACTGACTGGATAACTTGAAGAACTTAGTTTTAAAGAGTTGACAAGCTACACAAAGTGAAGCATGGAATGACTGGGATACTTGTAGAACTTCGCTTTAAAGAGTTGACAAACTACATAGATTGATACACAGACTAACCGGATAACTTGTAGAACTTAGTTTTAAAGAGTTGACAAGCTACACAAAGTGAAGCATGGAATGACTGGGATACTTGTAGAACTTCGCTTTAAAGAGTTGACAAACTACATAGATTGATACACAGACTAACCGGATAACTTGTAGAACTTAGTTTTAAAGAGTTGACAAGCTACACAAAGTAAAACACAGACTGATTGGATAACTTGAAGAACTTAGTTTTAAAGAGTTGACAAGCTACACAAAGTGAAACATGGACTGACTGAAAAACTTGTAGAACTTAGCTTTAAAGAGTTGACAAGCTACATAAAGTGAAACACAGACTGACTGGATAACTTGTAGAACTTAGCTTTAAAGAGTTGACAAGCTACATAGAGTGAAACACAGACTAACTGGATAACTTGTAGAACTTAGTTTTAAAGAGTTGACAAGCTACACAAAGTGAAACACAGACTAACTGGATAACTTAAAGAACTCAGTTTTAGAGAGTTGACAAGCTACATAAAGTGAAACATGGACTAACTGGATAACTTGTAGAACTTAGTTTTAAAGAGTTTATAAGCTACACAAATTGAAACATGGACTGACCGAATAACTTGTAGAAATTAGTTTTAAAGAGTTGACAAGCTACATAGATTGATACACAGACTAACCGGATAACTTGTAGAACTTAGCTTGAAAGAGTTGACAAGCTACAGAGAGTGAAACACAGACTAACATGATAACTTATAGAACTTAGTTTTAAAGAGTTGACAGGCTACTTAGAGTGAAACACAGACTAACTGGATAACTTGTAGAACTTAGTTTTAAAGAGTTGACAAGCTACACAAAGTGAAACATGGACTAACTGGATAACTTGAAGAACTTAGTTTTAGAGAGTTGACAAACTATACAAAGTGAAACATGGACTAACTGGATAACTTGTAGAACTTAGTTTTAAAGAGTTGACAAGCTACACAAAGTGAAACATGGACTGACCGAATAACTTGTAGAAATTAGCTTTTAAGAGTTGACAAGCTACATAAAGTGATATACAGACTAACCGGATAACTTGTAGAACTTAGTTTTAAAGAGTTGACAGGCTACATAGAGTGAAACACAGACTAACTGGATAACTTGTAGAACTTAGTTTTAAAGAGTTGACAAGCTACACAAAGTGAAACATGGACTAACTGGATAACTTGTAGAACTTAGTTTTAAAGAGTTGACAAGCTACACAAAGTGAAACATGGACTAACTGGATTACTTGAAGAACTTAGTTTTAAAGAGTTTACAAGCTACATAGAGTGAAACACAGACTAACCGGATAACTTGTAGAACTTAGTTTTAAAGAGTTGACAAGCTACACAAAGTGAAACACAGACTGACTTTTCTTTTCCCCAACTAATGTCAGGTACCCATTAGAGCTTGGTGAACTCAGAGGCTACCTTAAGATGCAGGATTCAAACCTGGGACCCCCTCAGATCGCAAGCCAAGTGCTTTACCACTTAGTCACCGCACCTCCCACGTGAATATAATATTTACACTTATTCATGGTATGTAGGCTGTTTATCCAAAACCAACTTTTAAATATCACACTGTATTGATGAGACACCAAGTTGAAGCAGTGAATCTAGATGCTCGTATGTGAGGCAATTACACCACAATGGTTTGGCCACTTTCAGCCTGCTAAATGAAGGATTGCTGTTTCATTTAGAAGATGCATATGTCAACCTAATTCTACTTCTTGCCACAGAGGTTCCGTTTGACTTGACAATTTTTCTAATAACTCTTACTACCAGTTTGCTATATCATCCAGCCATACTCCGACTAATTTCTCCCAAAGGAAAGAAGTATCCTCCATGATGTCTGAAACTTCTTTGAACAGGTCTTTGTTAGTGGTTGTCCCAATGCATGTTCTACATAGCAGATATATTTTCTGTGATTCAAATATTGCTTTTCATACTGTGAATAAGTTGCAAGAGTTGAATGGTTTTAGATATGTTGGCACTAATGGTTAACATTTCCAGCTTTACTACTCTTTCTCTTAGTTTTTAGTTGACATTTTTAATTGTCAAGCAAAAAAGAGTGGCAGCTTCAACTGCAGTTTTATTTTCAAGACACACTTCTTACATTACTGATAGTAACCCCCCTCTAAGCATTCCCCATATGTCGAAAAAAGGTTTTATTTTACTATTTAAAATGCGAGCAACTTTGTACCAAGCCCATACTGCTGACTCATTTTCTTGTCCCTTCTTGGTAAATATTCTTTTCATCCTCTAATTTCTAGGTGTTTCTTAGCAATATTTTTCTTGGTGGCTCAAACTAAGAATGATGAGTATAGTTCAGTTTGGTTCGGTCAGGTCTAAATTTCAGGTTCAGTTCAATGTTATGAATATAGGTAATAGCAAAATTGGGTATATGTAATAATGTTTAATTTAATTAATAATTAGATAAAACAATCTTCTAATTTCTAGATGTTTCTTAGCAAATTTGTTCTTTGTGGCTCAAATTAAGAATGCTGCAATATTTGTTTATTTTTTTTTTATATCATGTTAATGTTGTATTTTTTAAAAAAAGCTACAAACATTTATATACCAATAAAAAATATTGACTTATTTTCATACTCCATAAAAAACAAAGATCTGTCCACTTTTCTTGGTAGTTTCTACATTCTGAGTCTACTTTTAAGTTTCTCCGATTCTCCCATTTCATTAAAGCACAAATGTTAAATGTTATGGTACATTGGCTGTGAATCAAAAGAAGATGACCCAAAATGATCCAGCTGAGTTATCCAAAAATTAAAAATAACTTTTTAATCCTGTCACTGATACTAAGTTTTTATTTTTTCTTACTAAAAATATTGCAAAACCTTTGATTCAGTTTAGTGAAGGTAAGGACAGTTGGTTAAGTTCAGTTCAGACCGATCAGTCTTAAAGTTCGGTTCAGTTCAGTTGTAAGTGAGGTTTGAGTTCAGTTTCTTTGGTTCAGGTTCGGTTCATTTCTCTAGTACAAGCACATGTAACATCTTTAAAAGACATTGTTAAATAGATAATTGAAAAAATAATATAATAAATACAAATCATAAGGGATGGGTATTATTATTTTTCGATTTAATATTCTTGTTTTTAAAGGAGTAAACATTCTTATTTATAGATATCTTAGATATTTCTTGACAGTTGATATATATATATTCATTATTAAATTATGAGTGAGTCTGTTGTGATATATATAAATTGGTTTTCTATATAGTTATAATGTTTTGTTTGGTGTAATGCACAAATTGTAAGACAATTTCCTTATGAATAATACAGATTATTATTATTATTAATAATATCTTTAAAAAATAATATGTCAATTTTTAAATATATCCTAAATTATGAATGGCACTATTTAAATTTTGAATGTTAGAACACATAAAAGAAAATATTTAAAAATCAAGTTGAACAAAGACTATAGAACCCATGAAAGTTTTAGTCTGATCAGTCACCCAAGTAAGATAATGCTAAAAATAATTCTCAATAAAAAGCTGGAGAGGTCCTTTCTGAAGAATAGGCAGGCTTCAAAGCAGGTAGAAGGACTGTTGAACAAATATTAAACATGAAAAATGCCTTCAACACCAAAAGAAATTGGTACTTATCTTTTCTTCTTATCTTATATAATACAGAAATTACTTCAAAAAAGAAGATGATTACGTCCTACGCGTCATGCATTTAGTCATGCATAGTAACCAATGACTTAACTTATGTACATAAATTCATAGACGTATAAAAAAAAAAGCTTTTGACATGGTTTGGCATGCAGCAACTGATGAGAGAGCTCAACAGAGATAAAAGCATTATTGATGTTATCAAAGCCCTACATCAAAATAAAGTTGACTCATTTAAATACTTAGGGTCTGGAACAATAAAATCAGCTTCCTAGTAAAATTAAAACTGTATTCTTCACTAGTAGTCTCTGTGCTTATATATGGTTGTGAAAGTTGGACACTGAATGCTGAATCTTTAAGAAGAATTTAAGCCTTTGCTACAGAAACTTGCTGGGTATCAGATATGAGGAAAAAAAGACAAACAAATTTGTACATTAGCAAGTCAACACTCTGGCTGGCAAGAAGGAAGAGCTCCTCAATACTGTGAAGAGACGAAAGCTGATCTGGTTTGGTCATACTGTAAGACATGACTCACTATCAAAAGTCATTCTTTAAGGTGCATTGGAGAAGGGGTCATCCAATGAATAGCTGACTAGATAACATAAAAGAATGGACCGGCCTTTCTCTTAATATCCTGCTTAGAACAGCTGTTGATCAGGAAAAGTGGAGGGAATTGGTTAGTGAAACTGTCACAGCATCCCAATGGCAAAAGTCAAGGGACAGGGTGATGATGAGATAATTTTCTTGCTAGATCAGTGATATTTAATTTTATAAAATTATATGCAATTTCTTTACAAGGTATGCAGTTAAGTAAACTTCCCCTTTCAGACCTTGTGGTCTATAGGTCAGATGATGTAAAAGCCATCTGTTTCTGTGGCCTATGGTTAACAAGGGTGTCATGTGGCCAGCACAACGACCAACCGCCTTTACTTTTCCCTAACTCATGTCAGGTACCCATTAGAGCTGGGTGGACTCAGAGACGCCCGAAGATCCCGAAATTAAAAATCCCAGTCTTCACCAGGATTCGAACCCCGGTCCCCGGTTCAGAAGTCAAGCGCTTTACTGCTCAGCCACTGCACCTCCAAGGTATGCAAACACTGGAAATATTTTATCACATTTTGAAAGAATTCAGATTTTAATCTTTCAGACCTTTCTTTGAGGAGTCAGCAATGAATGATTTGGCATCCTCATTACCTCAATAATCACTAATAACAAAAATATTTAAGATTTTTTTTCAGACATAATCCTAATTAGTCATTGAACTTGTTTGTAATTAAGAAGCTGGGCTAATGAGTCTGCTGAATAGATAAACTTCCTAGCTATTGCATCCTGGGTTGTCTTTATGGTCCTGGGCTCATACCCTCCCTGCTGCCATTTCCCATCATCATAGGTTAATAGGGCTAGTAAGTAGATTATAATCCTCAGCTCTGAAAGAGCATCTCAAAATTTCAACAATCAATTTGATTCTCTTTGTCATGCTAAGAAAGAGATTATGCTCAACCACCAATTCTGACAATGTAACCTTTGACCTTCTCACTTTCATCTCAAAAGAACTCTCTCCTGAATATGGTGGTTTAAAAAAATCTAGAATGTAAATCTAGTCCTAGACACTTTGCTATTAGAGCATGGAATAGGTTGTCTGAGCTGGCCAGGAAAACCAGTGACTTGGCAGAATTTAAGTCATTGGTTAATATGCATGACTGAATGAATGACGCGTAGGATGTAATCATCTTCTTTTCTGAAGTAAAATGCAGTTTCATTACCAGTTGTTCGGTTTAAGTCTATAGACTTTTTAAATGTATTTTAAAAATCAAAAGCAACAGTACTGTCCTAATTGTGAAATACTAGCGCAGCCAATTTCGCCCTATTTTATTTTAGATTCTGTAAAGGATAATAAAGGAGATCAATAAATCTCTTTGTAAGATGACAGGAATAGCTGCTTTTAAGTACACCTAACTCTATTAACTCTATATCTAATAGGTCTAAATTTCTAGAGCCACTACTAGAAACTATTATACTAGTAGTAGCCTAGTGCTACTACACCTAGTCAGTAGTTTCTATAGTTATGGACATAATCATCTTCTTTTTTTGAAGTAACATCTGTATATATAAGATAAGATATAATATAATAAGATCTAAATTGATCTAGCTCTAGATTAATTTTATATCTAAGTCTAGTACACACCTAGTTGACCTAGTCAGATCTGGAATATAGACTAGACTATAATAGTTCCAAAGATAGATCTAGATCTGGACCTATTTTAAGTTTTTAGATCCTAGTTCTAGATCTAGACTAGCTCCAAATCAAGTTGCATAAACTGAGTGAGGTTGAGATCGTAAAACGCATTATGATCTCAATGTCAATATGAATTTATAAAATATCTAGTCCTCTAGATTTAGATATAATCTAGAGACTAGACTCTATAAAAGTCCAATGGTTATTTAAAAAACAGACAAAGATTCCTCTGTTCCCCCGGCAATCTCATTGAATAGAATTTAATCGATCTATCTGATTACTGAGTGATGGTGATACTACTGACTGTAACTGATTAGTGGATCTGGAGCAAATAGATCTAGATCTAGATCTAAAAATCTGTGATATTGATTCTATTCTAGATCAGAGATCTAAATTAAAATATTATCTAATTAATATCTTGTATTGTTTGACTGAAACTAGCCGCTTACTTACTAGCGTGAACCGTTTAGAACGTATATTTTATTTCTATAACTAGGCTATAGATCTAGACTAGTTATAATGTAACTTTTATGCACAAATAGTAAGACAAATCTCTAAATAGATAATATGGATAATAATAATTATTATTTTAGTTAGGAGTGCATTTCACACTCACACGTAAAAAAAATAATTAAAAATTACAGTTCCCATTTGATTTTTATAATGCTTGATCTCTAAATTAAACCATCTATAATTAGTGTTGCTCCACAGAAGCATCCGGCGTTTAAACTGATCGTTAAATCGTTTTCGCGGGGCACTTGTTACTCCGACTTCCTTAAACAAAAAGATTGCCTTTGGCATACGGTAGTTTGATTCCGGAAACATTAAACTCAAGGAAAATATATTCTACTGCAGTAAATCATCAGTGTGTTGAAATAGAGGCACATATGCTTATGTCACGTCCATTTGTGAGACAATATTACATCCGAAAAACAGCTTGTGAAAACTATAATAAAGTATAGATGGTTAGCCAATACAATAATTGTTTTGTGCTAATATGTTGATATTACGTCATTGTTTGTTGTGAATGTTTATGTGAGAAAGTACTTGAAAGGATAATGTAATAAAAATGAGAGTCTTCAATGTCTACTTATATCAACACAAAGTCTCTATTTATTAATTGTTATTATTAACACAAAGTCTCTATTTATTAATTGTTATTATTAATGTCTACAGTATTTTTTTTATAACTTCTTCTTCTTCATCGTTCTCATTGTTATGTTGGAGTGTTCATATGACTAGACCAATACATGAGATGAACTGCGCAGTGGTTTCCAAATCAGGGAGCTCTCCATATAGTTTTCTTTCTATTGGGGTGATTTGGGGCCAATGTCTTATACGGGCCTCTTGGTAGAGAGAGCAGTTTTGGAGGACGTGGTCGGCATTTTCTGGTGATACTCCACATGGGCAGATTTCACTAGTTCCAATTTTGAGCTTCCGGAACATGTGTTGTCGCATTCTGTTGTGTCCGGTCCTGAGTCGAAAGATTAGACGTTGGTCTTGTCGGGATAGCTTATAGTAAGCATCATCTTTCTTGTGATTTGGATGGGAGCTCGTCCATTTCTCATTTATTTTTCTACAATTAATTTCTTCATTTCTTCTGGATAGAGTGCAGAGTTTACTTGTGAGTTTGTTCTCCCACTCTTGGCGAGTGTGTCAGCCTTCTCATTTCCTGCTAGTTGTATGTGAGCTGGTATCCATTGAATAACAGTTTTTTTGCTGTTGTGGTTGAGCTTTGAGAGTGCTGTTCTGAGGTTTTTAATATAAGGGGAATCAGAGTTTTGCAGGCTTTGGAGGGTTGTTTTTGCGTCTGTTAGAAAGACAATCTGACTGTGAGGGGAACTTGGATGATTTGCTAGCATGGTAGCAGCTAGTGCTAGTGCTTCCCTTTCTGCTCTGTGACTGTCAGAGAGCTCTCCAGTTGCAAAGGATTTTTCTAGTTTTTCTCCATCTGGCCATTCGATAAGTATTCCAGCTCCTCCATTTGTGGTGTCTTTATGGGATGAGCCATCCGTGTAAACTCTGATCCACTGATTGCTAGGGTAATTGGTATGTAGAAAACAGTTCACTATTTCCTTGAGCTCTGTTGGTCTGTAATCAGATTTTCTTTTTATGTTTTCAATATGGTCCCTTATAGTAGGAAGAGGGCTTTCGTCCCAGGGTGGAGATTCATTATAGTGTATCGAGGATTCCAGAGTAATTTTTTCAAGTTGGTGTTTCTTTTTTAGGCTTAGAGATTCATGTATAACAAAACAGCAGAATGTGTTTTCAGAGCACTGAAAGGTATTTTTGCTGGTCATGGCATAGCAGAAGAAATAGTGAGTCATTCAACATTCAATTTGCCATTCGACAGCTATCAATATAGAGAGTTTGCTTCTGAATGGGGATTCAAGAAAACAACATCAAGTCCCAGGTACCCTCAATCAAATGGTCAAAGTGAGGTGTATGTATGTATCGTAAAGCAGATATTCAACAAAACATACAAGTGGAAAGGATCCATATCTCGCTATATTCGAGTATAGAAATACTCAGATAAGTGATGAGGGACATCATTCCAACAGTTCCTAAACTATTAAAACCATCGGTAGCTGAAAAAGCAGAGACGTTACTCAAAGAACGACATATGAGAAACAAAGTGAAATACGATGTTCATGCAAGCTTACTTTAAAATTACTCTGTAGGAGAGAAAGTGGGAGTTCGTCTAGGGCAAACATGGCAGAAAGCAGTTGTTAAAAAAAACATCACCCAGAACTTACATCATAAAGACAAACGATGGAAAAACCTACAAACGAAATCAATGCTTTTTAAATAAGTTTCGTAGAAGACATCTCTGGGTACTATGATACCGATGAAGACAACGAACAGCAAACTGTTGAACAAATAAAACAGACAGTTATAGACCAACGTATAGACAACTTGTGCCAGTCAAGACAACCCGAAGTGGTCGAGTTGTTAAAGTTCCTAGTAGATATCAATCTTAAGAACTTTAAAATGAAGGATGTGATAACAACCTTAAGGAAGGATGAGTTAATATGTTTATATTACTTCATTGTTTGTTGTGAAGTTTATGTGAGAAATTACTTGAAATGATGTGGCGTAATAAAGATGAGAGTCTCAAGCCTATACAATAATTGTATAAACACTGGAAAAATATTTTATTACGGCGATTGGACGCACGATCACATGCTAACTACTGTAAAAAGAAAAGCAAAACTAAAATTAGATGGCGATATTACAACGTCCTCATGGCTCGCAAAGACTTTCCTTCAGGGGAAAAGAAGAAAAAGCAGACAGAGACAGATATGGAAAAACAACATAAAGGAATAGACGGGCCTATCATTAAGGGAGAATATGCCCAAGGCAAAAGACATAGAAGAATGGAGAAAGATGGCTAACAGATCTTGTGTGGCGCTCAACGGTTCAATATACTAAGGGATTAGTGAAGGGAAATATCTTTCAAATAGCATTACGCACAGGTTACGCCAGTTGATTTGTTCCAAGGCTATATATTTTTTAGGTCGAAACATTCTCTTTTTAAAACTTTTTTTTTAAACAATAAACGAAACAAGTATTCAAATAACATGTTGAAATATCCGGCAGCTCATCGCCAAGGGAACAATAGCAATACGTATGTTTTATAATTAATTCAAGAAACAGTTCTCTCCCGCCATCCACCATCCATTCATCGTCTGCTCTCCATACCGCAAGATCACTGCAGGACACGGTTATTACATTACCTCTTCTGATGTTGGTTTGTCCCGAAGTTATTCCGCCAGCGGTCTATTTTAGTTTTCTTTCCGTCTACTACGCTTGTCTTCAATACGGGCTTATCTTTGGGTCTCAAATGTGTGTCCCACGGCCTAAGTGAGAGCTCTCCAACTGTTTCTTTCAGAGGCCATCTGCTACCAGCTGCTTTTACCAATGCCAGTGAGGGCGAAATGGCGCCTGAGTTGATCTTTAGAGCGCTTAAGAAAGGACCTCTGTTACGCCTCCCTGCTTGAAGCTCACAAAAGATTATCGCCTTTGGCATGCTCTCGTCTCCATGATGGATAAGTGTCTGACCCAGCGCAGCTGTTAAATGCTGATTAGTGCTTCATTATTTTCAACACCGGCCTCCAACAGAAAATAGTCGTTTTTAATGTAGTCTAGGCAGCGTATGCCCATTATGGTGTGAAGGCATCTTTGATGGAATCATTCGGAGCTTTAAATGCCTTCGATAGAGCACCCATGTCGGATCCATACAAAAGTGTGTTGAGAACAACTGCTTATAAACATTGATTTCTGTTGCAAGGTGAAAAGACTTATTCCGACATACTCTGTTTGAGGCGACCAAAAGCACTGTTGGCCATTGCGAGACGGTTGTCTATTTCTCTGGACAGTGACGCATCGCTGGACACTGTGCAGCACAGGTAGGTAAAGTGGTCAACAACATGAAGGAGATTGTCATTCACGTTGATTTATGAATCTGGATTAGTTCCCATTGGGGACTTCTAAAGCATGACCTCCGTTGTTTTTTGTTTAGGTTGATGGACAGACCAAACGAGGCAGCAGTCTCAGCCAATCCATGGAAGTCAAGTTGAAGTTCCTGTTTGGTGTGTGTAAGAGAGAAGCAATCATCCACACAGAGGCAACCAGCTAAAACAGACTATTCAGGACACAACGACCATGGCAGTGGGCTATTGCAGCAGACCCAACAAAGGCTGGTTCGACGAGAACAACGCAGCAATACAAGAGTTATTAATTTAAAAAAAAAAAAAAAAACTTGCCCATTACTGTTCTGTGCTCGCGAACCCCAACAACACTGAAAAAAATATTTTGCAGGCCAAAAGTTCGACAATTAAAAAAAAACTACTAGTGGCTGGAGCTTTTGGAAAACTCAAAAAACATGCAAGGACGCTGGGACGCAGGAGGTACGCGCTCACTCTTTGAATTCCTTAGCTCTGCTTACGACGCAACATACTAGACTATGCATGGGTGCCTCTAGAACTGTCGACGGGCTCGCCTATATAGTTAATATAGTATATAATTTATGTTTAAACACACGCTAACAGCCAAAAAAATATATCCTAAAACATAAAACAAAATTGGCAGAAAAGAAAAGTTGACAGACTCACTGAAAAATCAACATGGCAGCGCTCTGATTATAATCCATGGTTAGATATAGGGCCTGTAGATGCTTGAGTATTTTTGTAGTAGGTCTATTTCATTTATTGAAATATTTTTGCGAATTTTCGTTTACATTAAAAGAGGGTGAAACCACAAATATATGAAGCTAGCGTTACTGGTTAAAAGTTATTGTGATTTTAAGTTTTTCCATGGTTAGATATAGGGCCTGTAGATGTTAAGGTATTTTGTAGTAGGTCTATTAATTTTTAGAATATAACTACAATAGCCCTAGTCTACTTGTAATAGGTAACATAATAAGATTGAAGATTTTCTTTTATAATAATGTGTAGTTTTCTACAACATAATAGTAAACAATAATTTAGTCACCACAATATCATTTTACTTACTATGGCTAATAAAAAATATTGGCAAATCGCAGAAGAGTTCCAATCAGAATTTAGTGTTCATACAATTTGTTCCAGTCGATGGCCCTACTGACAAGGGAAATACAAACAAAACACGATGACTCTTCATCAGGAAAACGGGAGACTACTCCACAGACTACGTCTATGTGCTACATCATATAACATGTAACATAGCGATCAACAAGAGTGCTTTAAAAAGACAATTTAATGTCAAGCATATTTCTAAGGACGATGGCTCAAGTCCGATGGACCAAAAGTAAAACATACCTGTCAAAGATAAATCAAAGACGTTAACGTATTTTTTTTTTAATTTTCTTAACAGGGGATGGACGTAGATGGTTAAAAAAAAAAAAAAAAAAACATGGTTACCTTAGAAAAGAGAAGGCAACATTGGCCAGAAATGTTAGAGGGCTGAATAAAAAAATGTTAACAAGCAAATAAAAAAAAGGCCACTTAAAAAACAACAACAAAGCATTGAGTGAAAGGAGAGTCCCTATCAATCGCGGCTATATCTCTCAATGTTAACTTTTTTTTTTCTATTGCCGAAATTATTTTTTTTTTGAGCATTCGAATAAGAGATTGATTGAGTAGCTAACACTTGAGGATTTATTCTGTGCATTACTTGTGTTTCTGCGGTTTTTTTTTTTTTTTTTGTGATTCTGTGGATTTTTGTGTGTTACTGTTTGGAGTGGACGGCGCGAGGGTTGTGTAGTAAAGTACTGTGTAGTTTGTAGTGTAGTTATCGTCTCTTTTCTGTCTCTGTACTTGTGATAAACCCTTGTAAAAATGTCAGTTAAGACATTTTTTATTGAAAAAAAGGACCTGGATGGTGGACTTGTCCACGCCCAGGTACATTGCTTCTAAAGCTGTCAGGCCAAGGGGCTGTTAAGGCCACTATGGCGAGCCTAATAGAGTGCCTGAAACTAACACCGGACAAAGTGAGTTCTCTATCGCTTCGAGAACCCCTTTGTCTGGTTCCTGGTCCCAACATCCGCCCGAGTGAGAACCCGTATACTAGGGAAATCATTTGGGAATGAGAAGGACTTCAAGGTAGATGTCTGTACCTTAAAAGACGAAAAAATCAGGGTTATCCTTCACTGGGTAGCACCAACCATAAACAAATCAAAGATAGGAGAAATCTTTGGAGCCTTTGCAGAAGAAGGCTCCAAGATAGAGCCAAGCAAGCTAGGCAACTCAGATTAGTGGGCGGCTTTGAATAAAACTCCGCAAACAGACTGAACTCTCTGTGACGAAACGCGTCCCTTCTCAATACAGAACTGACCAGTGCGGAACTAACCCCCCCCCCCTCTTAACCACTAGTTAGCATTGTATAGCCCCTTTTTACACTAAACCGACCAGTGTAGAACACAAACATCCTATTACACCAAGGTTAGATCCAACCCCCAAATTATAGGCCATAAACACACATCCCAAGTTACACCCAAACGCCGAAACAAACGTACTCAGCCGTTAAGTTCAGGAACATTAAAATTAAAAGTTACGCCCCAAACGCCGAAACAAAAGCACGCAACCGTAGAGTCCAGGGACATTAAATTTTGGTGTCCACGTACATCCCTTTGAGTCGACACTCCTAACGCCCAGGGCTATTCAAATCGTTCCCGTTCGCTGTACCATCGAGCGATAGTCCAGCCTGATAATTGTTGCATGGTTCCGCTTTCATCCTCCTTCGCCCCCCCCCCCCCGGGTCGCGGGTTAAAGAAGTCAGGTGAGTGAGCCCCAAATGAAAAGATTGGTCCAATTTAACAATTCTAAACTCAAAAGACTCGCTGGCCATTGGATCGTCACTACTCTTAACATACCGCTCGGGAACCTATAAAAGCCGGAGACGAGTAGTTTCAGGTTAATGCCATTCTAGATCAGAATCACTGAGAAGTCAGAAGACTCTCAAGTCAACGATTTATTTGGGAACTTGTGTAAGGCAAAGCGGGTGAGTTGGGAAAACTTTATCATTATTATTTAGTGTGTCTTCGCCTGTAACATTTACGTTCATGTATCATTACCATGTTAACACTTGTTTGCTTCCAAATATTATATTTGTAAATCTCTATGAATATGTGCTCCTTAATAACTCGTCAATGTTGACTGTATTCCCAACGGTGGACATCCACCTTACAATTTAGTTAATCCTAATGTCTATTTATGCATTTGTTATTTATTCATATCCATATTCATCTGGACCTACTCGCGTCTAGATTATTTCCTTGCCTGTGCATATGTACCTGTATATGTGCATATATATATATACATTATAATTATGCTTGTTTTTGCTATGCACATACTGTGCTGTTACCATGCATCCTTAGGCCCGAGAATCAGTCTCGCGTGTCTACCCCACCATTTTCGGCTTGTCGGCCTGCATAGTTATGTGCCCTTTTCTACCCCCCCCCTTTCTTCTCACGGCCCTCTGGTCAAGAGCGATCGTGGACTTGTTTACCTGTGGGTCAATGAGGTCACAGGGGCTACAACCCTGTAATACGGTCCCCCTGTTTCCCTCCTCATTTATGCCCCTGCCTTGTACATTAATATGTGTATTTGTAATATTGTTATTATATCATTTGTATAGCAATTATTATCAGACCTTGTGAACTGTCGTTAACATGTATCTTAGTTAGTCTGAGGGAGACGCTCCTATCAAGGATGCGCCCCTCGCCAACCAGCCTGTATGGTTTAATAATTCAGGCTCCTCTCATGTCTCATTTCATAGCCTCCTACACCAGGGCTGGCGTGTTTTGTTGCCTGAAGGCAGTCCTCAGCAGCTCTCCACACATTCCCGTTGAGGGTAAGTCACTCATCGCCCTCGACCAGAACTGAAGGCATTCCAGGCTGAAGTCCCAGGACCGGTCTGCAACTACCGCAGGAGTAAGCCCACCGCGTGGCATCCTCATATTCCTCACACTAGCGCCTGCCTACCTGCAGGCCACCAGCAACTGGCTGCCAGCACAACGGAGTTTCAACTTTCCCCACCCCGAAGGAGAACCTGGAACAACAGATAAGTGAGAGACAGCCGAATAACCAAACCATACATGAATCTTTATGAGCAACATCCCATTATATTCAGTTACGATACGAGGACGATCCGAGGACCTACAAGGTCCTCGTGACCAACCCGAGACGTAGACAACAGTGCTGGCATTGCGGACAGGATCAGCACTGGTCAAACCAGTGTCCAAATAGGGCGAACCCCAGACGGGACCAAAACCCCACAGAAGGTGCAAAGGAGGTAGGAGGGAAAATCTCCTATGCCATGGCCCTAAAAGGGGAGGGAGAGAAAAAGCAATCCGAGATTGATCAACAGCTAAAAAAAGATGGCTTCACAATGGTTGAAAGCAGCAAAGGAGGGGGAAAAAACAAAAAGAGGCTATGGGAGCTACTCCAAGTGGTCTCCCCCCACCTAACAGCCCTGAAAACAAATCTAAGCAAAGTAAAAAAAAATTAAAACTTCCGGAGGGGAAAGTTCAGCACCCAACACCAAAAACCAAAATAACAAGAAAGAGGGCCCTCTCTCTCTCTCTTCCTCATCAGAGGATCTAAACGAGGATCCCCAGGTAGAGGAGGAGAAAAGAGAGGAAGAACAGTTCAAGCTCGAGCTGAACTTTCCAGACTCCCCGTCAGTGCTAGTCATAGATGAGGGCGAGGACCCTAACACACATTCAAACACATAAACAACATAGCAACTCTTAAAGATAAAATGCATACACACACAATAGAATAACAAACACGCAAACCAATCTTACACACTCATGGCAGACATCAAAATTTTGACACTCAACATCAGAGGGCTTAACAATAAACACACATACATAGCACACCTCACAAGGAAATAAAAGCCAGATTTTATCTTTCTGCAAGAGACCAACACACAGAGTACAAGGCCAAAAAAGCAGTCTCTCTTATGGGCCTCCAGGAGGGTTATTTTAGTTAAGGTAGAAAGCCACGAGGAACAGCCATTTTACAAACATCCAATAGGTTTTCAATCACACACTCATATCAAGACAATAGCGGGAGGATAGTAATAATTAGGACAAGCTCACTAAAACACACATACACATTAGTCAACATTTATGCACCCGCTCAAAAAAAAAAAGAAACACGAGTTTTTTGGAATGCTAAGTGACATTCTACACACTCAGTACGCAGGAGAAAATTTGATAGTAGGGGGTGATTGATTCCCAATTAGACAAGCAAAACACAAACACAGAGGGTCCTGCTCCTCGTGTAACAATTAAAACGCATGACTATTTGGGGGGAATCATCAAGGCTTTCCGGTTAGTAGATGCCTATAGAGAAGTAGAGGTCACGGGCCGGGTCACCACGTTCAGGGACAAGGCACACCAAATAGAAACACGGATAGATAGAGTGTATGTGCCAAGGGCGTGCGAAACAAAAAGTGCAACACATCTCGTAGAGACGTTACAATATACAGACCACAAATGAGTCTTAGTGGAACTGCTGAACCCAAAACTAAAACAGAAAAAACAAAAAACACCGATTTGGAAACTTAACAACGACCTCCTAAATGACCCGCTCTATTTAAAAACAATCGCAAACCTCCTCAAAATATAATACATGACTCAAACACACCCCATTTCAAAGTCACACAAATATGGACGCTAAATAAAAGCTCCATTAAGCAGCAAAGCCTAATACTGGCCACACTAGTCAACTCAAAAAGGAAAAAAGAAGAGGAAAGACTTACAAATTTACTAACACACGAAGAAGACGAAGCAGCCAAAACACATATACTAACACAACTAGAAGAACTATTTAACTATCAATACAAAGGAGCGGAATAGAGGTGCAAAAGTAAAAAAATAACCGAAGGGCCTAACAAACTTTTTTAATCAGCAGAACAAAACATACAAATTGACAGAACTATTGACAACATTATTGATAGTAAAGGAGAAACTATACACGACCTGGACAAAATAACAGACCTATTTACGAAACACTTTACTAATTTGTATGTCAAGGAACAGACGGACGACAACGCACAAAAAGTATTTTTACAGAACTGCAAAGAAATTCCATTGACAGAACAGATAGAGATAGACGCTCCCTTTACGCTAGACCAGCGGTTCTCAACCTTTTAAGCACGGTGACTCCTTTTTACAATCTCCCACTCTGCCGCGACCCCCACCTCACACACACACATACAGCAATAGAAGAATAGACAATAACAATCCATATTTTTTATGGTCTTAGACGACCCCTGGCAAATTGTCAATCGACCCCCAAGGGGGTCGCAATCCACAGGTTGAGAACCCCTGCACTAGACGAACTGAGGGCTGCTTTAGATACAACACAAAACAACAAATCCCCTGGCCCAGACGGTCTGACGTTTGAATTTTACAAAGCCTTTTTTCCCCCAAATAGGACCCCTACTATAAACCAATACAGCGACATGTTAGTGACAGAACAGTTACCTAGAAATTTCAACTTAGCATACATCACACTTCTACCAAAAAAAAAAACAAGAAAACAACACCTCACCTAGCGACTTTCGACCTATCTCACTTCTAAACACCGACTACAAACTCCTGACGAAAATGATTTTTCTAAGACTAAAACCCCTCATACCACACTTAATAGGACAGGACCAATACTGTAGCAACCCAGACAAAAACATCGACGAACTTAACCATTTTTTAAGAGACATTATATATTACTGTAAAGACAAAGACTTGACCAGGAAAAGGCCTTTGACAGAATAGACCATGATAGATCAAAATACTAGACAAGACGAAGACAGATGGAAGAATGAAGAAATACATAAAGCTAGTTTACACTGATGCCACAAGAAAACTCATAATAAACCAAACCCTTAGTGGCAGTATCCCTATTAGACGATCTGTTAAACAAGGGTGTCCCCTTTCACCTTTTTTATACACCCTTTGCATAGAACCCCTTTTAGAAACCATCAGGCTAGATAGTGGAATCACGTGGATAAGAATCCCAGGCCCCACGCCCGTAGTTAAAGTTAAAGCATACGCTGATGACACCACCCTTTTTCCCTCTTCGGAAAAAAGACATAGCCGCAATCACAGATAAGTTTAATCAATTTGGGAGGGCAAGCGGGTCAAAATTAAACATAAATAAATCTTTTATTATGGGATTGGGCAGGTGGGAAATCCCCTCAAACATCCCCTTTAACCTTATAATAGAGAAGGAAATTAAAATATGCGGCATCACGTGGACAAGCAACCCAACATATTACCACACACAGCAGTGGGAAAATATTTTAAAGAAAACCAAAAACACACTTAAAAGATTTCATTATGCAGCAACTACTATATTTGGTAGAGCAATACTAGTAAACAACCTGGTCATCCCGAAGATAGTTTATTTAGCAAACATCACAGAACCTCCACCAACTTTTATACCAAGCATAAACACAATCATTAGGAATATTATATTTAAAAGCACTATCAGAAACATTAAACACACAACACTTATACATAACAAAGAGGATGGAGGATAAACTTACAGGACATCAGAACCAAAAAACAAGCACTTAGATTTAAATACATAGGACAAATAGCCAAGAACCCAAACAATTTTCCATTAACATTATACTACTACGGCCTAAGGTTAAATAAAATAATTCCAATAAAAAATGACACCCCACACCACTTTGGTACAAACACACATCCATTGTACAGATCCATATCAAGAATACTCCCCGGCAATGAACATCTAATACACAGTAAATTAAAAGACACATACACAACACTTAAGAAACAATTACAAGAAAGATTATTCAATAGGATCAAATGGACTAGAGAGTTAGGTGTAATACATTTCAGAGACACTTTTATAAATCTACACAGCAAACACATTACACCCAAAGCCAGAGAAATAACATACAGACTAATCTTCGGGATGACCCCTGTAGGAAGTAAGAAAAGAAATGTACACACGTGTTTTATGTCACACAGATAATGGTAACAATGAAAGCCATATGTTTTTAAAATGTAAAATATTTGATAATGTTAGATGCACTATGAAAGACCTACTAGAGGCAAACTGTAACACCATTGTTAATCTTAACCTAGCTATTGTTTTAAATAAATTGCCTAAAATCAAAAGTAAGATGATTCATAAATTTAATCTAATAATAGTGAGTGAATACAGAAGTCTTGTGTGGCACAGTAGAATTAAAGTTGTTAATAACAATGTATCTTTAAATCCTTATAATCTAGAGTTAATATTTAGAAAAATAATTGAAGATAGAATTGATAACTATACTGGTTAGATAGAAATTGTAATTATTGTATAATTTATTGTCCCTGACTAAATTGTCAGGCCTCAGAGATAAAAATCTAAATACTGTAATTAATCTGTAAAGTTACTCTATTGGTATTATGTCAATTAGTTTAAGTGGTTATGCGAGTGTGTGAGAGTGTGTATGTACCTGGGTTAAAGAGAGTTTGGGCTGAGAGATGCGGGATAGGAATCAAATTGAACTTTATTTATCTATGGAAAACTACTAAAGAACTGTCTTTTAAAGGGAAGTCAACACTTTTGAAGAATTATTTCTCCCTCGCGGTTACGTCCTCTTTGATCACATGATCGAAGAGCATGTCACAAGTCAACATCAAGTGTGTCTGTACTACACTCACAGAACACGCCAAGCCCGTGGAAACGTAACAAGAACTCTATGACAATGTCTATATCTTAGCGGCAGCCTCATCCTAGACATACCGGGAAACAAAGGAATAAGAAAACAAGACGCAACTGAATGGAGCCTGCGAAGAGACTAGAAACAAAAATAACCAAAACCCATAATCCTAAAGATTATAGACAAGGGCAGACAATTGAAAGTCAAGAATCTTTTATGAATAATGTAATATTTTAAGACATTAACTTTTTTTTTTAAACCCCTCGTAATGAGAGAAAAAAGAATCCTTAATCGACACCCCTATCCTGAAATAATTTACACAGAACCCCGAACAATTGTGATACAGCAGTACGTTTGCTTGGTTAACTATCCCAAAATGACTAACAGACTCACGGGCCACCTTGATAATACCAGAGTAGCCCTCTTATATCTCAAGGAGACCCGTAAAAAATTGTCGTGAGAGGGATTAACCTGTTCCCTGACCAGTCTTTTTTAAATACAGGGCAGCGGTATAAAACCCTATATTGGCTTGCCTTGTCTAATTACTTGCTACTACCTTGGAACATAGCATTGCTTCAAAGTCAATGTCCTGAAAGATTGTTAATGTGCAACTTTGTTAATGAACTCATTTATGTTGAAGATTGTTACTGTTAAAGCAATAATACTGAGTCTACTTATCAAGGAAGTCCTTTTTCTCTGTATTACTTCGTAGAAAAGATGAGGTTCTGTTGTGTAAAATTAAATATTATTATATGTCTAAAATACTATTTGACGAGACAGAATGGAGGCCTAGGATGAAATCAGTCACTTTTTCCTCTTCGCACTACCACCAAGTTCAATACATTATGTCCCCTTTAGCCATAAAGTGACAACGACAAATGCCAAGTGCTTGAAAGGAAACATAAACTAATTGGATACAATTACACTACAGAGTTCTTTTGCTTCGTTTAATTTTGTTGAAAATGTCTACAAGATAAGATAACTTAAATTCAGGTTGACTACAATTGACAACCTTAGCGTTGTCAAATTAGTAGATATTAAATGAATTGTTATTTCTTGACCACTCATGTTTTATTTTTTTTATTTTTTTTGAAAATGTCTACAAATTATTAGATATTAAATGAATTGTAATTTCTTGGAAAAAAAAAGAATAAGAGATTGAGCGGTAAAGCGCTTGGCTTCCGAACCGGGGGTCAAGGGTTCAAATCCTGGTGAAGACTGGGATTTTCAACTTTGGAATCTTTGGGCGCCTCTGAGTCCACTCAGCTCTAATGGGTACCTGACATTAGTTGGAAAAAGTAAAGGCGGTTGGTCGATGTGCTGGCTACATGACACCATCGTTAACCGTAGGCCACAAAAACAGATGAACTTTACATCATCTGCCCTATAGATCACAAGGTCTGAAAGGGGAACTAGTTAGGCCAGGTTCACATCTAACTTTATATTCACTTTCACCTATCCTTTGATCTGCGGGACCGTTGGGGCACTGTTAACCTTCTTTCTCCATTATCTCTCATTTGTCTTTAAGATATAATTTCATTCGGATGTTCTTTCTGAAAATATTGAAGCCTGCCTGGGTGGACCACTTCGGGGGCCGATTTTGAGTTTGTGTTTCCACACAAACTGTCTTTTGTAACCTTGTTAATTCATGTGTTGTCAAAACAGTCATAGAGTCGTCATAGACAATTAATAATTGTGCGAAATTTCCACTTGATTCTAAATTAAAAAATTGAAAAAAAAATTGTGTTAAGAATCCACCCAGACAGACAGACAGACGCAGTGAGTTAATATAAACTATGTAAAAATAGATCAGTGTGTCAACAAACCAGTTGAAGTCAGTCTTAGCGAATAGAGCTTCTCTTTCATTAGTCGATGTGTTGTCAACTTGACCACAGAAATATCCATAACTTTTGAAGACAAAATTGAAGCATTTTATTTTAGTCATACTTCTAGAAGGCAAACCAGTTGGGTTAGGAATCAATGGCAGTGAGAAGATAATTACAGCATCCATGTGTTTATCTAGTGGTTCATGCTGAGACTCAAACTCTGCTTATTGGTGTTCTAGTTAATTCAAATGTATTTCTACAGTGAGCTATGGAAAGTGCTCTCAATTAGATCAACTCAGTACATACATATAAACTCTAAAAAGGACTCTTGACGAATGCATAATCAATTTATGTGACTGGAAAATACTAGCGGGATCGTGGCAACAAGTGGTCAGTCGAGACCAATAACTGCTTACCTCGTGCATTCAGGCCTACGACTGTGTTACAAGAGATCGTTGTCATTAGTTTGAAAAAGTAAAGGCGGCTGGTCGATGTGCAGTCCACATGATACCCTTGTTAATCGTCGGCTATATAAACAGATAAGCTTTATTATATTATCCGCCCTTTGGATCGTAAGATTTGCAAAGGGAAGTAATGCTTCTTTTCTTCATAACAAAATACTAGAAAATTATGCACGTCATTTTTAACACTATCACCCAGTCACACACCTAAAATAAAGTCTCTCTAGTTGACTACCCGGGAAACGGTAGCCTAAATAAACATTTTTAAATATAGATGGATAGATAGATTAGATAGATTAGACAGACAGACAGATAGATAGATAGATCAGACAGACAGGTAGGTAGGTAGGTGGGTGGGTAGTTAGGTAGGCAGGTAGGTGCAGGCAGGCAGGCAGGCAGGCAGGCAGGCAGATAGATAGATAGATAGATAGATAGATAGATAGATAGATAGATAGATAGATAGATAGATAGAGATAGATAGAGATAGATAGATAGATAGATAGATAGATAGATAGATAGATAGATAGATAGATAGATAGATAGATAGACAGATAGATCCTATACCATTTCTTTGCCGATGACTCACAGTTATACGATTCCTCAGTACCCTCAGAGGTGTCGCATCTGGCAGAGAAAATCAGTAGTACCGTTGCAAGGGTGATTGAGCAATTGGATGGTTGAAAATAAACTCAAGATGAACGAAGATAAGACAGAAATAATTAAGATTGACACTCGGAACAACGTCTCAAAAGTTGACAGCACAGATTCTCTTTTTATCTCGAACTGCCAGCTTCCTTATGTCCATGTAGTGCGGAATCCTGGGAGTTTTCTTCAACTCAACACTATCTTTCGACCCACACATAAGTCAGCTCTGCAAGGGTCTTTATCTGCAGCTGCATAGATTTGGCCAGATCCGACCATATTTAACAACGGAGTCAACAAAAACGCTAGCTGTGGCATTCATACTCGCCCGCCTTGACTACTGTAACGCCGTGCTAGCAGGTATACCTGATGACGAAATAGCTAAACTGCAACGTATACAGAACAACGCCGCACGAATAGTACTTAGAAAAACAAGACAAGATTCTGCTACTACGCTCTTGAGCACGCTCCATTGGCTTCCCGTGAAAGCGAGAATCGATTACAAGGTCGCCACACTTTGTCATCAGTGTATATATAACAATGAGATGCCCTTGTACCTTACAGAACTGATTACTCCATATGTCCCCCAGAGAGCCCTGCGCTCAATGGACTCAACGCTTTTAGTGGTGCCTCGTTTCTCCCTCAAAAGCTACGGGCTTTTTCAGGGCACGGACCAAAGGTTTGGAACTCACTCCCCATTGATCTCAGACAGACAACACGCTATACCACTTTTAAGAAGAACATTAAGACCTACTTGTTCAAAACTTTTTTAGATTAGTTTTTGATTTCCGTTGTCGTGTTTGTGTTTGTAATGTTATTACAGCGCCTTAAGCCTACATTTTGTTTGTTAACAGCGCTTTATAAATAAAATTATTATTATTATTATTATAGATGGATAGATGGATGAATGGATGGATGGATGGATAGAGACAGACAGACAGACAGACATATAGATAGATAGATAGATAGATAGATAGATAGATAGATAGATAGATAGATAGATAGATATAGATAGATAGATAGATAGATAGATAGATAGATAGATAGATAGATAGATACAGATAGATAGATACAGACAGACAGACAGACAGACAGATAGATAGATAGATAGATAGATAGATAGATAGATAGATAGATAGATAGATAGATAGATAGATAGATACAGACAGACAGACAGACAAACAGACAAACAGACAGATAGATAGATAGATAGATAGATAGATAGATAGATAGATAGATAGATAGATAGATAGATAGATAGATAGATAGATAGATACGAATCCCGTATGGGGGACTACCATATGCCAAAGGTATTATTTTTTTAGTGAGCTAAATGGTGGATGGAAATTAGCCACCACCCCCCATTTTTCCCCCCGAAACGCTTTAAAGGTCAGCTTGCTTTACATGACATAGAAGAGAGCGAGTGGCAGCAGGTGACTTACAAACAAAACAGCTAAAGATTTCTCACAAAGACCCAGGAATACATATTTCAGACTAAAAAAATCCACTGCCAGGGACAGACGTAGACGGCGAAAAGACACCCTAAATTGACCACTGGCAGACAATTGTTTGGTGTTTGGTTTACGCAGTATGTTGTAAAATGTTTAGGTAGCAGGCAGTCGCAGGTAGACTGCGTATCCACGGGAAATACTGCATTCCAATCTTTGTTTTCAAAGACAATCCGTACTACTACAATTATTATTATTATTAACTTCAATGATACGTGGAGATAAACAGTTAAAATTGAAATAAAGTAAGGCACATATAAATTACTATGCTGTGATGTTGGCACGTGTCGCTCAACTGCCCCAACCCAAAACCCAAACAAAAAAAAAAAAAGAAAAAAAAAACTAGAGATCTGACTCAAAATGTACTAACTCAAGATGAGTTGTGCTTTCTAAGTGATTAAAGATTGGACCAAAGCAAACTTTGCACTCTAGGTTTTGCTTGGAAATTATAATCATTTTAATAGGGATCTACTTTCATTTTCTTTGCATTAATTGTAAGTAGAGTTGGTGACGTAGTTCACACACAACACTAGGCCAACAGCGAGGTCAAGAAAACTGCAGGCCAAACCTACAACACAGTAAAGCACCAAAGCTTACAATGTTGAAATGTTCATTTGAAACTGGAACATTCCAAAAACTAAAGCGACAATGACCTTCAACCTTTCTTTTTTTTTTAACCAAAGAGGATGAATAATAACAAGAGGGGAAAACAAACGTAAAATCACCACCCCCTAAGGCCGCCTCTGGTTCTGGAAGAAAAGCGTGCCAAATGTAAAATAATTGGTTGATCTACCACCAAAGCGAGTGCCACATCAACCTGTATGTGTGGAAGATTGTGACATTGTCTCAGAATAGGGCTCTATAGCCTTTAAAGTCAAATAACTAAAAGTAGCCAACTCTTCCTGGCTTCTTTAGTTTAACTTGTGTGGCCAGATTTTTCAAAGGAGAATACATTCTTTACTAATCATTTCTATGCATTTCTCCTCAACAGAGACAGCAAAAAGTTAATACAATAGTTCCGTCAAATTTCAGACTTGCCAACAGGAGCTATATTAAGTGTTGTCCTGTCATTCTAGCTTATTAAAATATACAAACAGCATCCTTTGAAGAGTAAGGAGAGTAAGAACTTTCGAAGTTAACCTCGGAAGAAGAGTCTTAGAACCAGATAATTCAGTGCTAGTCTGAATTTAATGTCATGAAAGAAAAACAATGTTTAAAACAATACTTGTGTTACACAAATAACAAACTAGTGTTTAAGAGGGAAGACATATTAGGAACTCCATTTATTTCGTAAATATTTCGTAAACACAAGCGGTGTTGCACTGACGCGCTAGTGTGCAAATGTATACATGCAAATCTATATATGTTACATGTTTGACTACGAGTCCGTAGATTAATGAGGAGTGCAGTATTTCACATGGCTACGCAGCCCCAGCTGCGACCTACATATTTTGCCGCAAGAAGTCAACGCCAGTACTTGATCTATATCAAAAAGAAAAGTAGCGATAACATAGGCCTAAATCAGGACCGGACTTAAACTTAATAAGACCCTAAGCTTTTTGAGAGAGGGGGCCCCTTGTAATCAAAATTGTCCATTTCTGCAAAACGATTAAAATATCTCTGGAAACTATTTTGAAGGATCCCAAGTAAGTGGAAACTCTTAGCTGTAGATTATAAATCATTAACTTACAAATACAAAAACATAAACCTACTAAAATACTCAGATAAACACAAAGATAAAGAATCTTTTACGCCGAGATGCGATAATTGTAAATGTTTAAAGTACTATAGTTATGGTAATTTTGTTTGCTTGGGAGCTGAGATGTAAGGCTCTTGGCTTCCGAAGCAAAGGGTCTCGGGTTCGGGTTTTGAATTTCGGCCAAGAAACGTTTGTAAAATGTTTTATATGTTTCGGATGTTCCTTCAGAGTTGAAGATAATAACTTCCTAGTCCAAACCTCCCGCAGGACGACGGGGGATGGGAGCGGGCAGGGTTTGAACCCGGGACCATCAATAAATCTGAACGACAGTCCAGCGCGCAAACCGCACGACCAGGCAGCCATCATTTATAAAGTTTAACATTAAATTATTTTCATTGTCATCTTTTTTTCGTTGCATGTCTATTTATAGTATGACTTAACAGAAACAAAAGGACGAGCTTAGGCCAAACATTGAGAGCTCCCTTTAATCATATAATATAAGGGGTAGAGAGTTGTGCTGGCCACATAACACCCTCGTTAACCGTGGCCTCGTTATTGCCTTGCCTATAAATCGCAGGGTCTGAAAGGGGAACTATCTTGCTCACTATCGCGTATAGCAAACTAAATCTACATATATCTTTTCAATCTCCCTTCATAATAATATTTCTTCATAAGAAAGAATCAAAACCATAACTATCGAATAGGTCTTTGATTAAGATATATTGACTCTCGTGAGATTTGTTTTCTAATACCCCACCCCCGCCTCTTTAGGACGTGTTATCGGGAATTCACGATATTTTAAATTAATAGGCCCGACGCTCGAATTGAATACTAAGATCAATGTGGAATCAATTTGGATAATTTCTAATTCTGAAGAGCTTGTCATGTGATCCTACATCTATAGCCTACATCAGTCAAGCAGAAAAGAGGGGAGGAAAATCCGTGGTCTGGAGTGGGAATAAATATCTCCGTTATCTTCATCATTAGATTGACATGATGGATAGTGAAAGGACATTAGCTTGCAGCACTGTCAAGAGAATGAATCTTCTGTTGCATTAACAGATTAGTTCTATTTGAGTACATTCGGAGGAGGCTTGCTGAGTGGTAAAGCGCTTGGCTTCCGAACCGGACGTCACGGGTTCAAATCCTGGTGAAGACTGGGATTCTTAATTTCTGGATCTTGTCCAATCAGCTCTAATGGATACCTGACATTAGTGTGAGAAACGTAAAGGCGTTTGGTCGTTGTCCTGGCCACATGACACCCTCGTTAATCGTGGGCCACAGCAACAGATGATCATTACATCGATCTGCCCTATAGATCGCAATGTCTGAAAGGGAAACTTTACTAGTTCATTGGGCGTGTGAATGGGGGATGGCTGGAGATATTAATTATGGTAGTGATGCCATAAACTCATCCTTTACCTACGGTTAAAATGAACTTCTCCTTGACGTCCATGAAGGAAGAGTCTTATGATTGTATGCTGGACGTTGAAGCTCTGCATGACAATTGTAGGAACACGTAATTAAGATAAATCTTATATTGAAAGTACAAGAGGGGGAAAAAATCCAGCTAAGAAAAAAATCAGTCACATTTAATGATGTGGTGACCAAAAGAAAAATTATAATAGTCGATACTTCTCGGCCAAATCTCATTCCTGTTATATTTCTGAAACTTAATCATATAAAAGTTACATTATGGAAAAATCTGACCAGAGTTCTTAAAAGCTTGGTACCTAAGCGATGTATCACAATGTGGCTTAAGTAACGAGGGGCAGAATGTCGGTAGAAATGTAGGCATAAAGCACAAGTCAAAAACGCCAAACAGGCAGTGATGGGAACTAAACTAACTTTTAAAAGTTAAACTAAAACTAGTTTTCAACTAAAATAAAGTAGTTAAACTATTAGTTTATCATGAATTTCAAAAGATAGTTAAACTAAAGAAAGTTAATTCAACTATTACAAACTTTTTTTTTTTGGGGGGGGGGGGCAGAGTTGAACTAGACCTACATAGATATAATCATCCGACTATATGCATACGGTTCAATCTTATTCTTTTAACATTCTAGTAATATTTATCTATGATAAAATCAGTATTGAGAAATATGTTTCTTACATAAACGTAAATGCACAATAAAATAAAATGTCTAAATAAATATGTGTGCTTGTATTTTTGCCTTGAATTAAAACCTTTAGAAAATAATGGTACTCTTTAAAAAAATATATATATTAACTTATTATATAATGGAAAATCTTACTAGTACTGGTAAAGTTTAAAATCTCACTAAATAACATAGATTTAGAATTTCAAATTAGATCTAGTATCCAAAGAAATAGAAACGAAATCGTTGGAGTTTTAAGAAACATTTGACCTGTATAACTATTTTTTAGTGTAAAATACATGCTTGACTAACAATGCCGATGTGCTATTTTCTTGTCTGACCACTAAAAATACAACTAACACTATTGCATAACCGTAATGCGCGCAAGAGAAAAATAAAACTGGGTGATCTTGTCATTATGGACTGCACACTCAGTACACCATATAGACCTACACGTGTACATCTATATGGCAGGTTGTTAAAATCAGTCGGACTCACTGTATATTTACTTTCTGGGCAGGGAGGGTGTATTATGTAGTCTAGCCTCGTCCACTGTGGTCCACGGCTAACTCACGAGAGAAAAATGTTTGGCTATTGTTAGTTTACCGTGTGGAAAATGCTGCAGAAGTGGTTTAAGAGATAGAACTGAAAGGAGTTACAGAGACAAATATCCCTGGGGAGTTGTTTTTTTTTTGTTTGTTTGTTGTCAGTTAATTGTAAAGTAAAGTTCCGCTTTCAGATTTTGCAAGGGCAGATGATGTCAAAGTAATCTGTTTTGTGGTGGCACACGGTTAACGAGGGTGTCATGTGGCCAGCACAACGGTCAACCGCCTTTACTTTTACCAAACTAGATTTGGGTGGACTCAGAGGCGCCCTAAAGAACCCGAAAGGAAAAATCCCAGTCTTCACCAGGATTCAAATCCGGGACCGCAAACGTGCCTCCGTCAGTTAATTGATTCTTTACAAAAATTTTTTTATCTAGCGCGCGCGTGTGTGTGTAGGTGTGTGGCGTCTCAGGAACAAAAGATTGAAAACAGATTTTGAAGGAAACAGTCTAAAGACCTGAAAGTAACGACCGTTACTTGGAATTGGGTCGCAGTGTCAACGTCAGGTCATTATCGCTCCCGAACGTAAAGAACTGGACACCAGAGCCTTGGACCCAGTGGCCAAATAACTCGACCACCGGATGGCGTTAAAAATATATTCTACATTATATTATTATCCCTATCACCGCAGATGAAAGAGAAGCATGAAGTCAAGGCTTACACAAAGTCTATTCAAGCAAAAGGAGATAAACCTAAAGTGTCACTGAGCCAGGGCTACTCTAGACACGACTTACAAATCTATATTTATATATTAAGAAGATATATATATGTATATATATATATACATTGAACGTGTCCAAAGGAGGTTATCAATGTTTACGATTATGAAGCCACGCGAGAGAGACAATCGTTAGCGTTGTTTTGCGTTTGGGGGAAAAAAAGAGGGGGGGGATAGGGTTAAAAGGAAGTCTTTGTGTGGAGCATTGAACCCCTTGGCACCTGTGCGTTTACCCAACAGCGCATAACTACTCAGTTTAGGTAACGCTGCACACACATATAAACACGCCATGAGTCATGAATGCGGCCCTCAGACTTGTCGCCCTCGACGCAAAGACCGAAAACACGTGAGACTACTTCCTGTCTGAATTATTTACCCCCATCTCTTGAACAGGAGGGGTGGGGGCGTTATAACGAACTAATCAATTAGGTCCTAACTTTGAGCATTGAGAGCCAAGAGGAAGAAGGACCCGCATTCTGATTTGTTTTTGTTTTTAGTCAGACCAACAAAGAAAGAGGGGCCCACAGGAGAAGTGTATTTTCTTAAGCAGATATGGAGATAGAAAATCAACTTTTAGACTCGTTACTACAATACTTTTAAAAAAAAAGTTTTCAATTCTACAAAGTTGTCTTCAAGTTCTAACTTTGTACTACGAATTTCAAAACGTTACAAATGAATTTCAAGTATTATAGTCAACTTTATTTATAGCAACAACAAATAGGAAGGGGGGGAAGGGCCTAGCGGTGTTATTACATATAATCAGTGCACTTGAAAGCAAGTTTTATCTGAGTTTCATACTTAACAAGATAAAAAAAGAATTTTTTTTTAAATGTGAAAAGAATGGAAATGTCTTAGGTCTGGCCCCGCCCATTTCGCACCTGCATATCTTTGAGCTGTCAATCTTGACTTGTTCCACTAATCGTGACTAATGTTAGTCTCAAGGAGACAAAAACCACAACCCACAATAAATAAACATACAGGGCATATAGATCAACATTAGCACAAAGACTTTCACCCTGTTTGTTAGAAGAACATAAAATACTTTAAAATCATTAGAATGGAAAATCCCGAACTCTAGCAAAAAAAAAAAAAAAATGTAATCTCCATAGCCGAGTTCTGGCGAGGGCCATAAAACTCATAGACTTCAAGACGTAAACTCGATTTGCTTAAGTGCGTCCTTTTAAGTCAGGTGTTGTCCTACGCAAGTGAAACATTTCTTCCAAAACTGTTGAGGACATTGGATTGGGAAGGATTCTATCTTACCATAAAGAATGGAAATTAAAGATTTATTTGTATCAATTTTATGTTTAAACTTTCTATTCTTTATGAGATGAAGAACGAGGATTAAAAAAAGAAATAATGATTTTGAATGAGACGAGCAGTTATCGAGGGCTGAAAAAAAAAGATTTTTAAAAAAGAAATAGTTAACAATGCGAATTAATACCGACTATCAATTTCTAATGTAAAACGTAAATGTGATAGTTATTGATAAGCTTAAAAAGCTCAGACCTATCGGCTAGTCCACCAGTAGCCCTACGCCCAAATCTTGTAAACTGTTATATTTAACAAAAGAACTTAACGAATGTGTTTTAATATTCTTTTAAAACAAAAAAAAAAAAGATGTCTGCCTAAATGTTGCTGTGTCCAGACACGAAATCCCAACAAGACACGATGTAAATGTGCACTGATACTCAAGATCAAAGGGAGATGATTCTTGACAATGTAAATGTACCACAGAGTTACCCCCCCCCCCTTTACCCACACTCTATCAAAAGTTAATTGAACTCTATGGCCTGGTCATGTGAGAATTCAATGGTTCTCAAAACAAGAATAGGTGAACACAAAAAAAAAAGCGCAAAGGCGTGATATCATCCAGATGTCGGGTTGTTAGGCTATTTATCATTTTGGGAGAGCGCAAATCAATGTGTGTTTATCTGACGGCAATGAAACTTACAAAAACTCTCAACCTAGAAAAAAAGAAATCACCGAGCCGCCATGCGCCATCTTCCCGCTGACGTCTCCATTACATCGCGAGTTCAACATCGGCAAACAATTTTTTTTTATTTAAATACTGGCGCGAAAAATTCACCATGTGGGGCCATAACAGTAGAACCACTGCCCCATTCAACTGAGAGACCCCAGATGCCTAGAAAGACGCAGGTAGTCCCCCCCAATACATCTACCTGGGGGACAAACAGACCAGCGTTCTGTTTATCAACAAAGGCCAAAACGGAAATAAAAATGTACACCATCAGGTGCTCCACCCCTCTTTTTTTTTTTTTTGTCTCGCTTTTCAGACACACACCTACCCCCCCTCTCCTCCCTTTATTTTCCTCCATCTACACACCATGTGTTTGTGTCTGTGACGTTATGTTCTATTTGACTCACGCTAACACGTCTTTGTGTGCTCAAGGACTTTCTGTTAACGCTCAAACGTTATGAAATTTAATTGAAATGTATTTTGCTTTTAAAATTAGGAATGAGACTTTTCCAAAATGAGTAAAGCTTCTAGAACGATATCTGCGTTTAATTTAATAAAAAGCAGCCCCCACAGGGTCCGGGTTCATTGCTCTCAGAGCCTCTTAGAGTCCACTTTAATTATTGTATCGCAAGGTTGGTTGAAATGAACCAAGTTTCCTGTGTCACTATGTATTGGATACATTTAAAGTGGAGCTTGTATTTTTATGCCTGGCTTACTATAGTCTACAATCCACTAACAATGTGAGGACAAGTCTTCGGAAGGCCGTGGGTTCGAATCCAGTTTTCGGCTATTCACGGCGTCCTGCAGGAGGATTCTGGGACAAGGTGCTTTGCCTTATTATTATCCACATCTCGAAAATAGCGCCTCTATACCCAATGGGATTTTTTAAAAAAGGGAAACTAGACTACAAAAAAAAAAAAACATTGATAAAGTGTATGTGTGTGTGTGATAAAGAGACAGTGGGTTGAGGGAGAGAAGAAACAGAAAGAGGGTTGGGGGGGGGAGACAAGAATGACAACAACAACAACAAAAAACGTATGGGGAAAAAAAAGCAAAGTAGCCCTCGGCGCGTCGCTCACACTGTACATTTATTTGACAACTCGTCATCTGTCACGAGAGAAATGCTGACATGGCACTCTCAATAAGCCTACACAACTGTCATGCCAGGCGACACTGTTATGTCTTCAATCTTAGGTGTCCGGGGCTTGTTATCATAACCCACGTGTTTTATTATGATGTTAACGATTGTAACACTCCCGGGGTGGGCTCAACAACCTATTTAGGACCGGGAAAGGAACAAAAAAAAAAGGAGGGGGGGCTAAAATGTTCTTCAACAGATAACAGCCATAACATAACGATATTGCGAGATTAATTCAAAAGTACAAATAGAAATATCCAACCACACAGATCAAATGGCTCAGTACACAGTACTGAAATATTCGAACACTAAGAACTAACAGTAGTACACTGTACTGAAATGTTGGAACACTGAGTACTAACAGTAGTATGAGATATTCAAACACTGAGTACTAACAGTAGTATGAGATATTCAAACACTGAGTACTAACAGTAGTATGAGTTATTCAAACACTGAGTACTAACAGTAGTATGAGATATTCAAACACTGAGTACTAACAGTAGTATGAGATATTCAAACACTGAGTACTAACAGTAGTATGAGATATTCAAACACTGAGTACTAACAGTAGTATGAGATATTCAAACACTGAGTACTA
This sequence comes from Biomphalaria glabrata, assembly GCF_947242115.1. NCBI lineage: Eukaryota > Metazoa > Mollusca > Gastropoda > Planorbidae > Biomphalaria > Biomphalaria glabrata. Next base: position 45,629,027 of record NC_074720.1, on the reverse strand, counting down.
ACAGTAGTATGAGATATTCAAAGATTGCTTTAAAGTGAAACATGGAAGCACCACCGAGGCCAGACATGCTGCCACAAGAGAACAAATAGAGGTTTGTGCTACGGGAGAGGGGGGGGGTCATAGTTGAATGGCATATACAAAGATCAAAAGACTTCCTCTGAATAAAATATGTTAATAAGTGACTATCATTTTACTTGATCGAATCAGCGGCGGTGACGAAGGAGGGTTTATACTTTCGAAGTCATAAGGGATAGGTTAAATACTCCCACAGTCACCACCAACTTTTTTTGCCCTTTCTTATTTCAAAACGACTTCAAAGGCGAACGGCACATTTTTTAAAAAAATTGCCCCCCCCCTTTTTTTACATGTCACTTCACAGCAAGTCTAAAACATGTGTGACGCCCAATCTGAATTATAACCCTCAAGATGTGACAAAAGAGTTACTGAAAATAAAAAAAAAGGAGGGGGGCGACGAGTGAAGTGACTGAACATAGATAGAAAGATAAAAGCGGTGCATACTTTTTGAAAGCTGTGAAATTGTGCAATAGGGAGAAGGCCTATTAAACATGAAAACTGGGAAGAGAGTGCGTTCAAGAGGAAAGACCTAACAGAAATAGAGTTATCGCCACATCAATTGAATACAGCATTGCATTTGTGGCGTGGTTTGCCCTCGGCAGTGGGTCTCGATACATGTGGAAATGAGCACAAGGAGTCGTCAAGCATGTAAAGGTCATTACATGGAAATGATGGAATAAGCTCGAAAAGACAAGAATGATCGCTTCAATGCCTGGGGTCGATAAGGGCATGGGGAAAGGAGATGTTAAGAAAAAAAAAGGAGGGGGGAGGGGTACATTTTAAAACACTTGAACTGTAAATATGAATATTTCAATAGGTCAACGTAATTCACTTAATCGTACAAGTGTGTTCACGTTTAACGCTGCATGTATCGAGACTTAGGGCCGAGGGGAAAAACACGCCTCAATGAATTTTGTTTCCCTTAAACGAAGCTCGACCCTGGCAGTTCCATAGAATGAAAATTAATTGCTATCCTTATTATACTAATTAAAACAAGACAAGGAACCTGTAAAACCATAACAACACAATATGCGTACAATTAACATTGGAGTGCCAAACCCTTTCTACTAGTCCCCCCCCCTCAACCTCAAAACACTCATAATTAAACACATATCCCCGGCAACACATTTGAACAGCTTCACTCTGCTGACCACGGGACAATAGGACAAAATATGCACAAATAGTCCAGTGGAATGCCCAGACGTCAGGGAGCCAAAGGTCCCCCACAATGGTCGTCACGTTGTCCCGATCCAGCCATCCCCACAGATTTCACACTGACACACACACACACACACGTAGAAATGCCACAGCATTCCAAATCTCTCGACAACAACCCAAATACAATAGCACTACACGCACACACACACGGAAAGATAATAGGCCGATAATGACTATAATAAGCACAAATACAATACAGACTTGGGGCTGAAGGTATGCCAATTAACCCTGGCTTACGCCCGCCATGTTTAAATAATTCATTCAGTGAGTTGCTTACTTTTAGCCGTGTTACTGGCTTCTTGTATAAAGAAATGTTTCTTTTATCAAACTTTTGGCGATTAATTCCCCAATTTAATTAGGAAGTTTTTCGTTTTGTTTTGTTGCAATTTTCAAAAACCCTCACCACCTGCTCGGTTAGTACAAATAAGGACGTAACAGAACTGAGTATAAATGTTTGATCCCACCGGTTATAAATCTGAGGTTTTTGATCTCACTGGTTACAAGTTAAAATGTGAGGTGTTTAGCTTCTATGGTTTGAATTTTTATGAAATGTTTGACCCCACTGATTACAATTAAGAGGATTTTTGAACCCCACTGATTATAAATAAGAGGTCTTCAAATCCACTGATTATGAATATGAGGTGTTTGACTCCGTTTAGTATAAAAAGTTGGACCCATTGAGTATAAATCTGGGATAAATGACTCTACTAAGTATCAATACTTAGTGAAACATTGTACAAATTGCTGATAAAAAACCGGAAATAAAACGGAGCGTAGCCATGGAGATGAATAATTAATCTCTTGAGTCAGAAGAAAAGTCAAAGATGATGTCTGCTAGGTAATATAAATTATCTAGAGTAAGCCGACGTTGTAATAGCATTACACTGTTGTTATGGTGTGTGTGTGTGTGTGTGTTTCCATGGTGACGGTGGGAAGAGGTTAGAGCTTTGGTTGCGGATGATGCAAGATAGGTGATAGTGATAGTGGTCTTAGGACAAGCGATTTCAGAACGTGAGACTGAAAGGTTGTGTTATCGTAGAGTGCCAGGTTTTTGTTGAAAGAAAATAGTATTACTTAAGTCTAGTACATTTATTTTATCTCATATCAACTTGATTTTGTCTATATTATATTTTTCACGTTTTTTTTGTATTAGTTAAGCAATATTACACCTACCGCGATTTAGTTGTCTACCAGCTGTTTGGTGCTACAATGCAACTACTGTCCACAACACCAGTGATTAGAAGAGATTAAAAAAAAGAGGGGTGGGGAGATACAGTAGTCCGAGACCACAAGAAACAAAGCGTGTGCTCACTATTAGGCACGCCTTTGATACCATGAAAAAAACTTTCAGCATATTTTCAAAAAATGCATTACCTTCTGCTGAAAATTGTAGTCATTGATATTTGAAAGGCTACACAGTGTAGGCCACCATGCGAGGCAAGACAAACAACCTAAAGATCTGAAGGCCTGTCATTAACGATAGCGTTGCGAGGTTAGAATAGCTACCAACCTCTTTTATTGTCCACAGCTTTTGTAGAAATAAAAAAAAAAAACTAATTTGTACTACTTATTTAAAATTCTAATCCCAGTACCAAAGCTCAGACCACTGGGTCGTCCATTCTATTGCTGACATATTTACAGGAACATGTGTAAATGTGATGTACATTGTAAGAAAAACTGAAAGGAAGATCGAATAAATAAATAAACAAATCTAGAGAATCGCCTCTGGCTGTAGGTTAGAAAAGATCTGATGGAATGGTAGCATTGGGTAATTGACTTTTTTTTCTTTATAGATAAACATCGGACTGCGGCGTAAACGTGTGAAACTAGTGAGTCTAGCGCCCCGGGGGGCAACTTTTTGTCTTTTCTTTACCCCCTTGCTTTTTTTTTTTTAATTTTCGAAAAATCAAAATATCAAAAGTGATTTTCTTTTAGCTCAACATTAAATCGGTATGCTTAATTCGGTTCCACGACAATTCGTTCACTGACATATCGCTCAGAGACCGTCACTTAACTACAGTTTCATCATGTAGGCCTTCTTTTACACTTATGTCCATTATGCTGTTTTAATAGCGGTCCAGATGTTTTTTAATTGACATACCTGTTCCATCATGCCGTTATGGTCAGCACTGTTTAGGGCCTTCCTCTACCTCTACCTCCCCTCTCCTTTTATATCTCCCCATTCAGCTCTAGTTAAAAGTTAAAACCTAGTGGAGTGGTAGACAGACGGGCGGCTCTAGAAGTCATACAACTTTATCGGACAGGGGAACCATCAGTTATAAAAGGAGAAAATGTTCATTGACAAGTTTTTTTTACATTCATCTACGCCTTTGCAAAACATTGGTGATAGTTGTTTTTTTTGTTTGTTATCTTATTATTTATTTATTTATTTATATTTATTTATTTGTTTACATCTAGATCTAGATCTAGACTAGATATCTACAATGTCACTCAATGTGTTTTGAATCGATAGCACTTCGATATTTTTTTCTATACAAATGAATACGGGAATCAGGGATTCAACATAATTAATTTCTACTAATGAACTTACAAAAAAAAAAAAGTCACGTTGGTGTATCAGCTAACTGACGGTACCAACCTGGTACCAACCCGCCACTCCCTCACTCTCGCGTTCTTCATTTCTAGACTAAATCTAATTGCTTTTAAGAACCAATCAACGTATAGATCTGGACACAATGTGTTCCCCCACCTTTTCTGTTACCCCCCCCCCCCGGCCAACAAAACAAAACGGCTTAGCGTGACCTCCGTGACCGCTCGTAAGCTAGTCAAGAGAGGGGGGAAAAAAGGATACGAAAAGCGTAACGCGACGGGTTCAATGCGTATTTGCGTACTGACGGTCATTTTTGGGAGATTTTGCGTAACGAATACGCATTTTGCGTAACGGTAGGCAGGTCTGTAGGTTAGAAAAGATCTGATGGAATGGTAGCATTGGGTAATTGACTGTTTTAGTGTACAAATATATCTGCGAACATGCTTGACTAGCCACGCCAGTGTGTTATTTTCTTGTCTGACCTCTCCACATTAAGCAAATACTATTGCATAAGACTTAATGCAGGGTAGTCTTACAGTATTATCGACTACACACGTACAGTACACTAGGCCTACATGTGGTCATGTGTATGTCTAGCTGACCAGGTAGTTAAAATCAGTTGGACACGGTCTATTTACTTTATGGTCAGAGAGGGTGTGGATTAAGATTTTTTTTCTAGAGTTGGTTACCCTAATGCTTTTAGATCTATATAGGCCTAGCTGTTGATTTAGACTTAATAGATCTCAATAATAAGTCTTAAGACTATAAAAGGGTGTACTTGATGTTCCTGCAGTTAAAAAAATATGTTTGCCGCAAATGAATTGATTAAGACCATTAATCAAGATGAATTGAACAAGTGAACGGAGAATATAGGCGAAGATCTTAAAAAGAAATTGAGATGGATTGGTCACACCCTAAGAAAAGATGCCAACAACAGAATAAGACATGCGTTATATTGGGGTGTTATGGAGTGAGTGAGTGTGTGTGTGTGGGGGGGGGGGTGTCTATATTTTAATAAAAGTTATATTTAGTTTTGCTCATAAAGAAGTTATATTCAAGTTTTACAAGTTAAAATTGTCAACCAGCAGTTTGGTGCTACAAGTCACCACCATCACACTCTAAGAAAAGATGTCAACAACAGAGCTAGACAGGTGTTAAATTACAATTCCCTGAGAATAAGACGCAGAGGAAGACAAAAAAACAAAAAAACATGGCGACACAGTGTACTATTGAAGTGATGCCCAAAATGCGGCTCGCGGGCCAGATCCGGCCCACGATGTGGTTCTATCAGGCCCGGCGAAACGTCGGCACAAAGTGTAGAAAATCCTCCCTTCATGAAAAAAGAGGTTGAAAAAATGTATCTTTGCTCACGCTAGGGTCCTCACTATTTCTCTGATGGATTGGTACCATGGCCGTTAAAATTTGGTCGTTAATGACTGGGACTCTGAATGAAGAGTCTACCAGGAAAATGGATCTTTCATTGTTTGTGGAACATGATAATAAGCCAACAAATTTGTTTTATAAAGAAATATTTTGGATGCTTAATAAAAACAACTACAGATAAACGGTATTGTGAAACAAATATGACGTCATTCTTGATTTGAACGGCAAATAAAAGATTTTTAAACTAAGCCTAGAGATTGAAAGATTTTGTAGAATATTTACCAAAAAGAAACAAGAAAATGAGTCAGTAATAAAGCTAGCTACAATTTTGCTTACATTTTAAGTAGAGAAATTAAGCCGTTTTCCGTAAAAAAAAAATCAATAACTTCCACTATCCAAATCATGAATGTAAGTCTCCAATCCAAATAGTTTCAGGTTCATTTCATTTCGTTTATTTACCTTTTCTTGGATGTGACCCGCGACAATAGTGTAGGAAATTAAAATGGCCCACAGGCCGAATTAAGATGGGCATCGCTGTACTAGAGGAATCTTGAGAAGACAAGAAAGAGTTGGTAAGACTAACGAGAGACCGTGGAAAATGCAGTGTTTTTACTCAGGCCCTATGTTCCATAAGGAACACAAAGGACAGATCATGCAGATCATAAATGGACTATTGATTTGAACGATGTTCTATTGTATGACCACTTTACCTGTAATTTGAAATAATTTTCAGAACAGAAAGATTACTTTTTCGTGAAAGTAAAAGTTTCTCTTTCAGACATGGCTATCTATGAGACAGATGATGTAAAGGTCATCTGTTTCTGAGGCCGCAGTTAACGGGGATGTCATGTGGCCGGCACAACGACCAACCGTGTTTACGTTTTGTTTTTTTTTGTTCCTAATATTATTTTACTCAAAGAGTTCCTCAAGATAAGTGAATCTGAAATATTTTTATATAGCGCAGCGTTCATATTTATAACATGCTCAGTACTCTCTTGTCCAACCTTTTGTTTGTGTATATTTAATAGTTTAACATTTGATGCATTGTCTATAATCACAGATATTCTGATTACTTTTTGTTAAATTTATATTTCTTTCTTAATCCCTGGAAGAAAAAAGTTATATGTCCATGTCAAAGCCATGTCAGGAGTTCACAACACTAGGTGTTAACTAAATATAATGGTAAATATCAGTGGCGTCACTATGGTGGGTGTCACCCGGTGCGGTCAGCTCAGGGTGTCAACCCCGCCTCCTTTAAAAAAATCTTTTTTTTTTCGTTTGTTTGTTGCGCGGTAATACATATAGTTTATTATGTTACGTTCTCTCTCCTAATCGGGCCTTCAGTAAACACTGCTAAACACAACACAGCACATCTAACGCATCAAGAACTTGACAACAAGAGCTCTGGTCAATCTGGTACTTTAATAATGAGTGAATAAGTAGATAACAGCCAATACTAGACAATTGGCAACAAACACATCAACAACTAAAATGTTACTCTGTACATCAACGTACAAAACTCTACTGTCTCTATCTCGTACATAACACTTGAGGACTCAACCAGGACCGACTTCATAGCCAGACTAACAGTCCAGGTCTCCTTCGTGTCCTATCTTGAACCGCCGCCTTCTTACACACTGTGCCTCTAGTCGGCGCCTTCGGGGTCACGGAGGTCACGCTCTAGTCCACGCAGGCTTTGGATCACATGGCCATAACATTCATCATATTTGCGTGTAACCGTAGTACTGTCCCTTCTCCATCGCCTGAGTTCACGTGTGTCAGCTGAACCTACAGTTAACCCTTTCGCGCTGCCAATATGGTTATAACAATAATTACCTACGTTATTTGATTTGTCAACAGCTATAGAAATGCGTGTATATTAAACCTTAAAATTCAGCTGTTTATTACAAGTTATCTACATTTCACTGGGTTTGCGTAGTCATGTGAAATTATGCACGCATCCTTAATCTTTGGAATCGAAAACATTGCCATTAATATATAGTTCAATTTTGCAACAACGCAATCATAAGTAAATGTCTTTTTTTTTTTCTGGATTTCAAACTTGAAAACGTATCGCTAACTTCAAGTTAATGTCTGTAACGATCTCATTTTTAATAAAATTCCGATTTGTGAAAGTGTCGTTTGTTCCATTGTCTCAAAAAGTTCTTAATTTTAATTTTAAAAATCCTTTTTCACATACGCCATAGATAAGCAGATGGTAAGAAACGGTGGAAGGCTTTGTTAAATGATTTAAAGATATTCTTTAAAGCCTTAGTGGCATGTGAAACATGCAAATGTCCACTTTTATTTTCTTTAAGAATAACTTTTGTTGCCTTTAGATCCGTTCTCAGTCATTGTATTTCTGATCGAATGTCGCCTTTTGAAAAATCATCATATAGTCATACGCGAATATTTTGAAACTAACATCTACAATACTTTGTTGGTTGTTGAACTATAGAATTTTTTGATTGGATTGCTCCATATTTATCTGCTACATCAATGATTGCTTCCAGTAAGAGTTGAAGCTCAGAATAAAAAAATGGTCAGTGCACATAAGAATGAACCCCTTTTTATCCTCTTAAATCGGCGGTTCTCAACCTTTTTTGCTCGGCGACCCTTTTTACAATTTCTCACTACGCCGCGACCCCCCCCCCCCCCCAACAGTAAATCTGATTTTCATTGCCAAAGCTTTATGTTTAATCATGAAACAATTTGTAATTATATTCTCTTTATAATATCTCTTTAAGATATGCATTTATTTATCTTACTATTTCTAATTCCTATTATTCACATTGCATACACATGTGACGTTTTTCTGTATTTAGACATGATAATGAACAGACTGTTATGCAAATAATGTATTATTGCAAATTGAAGAAGAAAATGCAACACAGACAAATTGGGACATGACTACAAACACTTGATCCAGATGTCTGTAATAGAGAAATTTTTCGCTGCATCTATATTAATGAGTTCAATAAACTATTTGTTTCCTAAACATTTTCACTTTTGACTTTCATTGGAGTTCTGGCATGTGCAAATGGGATGTTAAGTAATTTGGAAAGTTTGATGAAATTTTGTCCGCAAAGCATTAGCAAATGGCATCACTGATAATTCGACACAAATAACTTCGCTACAATTGACATACAAACTGATGGGGCAGGCAGAGGAAACATTGGTGAATGTCTTACGAGAGTGTCCAAATGCTGCGAGGAGACAACTGAAGGGTCACTTGAACTCCATGGAGGCTATGAGACACTACGTTCAACAACAGAGTTTCTTACCAGCACTATGGGAGGCCCACAACAGAGTTTCTTACCAGCACTATGGGAGGCCCACAACAGAGTTTCAGACCAGAGCACAACGAGAGGCCCATGCTTTTCTGCCCTACTACCATTAGAAGTTCATCCAAGGTTCATGTTCTCCAATACGTTACGTATTCTATACAAAGTTTACGTATTAAAATTAAAATTTATGGATGCACTGTTCAACCTTTTTCAAAACGTACACATTTTGGTTCACATATTACAGATTTAACAACTTAGTATTTCAATTAGACACCCTATATGAACTTTATAAGTGGCGAACCTTGAAAAAAGATAATGAAAAAGGGCAGACCAAGGCTATACCCCCTGAGGTAGACGGAGAAGGGTTCGAACTAGTAAAAAGCAAAAAAAAAGGTACAACACCTGAAAAATGTATGGACAGTGGGAGGGGTACCCTTTCCCCTCCAAAAAAAGGCGAAAGTAGCACAGGGTCTAACACACACAAAAAAATGAAAACTGCCGGACACGCTAGATCGGAGCCTAGCTCTCCAAACAAAACAAACAGGAAAAGAACTCTTTCTCTGTCCTCTACCTCAGATGACCAGGGGGAAGGCACTGTGGTGAGAAGGGAAAGGGGGAGAACGGGAGAGGAAGTGGAAGATTTGGAAGATATCCCCAACTCTCCTGCACCTCTAGTAATCGACGAGGGGGAGGACCCTGACACACCGCCAAACACATAAACATTTTTAAATAGTAGGCACACACACACACACACACAACGCAAAAACCCACCAACACACAATCATGGCTGACATTACAATTCTTTCATTTAACATTCGAAGTCTGAAAAATTAACAAAAATACACAGTTCACTCAACTAAAACACGCAAACCGGACTTTTTTTTCTCTTACAGGTATCCAATATCACTTCAATTTTCTCCAAAACACACATACATCTTAGTTACAAACAAACCCACTTAAATATAAAATCATGGAGGACATCACGGTTTTGTCTCTAAACATTCATGGACTCACAAACAAACAAAAATATGTAGTATATTTATCAAGAAAGTATAAACCAGACTTTATTTTTTTACAAGAGACAAATTTAGGTACAGAACACAAAGCACACACATACACAACAGACATGGGTTTTAAGGAAGGGTGTTTTAGTTATGGTAGCGGATGCAGGGGGGTAGCCATTTTTCAGGTATCAGATAGGTTTAAAATAGTCCATAGGTATAGTGACAACAAAGGGAGAGTAGTCATCATTAAAGTAGAAACAAGAAATGAAACAATTACACTGGCTAACATTTATGCACCAGCAAAAAGAACAGAAACGGGAATTTTTTGAATATTTGAGTGAAAAATTACACGACACATATAGAGGGGATAGTTTGATTTTAGGAGGGGATTTTAATTACATCACGTCCACACTAGACAAGCAGTACACAACAACGGTAAATCTTCCTTCACAGATGAACACTACTATTAATAATTTCTTGAATGACATTGAGTGTGAATTTAAGTTACAGGATGCATACAGGAGTGTGAATCCCACAGGTCAGGACACTACTTCGGTGAATAAAGCTCATCCCGTAACTTCCAGACTAGATAGAATTTACGTACCAACCGAGTATCATATAAGTAAGGTAGCTCATCTAGAAGAGTCTCTGGAATATTCAGACCATAAGGCAATAATAGTTACGATAAGTACGAAAATTAAAAAAAAGACAAGGAAAACTAGTCATTGGAAATTTAATGATTCTCTTCTAGAAATACCTCTTTTTATAGAATTAATCTCAAACACACTCAATTCTTGCTTACAAGATACAAACAATCCAAACTTTAACCTAACAACAACATGGACACTAGTAAAAAAAACTCAATAAAACAACAATGTCAGGTCATATCAACACTAGTACAAACACGTAGAAAACAAGAACTAGAGAAACTGAAGCACACACTATTACACGCTGAGGACGAAATAGATAGAACTCAAGCCTCATTAAAGTTGGAAGAATTAAATAACTACATCTACAAAGGAGCTGAAGTTAGATGCAGGAACTATTTAAGTCAAGAAGGCCCAAACAAACTTTTCTTGTCGATCGAACAAAATGTTCAGTCTAGTAAATGCATAACAAGTGTTCTTGATATACATGGCTCAAAAGTTGAAGACGAAGACAAAATTAAAGATGTTTTCATAAGTCATTTTAAAAATATCTACCAGTTGGAACCTATAAACAAGGAGGCTCAAGAATGTTTTCTAAAATATTGTAAACAGTTGAAGCAGACCGATGAAGAACTTTTGGAGACCCCATTTACTCTAGACGAACTCCAAACTGCACTAGACTCGACACAAAACAACAAATCTCCCGGACCGGACGGTCTGACATTTGAATTCTATAAGACATTTTTTCCCTTAATAAGTCCTCTATTACTGCGACTGTATAGTGACGCTGTTAAAACAGGACAACTTCCAAAAAATTTCAACGAAGCATATATTACACTATTAGCCAAAAAAACAACAGATAACAGTTCTCCAAGTGACTACAGGCCCATCTCACTACTCAATACAGACTATAAACAACTGACAAAAATGATTTTTAAACGACTTAAACCCTTCACTCCCCAACTCGTAGGACAAGACCAATACAGCACCCACCCCGACAGGAGTATTGATGGAATGACACATTTCATTCGAGATTTTATCATGTACAGTCATGAAAAAAACTCTAGCGTTGCCTTGTTATCTGTAGACCAAGAGAAAGCATTTGATAGAGTCAGCCATAATTTCCTCTTTAAAATATTAGAAAAATGTAAAATCAGCCCTTTTTTAATAAAATGCATTAAACTAATTTACACCAATGCCAGCAGTAGACTAATAATCAACCATTCTTTAAGCCAATCCTTTCCAATTCAAAGATCTGTTAGACAAGGCTGTCCTTTATCCCCCTTTTTATACATCCTTTGTCTAGAACCTTTTCTAGAATCTATTAGGTCAGATCCATCTATCAAAGGAACAAAAATCCCGGGACCCATCCCAGTAGTTAAAGTTAAGGCTTATGCCGATGACACAACATTTTTTCCCTCCTCTGAAAATGATATTAATAACATAGTTAAAAAGTTTACAATTTTTGGCCATGCCAGTGGTTCTAAAATTAACATAAATAAATCCTCAATAATGGGTGTAGGGAGGTGGACATTTAAGGAAAAATATTCTTTTAAACTTGTAAATAAAATCAAAATATGTGGTATAGAATACAATAGTAATCCCTTTTTCTTCTGTGAAGATCAGTGGAAAAATATTATTATTAAGGCATCCAATTTAGTTAACAGGTACAAGCACACAGGTTCTACTATTTTTGGTAGAGCCATCCTTATAAACAATTTGGTCATCCCAAAGATAGTCTATTTAGCCATAGAACCTCCTACAAAATACATATTTCAATTAAATAACATAATTAGAAGTTTCATCTTCAAAAACACACTTAGAAACATCAAACATACTACAATTATTCAAAACAAAGAGGATGGGGGGATCAATTTACAAGACATCAAAACTAAAATATGTGCACTCAGATTAAAATTCATAGGTCAAGTAGTTAAGAATCCAAATGATTTTCCTTTTACAATATATTATTATGGTTTGAGATTAAGCAATTTAATTCCAATACAAAACAACATTCCACACTATTTTGGTACAAACTTACATCCTTTTTATAGATCCATCTCAAGAACTCTTTCAGGCAATGAACCTTCAATACACAATAAATATAAAGAAATATACACAACATTAAAAAAACAGTTACAAGAAAATTTAGCTATTAGGATTAAATGGGGAAAAGATTTAAATATAACAGATTTTAAAGACACTTTTACTAACCTTCATAACAAACACATTGCAACAAAAGCTAAAGAAATATCTTACAGACTTATCTTTGGGATGACTCCATTTTCAAAGAAAAAACCTGGTGTAAAATATTGTAAATTTTGTCAATCTGTTAATGGTGACAATGAAAAGCATTTATATTTAGAATGTTCTTTATTTAGTAATGTTAGAAATACTGTAAGAGATTCATTAAAAGGAAATTGTGAAACCTATGTGAATATTAATTTATCTATTCTCTTAAACAAGTTGCCTAAAGCTAAACACAAGATGATACATAATTTTAACTTAATAATTTTATCAGAATACAGAAACTTAGTATGGAACAGTAGACTTAAAGCTGTGTATCATAATGTCAATTTTAACCCTAATGATTTGGATAAAATATATAGAAATATAGTTGATTTTAAAATTAAACACTATAAAGGCTAACCCCAAATGTAATTTTATATTGATCCATTGTATGTACATATGTTATATATTAAATCAAGGAATTTTTTATTTTTTTTTTATTTATTTATTTATTTTTTTTATTTTTTTATTTTTTTTTTCTCAAGGATTCCTTTATTTTCTTCCAATGAATTGGAAGGTTCCATTTTTATCATAAATTATCAATTCACAAAGTCTGTTTAAACAATGAAGAAAATAAGTTTTGAATGTAATGGGTGTGTGTGTTTGTATAAGTAATAACTATTAAAAATTTGCATGTGTATGTATTTAATACATCATTTATTTGCTTTAAAATTATAATTACTAAAAATTACCTAAAACTATTTATTAATTTCTTTTTTCAACAAGAGAGACAATTAGGACTGGAAGATGCAAGGTGGAAATTTCTTTTGGTTACATCCCTTTGACCAAATTAATAAATTTTCAAGACAACCCAAACAGGACAGGATTTCATGAAAATGGAGCAAATGGACTACTAAATTGTTAAAAAAAACAAAAACACTATCACAATAAATAATAATAAAAATAAATAATGAATTTAATCTTAAAATGAGTTATATTCCAAAATGAAATAATTTTGTAAGCTCTTCATACACATACTTACTTTGAGCTCTGTACTTTATAGAAACCAAATTGTTTCATAATATGTACATTTTTGTAACTCTAGCAGACCCCAGAGAATTCCTAAGGATATAGGATGGAGGTCCTTTGTCTTAGGTTCTTAAGGGAAAAATTGTTGCAAAAATAATAGAAATAAAAATAAATTTTTAATAACTCATAAGTCACTAAAAAAAAAAAAAAATAATAATAAAAAAAAAAAAAAAAAAAAAAAGTGGCGAACCTTAAATTCACTTATATCTTATTATTATTGACGATTAATAATGACTCATGACCTTACGTACGGCATACCAGAGCTTTACAACACGAACAGGCTTATGCATTAAGCGCATTTACTTAAACTGTTGAAATTTGTTCTGCTGCGACAATTAAAATGTTTGAAATGAATTCTGATTCTGCTGTCTGCTACATCTATCTTCGAATAACAATAAAAAATAGTAATTTCCGTTGTTACAAAAACATGTATGTGTCAAGTTTTACATTTTAGATTAGGCCATACTTTCGATGGTCTTAAACGACCCCTGACAAATTGTCAATCGACCCCCAAGGGGGTGGCGACCCACAGGTTGAGAACCCCTGTCTTAAATAGTGATATGGTAAGGTTTTCCAAAAAAAGGCCCCTGGTTAAGTTCCACGGTTCCGGTTCTACTTGGGCTGATATGTTGATCTGTTGGTGCTGGCTTCTGTCTTCAGGTCAGGAACAAAGTGACAAATGTCAATACTAAGACAAGCTGGTGTTAATGTTTCAAGAGAGATAAAAAAAATGGCAAGTCCAACTCTCTCTTCAAAGAATAAAAGAAGCAACCTCACAGGTTGAATAGACGATCTCGCAGTGTGGTAGTAGGGCATTCCATCACTCGTGTGTAGATCTAGTAGTTTCCAAGCTCAGCAACACTGCAACAGTCAATAACACAACAAGGTGACTCTAACAGTCAGCTTGTAAATATTGTTACGTTCTTCTCTCTCTCTCCTAATCAGGCGTTCTGTAAAACACTGCTAAACACACAACACATCAACACAAGAACCTGACAACAAGAGCTCCAAATAATCTGGTACTTTAATAATGGTCAACTATATAGATAACAGCCAATACTAGACAATTGGCAACACAATCAACAACTACTAATGGTGCACTGTACATCACCGTACTAAACTATACTGCCTCTATCTCTTCCTGGACTCGTACATAACACTTGAGGACTCCGCCAGGACCGACTTCATGGTCGACTCACAATCCCGGTCTCCTCCGTGTCCTGTCTTGAACTGCACTGCCTTACACACTCTTGTCTTTGGTTTGCGCAGGCCTATGATCAGATGACCATAACACTCTAAATCACGAGCACAAAGGTAGACCAGATCAAGTAGACACAATGAATAAACAAATGTTAATCCAGTAATCCTACAGTAATCCTCCAGTAGTGTACTTATCCAGATCAGTGGCGTAGCAAGGTACTCGTGGGCCCGGGTTCAAGAATATGTTGATGGGCCCCACCCCCCAAATGAAAGGATCATTTAAGATCATGGTTAAGTACTAGTTAGCACACTGAGCATAATGCGCCCGTGGGTGCTTTTGTTGAAAAAAATAACTGAAGGCTATTGTACTGTCCACTCATATTGGAAAACCATCATGGCCTTGGCATCATAAGTAATTTAAAGAAAGATGGTGATATTTTATTACTTTAGAGTATTTGTTCAGTCAAACCTGAAGACTTCTGGTTCGGACAAATATGAAAACCTTAAAATGACTCTCTGATTACAATTTCTTTGGGTAGTTCGTCATTGGAGTTCACAAAACATTTTCAGAAAATGCAATTTTAATAAATTTGTAATTCTCTTTGAGGGCTGTAATCATGATATCAAATTGGATCTCCTTTAGTATTTCTTTTTTAAATTGCATTGCCCAACAGGTCTATTATATCTTTGAATCTGTGAGTCGAGGTAAAGGCTTATGTTTTTGATTTCTTAAGAATTTATTTATTGCTAAGATATTGTCGTTGTTACTTGTGTCACCAAAAACGACACTCTTCGCGATGACCACTAAATGAAAGGTTGTTGCATGCTTAAGTTAAAACTAACATTCACTATGCGATTAATTACTTTCAGCCAGTAATTATCAACTTCTTCAATGTGTTCTTTGTTTGCATCATCCACCGTTCTCAGTCTTTCATGTTGTGTGTATGTTTGGCAAGCTTGTTGCTGAAGTTAAGTCATTATTAGGCCTATCCTTTTTTTTTTTGACGATACGGTTGAAAAACAAACAACATTGATGCTGTGTCAGGATATAAACCCGAGACCATCCGAACGACTGTCCAGTGCACATACTAGACGACAAGGCAGCCATTCAAGTGAAAGACACTGTTCCATGATAAATGTAATTATCGCTCTATCTAAAAAAAGTTTTGTTATAAGCCTTCTCCCTAATTCAGTCATAGTAATTAGCTAAAATGTCAACAGCTTTAACGTTTTCGTAAGTAACATAATATGATGTCTCTTTTCATTGTTTAATATCTAATTGTAAGTCTAGGCCTATATATAGATTTCTGATAATAGAAAAATGAAAACAAAAAGGATGCTTACTTTTAAAAAAAAGCACAAAAAAAGGTAAAACGGTTCAATTAACATAGAGGAACAAAAAAGAAATAATGGGAGTTTGGGACCCAACGGTCACCACCAACGCACCGTCACCTACAATAAACCTGATGAAGGCAGTTCCTTACAATGACTGTAGGTGAAAACACGGGTTAATGTTAAGAAGTTAATATGATATTTGATATGACGTTTAGGATATTTTAAGGAGACTTTTAAATTTTGAACCATTTGTTACAAAATTACAGTGTAGGACAGGCCACAGTTGGTCATTAGTCATGGGACCAAGTGATATGAAACCCCTACGCGCCATGCAGTGCCGTATTTAGAGCTGAAAAAGCCTTAACCTATTTGAGATATGGGGCCCCATATAAGTCTAAATATTGTATGTAACTGCTAAATATTTCTTGGAGGCCCTAAGCTAAAGCTTATGTTGCATAGAGGTAAATCCGACCCTGGCCCATGGTTGTTACACCATCGGGCATGGGCCCCTAAATGGTCGTGGGCCCGGGTTCATTGAACCCCTTCGCGCCATGGATGCTACGCCACTGATCCAGATGTAGATCTAGATCTAGCAAACTACGAAGATGACGACCTAGCCTGTAGTCAGAGAAGAGTCGCCATTCCTGTTGATGTGTGGATAAATGTAGATGTTTTATGCGAGTTAGAACTAGACACAATCAACAGAACAGTTAAGAGATAGATTCAATAACTCCAGCTGATAACTTCAACAATTTAATGAATAAAAAGGGCCCACCAAGACGACCGAACAACAGTCCAGACCGCATACCGCACTAACAGACTAGACATATATTGCATATCAGAAATATTATCGTTCGCGAAGATGTGACCACTGCCTTCACTATGACGTCCACCTATTGATAACTTATTGTACTAAATAACACATAATAAGAGAAGATGCTAGTTTATTTTCTATTTTCTCTTATTATTTATATAAAATAAAATCTGGTTTGATATATACAGCTCCTCTTTCGCGGTTGAAGATGAACACAATGGACTTCATTCACCAATCGTAAACAAACAACATTTAGCCACGTAATAATATTGATAAAACACATCACGTGACAGCCTTTATGGATTACGTATTTTGCATAGAAGAGATAGAGAATCACGTGGCTATATGTTGTTTGTTTACGATTGGTGAATGAGGTCCATTCGCATTTCCTGTTTGAATGTCGCCTTTTGAAAAATCAGCATATAGGCCTACGCCAATATTTTGAGTAGAGCTGAACCATAGGTTCTTGAAACTCTAGGCCAGCAAAAGCGAGCAAGAGCTCCCTCCCACCGGCCTGATTGAACCAAGTGTTCTGTCTGGCTGAGGGTCTTGTGTCAATTTTGACGCTGTCATTTCCAGTGACAGTGTCGCTGCGGACTCGCGGACTAGAGTCTCGGTCGGAGGCCGCGTACAC
Source organism: Biomphalaria glabrata (assembly GCF_947242115.1). NCBI lineage: Eukaryota > Metazoa > Mollusca > Gastropoda > Planorbidae > Biomphalaria > Biomphalaria glabrata. Next base: position 45,611,561 of record NC_074720.1, on the reverse strand, counting down.
AGGGAACCTCTGCCATTTTCCAATTAACACGAAGATGGCTACAAAGTCCATTGTCACTTTATTTTAAAAAATTCAAAATATACCTCAAGAAAAGAAACATTGTTTTAAACAAAACAAAAGACAATTTAACTTTGGTTAACAGTCTAATGCTGTTTGGAAGAAGAAAAAAATGAACCAAAAAAAAAACAGAGCTTGAAGCTGAGATGGACCCTCCTTCCCACCGCTATAAGTGGCATCAAGTGACAACGTCGTAACTACAAAATGTGGGTTGATATAGTCCACACCACACTGCAATTATTATGATAGCATTTTATTCCCGCTGAAATGTAGAGTACAATTGTGGTCTGTTTGAAATGGGGTCAGTGGGTGAGAGGAGAATGACCCGCTGGGTCAGACGTGTCAGTTCATGAGTTCCGTCTGCACGTCTCTGATTCTGTGTGCAGCAGGCGTGTCGAGATTGAGATAATGCGTGTCAAATTTGCCGCCTTCAAATTAAGGGGACATAAATATAAGTAGTATAGGAACAAGGACAGCGTGAGAACAGTTATTATTATTATTATAAGACTAAGTAGTTTCAAATTTTATTCTTGCATACAAGCTGCTTACAATCCATTTTTGTATCAAAGACTAGACACTGAGGAGTCTTACCAAATTTAAGCATATAATAGGAAGGAATAAATCCAGGAACAAAACCAGCTATTATTAGCAGGATTTAGTTGCCAGACTTGTAAATTTTTGGATTTGAGTGTGTGCCATTCCCATGATTTCCATTTATGTTTTACAGGCGGCGATACCGATAATTATTCTTACCAATATTTAAAAATATTATAGGAAGGATCACAGCAGGGACCCTTTTGTAGTGAACACCAGTAATGTCCAAACATTTTTAGAACGTTGGTAAAAAAAATAATTACCGACTCATGGGTCAATCCCCCCCCCCTCCAAAAAAAAAAGTAAAGTCGAATCCAAGGTTAGCGAGCTTCAGCAGACTCATTCACTGTGGGTCAATGTTTCATTGGGTTGGATAGAATGGCAAAGTGGGCCGGAAAAAGCCCCCGGCCCCTATGCTGGAAATCGCTGGCCCACACAATATGACATTGCGTCAATTCGTTACACTTAGATCAGAACCAACTATACGAAAATCACAAGTCTATAATGACATTGTGTGCAGTAATAGCACTTAGGTCGAGACAGAAGTACACCACAATGTGATAGCATGTCAACTCATCACACTTAGGTCAGGACCTTCACGTACGCCACTAAATTTATACAATAAATGTGAACAGTTATCACAAAATTTTATCTTTAACATTAACACTATGATTGAATTTTTTTTTATTTAAAAATATTTATAAGCAAATTTATATAGCAGCTCTTTTTGCCTTTCTTAAACATTCGTCCATAGAAAACACTTCTTAGAATATGTTTTATTAAAGTTAGGTGACATTTCCTATCAAAATTACTTGCACCTTTTAACTGATAGAAATCGACAAATAATGTGTTGGTCAGATGAAATGCACGTGTGATTATAGAAATACATTGTAAAGCATTAATGAGACAGACATTGCTTAGGCCAAAACCTAAGCTAAAAAGAGTTGCTAAAGCCAAAATTTTAATTATCTATAATCTAAATAAAAAGTTAGGTTATAATCTAAATAGTACGAGTTGCTAAAATCAAAATTTAAATAAAAGATTTGCTAAAGACCTAATCATAGACTTATATATTATATCTAGACTGGAAACCGGAAACTAATTCTTATCTATGATTGATCGATTCATAAATTCATATATATATGGACTATTAATCATATAGGGCTAGGGTTAATCCTATAACCATATATTCAAGCTAATATTTGAAACAAAGCCATTTTCTGTTAGTTTCCATTGAGATAATGTTTCAAAAATGCTAGCTGGAAATAGTTCATTGTCTGTTGATTTTAATCATCTATGTTCATTACCTAGATCTTTATATATTATGTATCCAAAAATGGTAAAATAATAATTATGACACGAGAGTACTCTTATTTTTAATGTTCAATTGCTAGATCTAAATATAAAAATTAAATTATATGTATATAATATATAATGAAACTAAAGTGAAAACGTGAGAATTTGAACACAAACAAAAAAAAGAGAACAAAAGGAAAAAAAAAAGAAACATGCAGAAGAGAATATAAAAATCGGGGTAAGGTTATTAGAGATACATGGTGTTAGACACCTTATTTATATAGGTTAGTTATTTTAGTTATTTAGCGACGCACCATAGTAGACGCATATTGAACGGGACTAGTGACGTTTGGGATATGTTGGGTTAGAGACCGGAAAATCAGTTAGCGTTAGAACATTCCAGGGTAACGACGTGTTTAGTGACAGAGACTTCTACTGTGGCCTTTTATCATAATAAATATATATTAACTTGTTCATCATCGTTGACTACATCTCTTCACCTGTTACAATCGATGTGCCAGTTCTTGTTTGTGTTGTTGGTCAACTACACGTAATACACCCGAACAATTACACCCAAACGATTGCAGAGTAATTGGTTGACTTCAAGACAGCCTGAACTAGCAACATCACAGTGGCGACCCCGAACCTCGAAGCCCGACGAACATCGTACCGGACCTCGAAGCAGAACGTTTACTCAGGTGAGGGTCGTGCACTCGAAGTTATAAGATTTCATCGGAGTACGGCTGAACACAGCATCATCGCAGAGTGACTTTGTTCTAGATCTACATACAGTCGTCGCCTGTTTGATCGCACGTTCAACGAGCCGTTAACTCAGGGTGACCTTCGTCAGGACCGTAATCATCGCAACGCCTGATCTTCATATGCTGAACCGACCTACAACCAGAGAAACCGTTCATTCATAACGGGTGAGAGATCGTTAGTGAACCTGTTGGACATATTTTTTTCTTCGTCATAGGAGCCACATTGAGTATCAAGTTTTACCTCGTCAGTTTCGAGAAGGACAGTTTGCCCGCTGTCAGAAGTATTGTGAGTACTACAAGTTTGGTAGCTAACTAAATCGAAATCGCTCTGTCGTCTTACCCTTGGAGAGATTCTTGTGGAGCAGTTTGCTCATTGAACCGGTTGCTTGCCACGTTTATAACGGTCACTGTGTTTAACCTTTGGAAGGTTAGTGAAGTAATCTTTATCAGTACTGAACATTGATCTATCTAGTATTCGTCGGTCTAGACCATATCTAGACTTGTTGGCAGTGAAGTTGTGGAAACAGCTACATCCACTTAATTTCGTTGAAAACCGTTAATCGTCTAACGGAACGTCGTCGGAGGTGACCTTGGTTTCACCTAGTCTACATTGGACAGTTGGTCTAGTGAAACAACGTACAACAGCGAACTTCGTCGTACTACCAGAGTAGCAGCAGAAGCAGTGAACTATTTTAGAGAACCGTTATTCGTCAGCCCAGATCAAGTCATCGTCGAGAAAGTCGTTATTCGTCAGCCCAGATCAAGTCATCGTCAAGAAAGCCGTTATTCGTCAGCCCAGATCAAGTCATCGTCAAGAAATTCATTATTCGTCAGTCGTCCAGATCAAGTTGCCGTCAAGAGACTGTTATTTGTCAGTAGTCATCTACACAAGTCAAGTCATCGCCAGAAGAACCGTTAACCTATTCGTCAGTAACTGTGTACACAAAGTCGTCGGAACTACACATACGGTCATCAACAGTCGTCGAAGAAACTGGAACATTTTGCTGTGGCATATCAGGACATCTGTGGCATTACGTGGGATACTGGTAGCACCGGAGAACAGAGTCAGAACTGGAAGAGAGGCAGTGGAATTTGTTGTGATCTAACATATTCGGGAGTCCGAACAAAGGGATCTTTCTTATCAAAAGCTAAGTGCCATTTTTCTTATTAGTATATGTTTAGATTGCCCTTAGAAATAGATTTTGTCTAAATTTGGTACGTTAGCCTGAGTAAAATCAGGTGGTGCGCCTTAAAACCCGTCGGGGTAGAAGACGTAATTTAGATGAAAAGCTATATTATATATTTAGGATTGTAATTTGTTTTGTTTGTGTAAACGTCATATCCGTTGTTACCTGGTTACTTCGTGACGTTATCATTGTGTGCCATATTGTCACATCCCAACCCATAGTGATAGTCTCATTTAATTATTTCATTTGTTTATATTATTTTAAATTATTTATTTTTATTAATTTAATTAGATCTGTATTTTTTTTTTCACTTAATGATAGAAAGTGCGGGTAGGATTCTTTCATTGTGAATCAGACTAAAATAATTTTTAGTTTGAGCGGTTAAAATCAATTATGATTTTGCCATGAGAATAATGCCGAAACTGGCTATGTAGTCAAACACTATCGTCTGGCTAAATTTAGATCTGCAAATTGTTGTACATCTCTTTGGTACAATTTAATTATCTAGACTCTACTTTGAAATATTATTAAGTTGAAGATGAATGAAGGTAGTACATTCTAGATATATATCTTGTTGAAGATATATTTGACATTGTATAAACATATTTGTTTTATACGGTTAAATAGAACCATAATCTACTCTAGATCTAGACTCTAGACAGTCTTTGAATTTACTCTAGACATTTCAGTCATACCAGATTTTAAAATTGATCATAGTTGGTCATACTAGATCTAATAGTCATAGTGCTCTTGATAACTAGATCTAAATGGTAATATTATACATACTATAATATACTGGATTTAAATTTGTGTGATACTAGATCCAATATACAGATTTGAATATAACCATAATAACTCAGACTAGATTTATACATTTACTAAATCTATAGATAGAGACATACCATTTAAAATTTGTATAAAAGTGTGGAAAAACTTAAATATAAAATAAGTTTAAAGTATAGCCATAACTAATATAGGCTAAGTAAAAATATATATAAAATATAAAACACAATGGCTACATCATCATATGTGGACCTTAAGGAGGTTAAGGAAACAGCTATGCAGGATGGAAAGGCCATGGAGTTAAAAGGAAAGGACTTAGCAGCTTATGTACAGCAAGTTGTGAAGGAGGAAACGGAACGTCAAAGACAAGAGATAGAAAGACAAGAAGAACGTCAAAGACAAGAGATAGATAGACAAGAAAGGATCAGAAAGGAAGAATATGAGAAGCAAAAAGAGGACCAAGAAAGGCAAGACAAAGAAAGAGAAAAAATTAGAGAACATGAAGCTAAAATGGAGAAGATGAGATTGGATGCAGCACAAGCCAGAACTCAAGCTGAACAAGGAAATAACACAAATAACTCAAATAATTATACCACACAAAGAGACAACCCAAATTCGCAGACATGGCTAAAGAGAAAGATACAAAGTTTTGATGAACAGAAGGATGACATTGGTGATTTTCTGAAAAGATATGAGGCAAAAATGTCTACATTTAATATGCCTGAAGAAGAATGGTCTGAAATACTGATAGACTTTGTTCATGGTCAAGCTCTAACAATATGCCAAAATCATGACCATCATATTGATGATAGCTATCAAGTTTTAAAAAGAGAATTATTGAATGCCTATGGTCATAATGCTACAACTTTTAGAAAGAAATATTTTGACAATATACCATCATTAGGAATAGAACCCCAAACTACTATTAATATGGAAAAGGATTTTTTCAATAAGTGGGTAAAATTAGAAAAAGTGACAAACTCTTATGAAGGATTAAAAAATTTTATGCTAGTGGACAACTTTGTAAATAAATGTGATCCTCAATTACAATCTTTTATTAGAGAAAGAAACCCCAAAACTATAGATGAAATAACAGAAATAATGAGAGTATACAAAAATGCCTATCCAAATAAACCATTTTCTGATAGGGATAAGAGCAAAGTAGATTTAATAGGATACACCAAAGAAAATGTTGATAGAAGTAGAAATAGAAACAGATCAAATAGTGGAACTAGAAAATATAGTGAAATAACCTGTTTTAAATGTCAAGGAAAAGGTCATATAGCAGCTAACTGTAGAAGAGGGAATAGTAGGTCTGGAAGTAGAAATAGATACAATGAACAAAATAACAGTAGATATAGGAGTAGAGATAGAAATGACAGGGGAAATTATAGAAATAGGAGTTACAGTAGGGAATACAAAAATAAAGGTACAGATAGGGTATATTTCATGGAAGGAAATAGGAACAATTTTGCAGTGTACCCAGGGTTTGTAGATAGAATTCCAGTGGAATTAATCAGGGATTCAGGTTGTAACACTTTGGCAGTAAAAACTAAATTTGTCAAACCTCATTGGTATAAAGGGTTTACTAAGAAAGTAGAATTAGCAGATGGCACTGTAAGGGAATTTAAAGCTATAAGGGTGTACATTGAAACTCCATTTTTCACTGGCTATTGTGATGGCATTGCAATACCAGAAATGAGATATGATATGTTAGTAGGAAACATAAAAGGAGTTAAAGAATGTTCAAGAAAAGAATTAGAAGACTGGCAAAACAAATACAAAAACATAAGAAAAAATCATGAAAACATAGAAACACAAAATATAACAAGTATGATAATAACAAGATCAATGGATAAAAAAGATGAGAAACAGGAAAATACAATAAATGTAATAAGTAATGATAAAGAAAAAGAAACCACTAATGTAATACAAATAGAAAATACAGATGTTAAGGAAAGAGAGATAGAAAATGAAACACAAAATAGTCTTGAAACACAAATATCACAAAGTGAAAAAGAAACAACACCCACATTTGCATTAGAACAAATGAATGACAATATTATTGGGAAAATTTATTCAAGAATATTAGATAAAAACAATAATAATCCAATGGAGAAATTTTGTATAGAGAATAAAATATTATTTAGACAAACAAGTAATGATAACAAGAAAATAAAACAACTTGTCTTACCACAGAAATATTGGAAAGATGTTTTAATCATGACACATGATAATAATTTAGCAGCACATAGGGGAGTAAAGAAATGTTATAGGAATTTGTCAAAACAAGTATTTTGGCCCAAAATGAAAGCAACAATCAACAAATACATAAACTCATGTGACATATGTCAAAAGAGATCTAACAAAAGCCTAGTGAATAAAGCACCTATTCAAGAAATGGATGAACCTACAGCACCATTTCAGAAAGTATCTATTGATTTAATAGGTCCTTTAATTCAAACTGAAAATAATAACAAATACATTCTAACAGTAATAGACATGTTTAGTAGATACCCAGAGGCAATCCCATTATCAAATACAAGTGCAGAAAATATCATTAATGCCATAACTCAAAAAGTAATTACAAGACATGGTATACCTAAAATTATATTGAGTGATCAGGGATCTCAGTTTAAGTCAGAACAATTTAAGAAATGGACTAAACAATACAATATACAACACATATACTCTTCGGTTTACCACCCGGCGAGTAACGGTTTATGTGAACGATATGGTGGTTCATTAAAAAGATCACTAACAAAGATAATTCAGAATAATCAGAACAAGTGGGATCATTACATTAACTATGTACTATTTGCTCATAGAAACAACATCCATGAAGCAACACAATTCTCACCATATGAAATAATACATGGAAGAAAACCCAGAGATGAATTAGATGTTTTTAAAGAAAATCTAATAGGCAATGAGAATAAATTAAATAATGACAGTGAAACAACAATCACAACAGAATTGAAAGAAATATGGACTCAAGCATATAACAACAATAAGAAATATAAACAAAGTGCTCATGAGAATTTAAATAAGAAAAGACAATTGAAAACACTAGAAGTAGGAAACAATGTATTAATATTAATAAATGACCTGAAAAATAAAATTGGTAAACAATGGAAAGGTCCATTTAAGGTGATAAAACAAATTAATGATGTGAATTATCAAATTGAAATAAATGGGAAAATTAAAACATATCACATAAATAATTTGAAACTGTATCATGATAGAGAAGATGAGTTGATACAAAACATTCAGGAGGAAATAGAAAATAAATTTTCAGAAAGAGAAGAATGCTTGATGATAATAACAAATGAAAATCACAATGAAAATGATATTAAGGAAATACCTGTAATAGAAACAAAAGAGAATCAAACTTGGCAAAAGATTAATCTTAATAATTTAACTAAGGAAAAGTCAAAAGATATAACTAAAATAATACAAGAATACAAAGAAATTTTTTCCAGCATACCAGGAAAAACAAATATTATTAAACATGACATTAAAGTAACAGACTCAAAACCTATCAAGCTTAAGCCATATAGAATACCGCTACATTTACAAGATAAAGTAAAGAAAGAAATAGACAATTTACTAGAGTCAGGTATAATTGAGCCATCAACATCTCCTTATGCTTCACCAATTGTGATAGCTAAAAAGAAGAATGGAGATATAAGGTTATGTATTGATTATAGGAAACTTAACAACATCACAGAATTTGACCCATATCCAATGCCAAATATAGAGGATATTTTACATAAATTAAATGGAGCAAAATTTTTTACTAAATTAGATTTAACTAAAGGTTATTGGCAAATACCTTTAACAGAAAATGCAAAACCTTACACAGCATTTGTAACACCATATGGTATTTTTCAATGGAATTATATGAGTTTTGGATTAGTAAATGCACCTGCCACATTTAATAGAATGATGAACATGATAATTGGAAACAAAGAAAATGTTATTTGCTATTTGGATGACATATGTATTTTTAATAATAGTTGGGAGGAACATTTGGTAGATGTAAAAGAAGTATTCAAAATAATAAAAGAAAGTGGACTTACAATTCAAGCAGAAAAAGTAGAAATAGGATTGGAGGAAATAATTTTCTTAGGACATAAAGTAAATAACAACATGATTAGCCCTATTGAAGATAACATAAAGAAAGTACTTAATATTGAAATACCTACAACAAAAAGACAAATTAAAAGCATATTAGGAATAGTAAATTATTACAGAAAGTTTATAAAAAACTTAGCAGAAATAGTGAATCCACTAAATGACTTACTTAAAAAAGGAAAACCTCAAAAAGTAGTTTGTAATGAGGAATGTGTGAAAGCTATTGACAGAATTAAAGATGTTTTTAGTCATGAACTAATATTAAGACTACCTGATAAAGACAAAATATTTTATGTCACAACTGATGCATCTGGTAATGCTATTGGTGGTTGTTTAATGCAGAACTATGATAACTTACATCCTATATTATATGTAAGCAGAAAATTGTCAGAGGCAGAGAAAAAATATAGTGTCATTGAAAGAGAAGCCTTAGCTGTAATATGGGTAATTACTAAGCTAGAGAGCTATTTAATAGGAAGGAAATTCATTTTATTAACTGATCATAAACCTATTCAGTATATACAGCAAAAGAGCATGAAAAACAGTCGTGTTTATAGATGGTTCTTAGCACTACAGGAGTACAAATTTGAAGTGAAAGCTATTAGTGGATCTGTGAATATTGTAGCTGATCTATTGTCTAGAATGACATTGAAATGAAATACTTTTGTAAATAAACTATGATTATATTGAGTATGTAATATATATTAATATATTGACACCATTTATATGTTATGAAAAAGGGAGATAAGTAAATTTGATGTTAAGCATTTAAAAGTAAGTATGGATATATTTTTTTTTGTGTGAATCATTTCATATATCATTGACGAAAGTTAGTTCTATGGAAAAGGGTGAGTATAAAAGAAAAATGGACAAAAGCGTATAAAAGGGTGGTAAGAAAAAATGTATTGAATGTGTAAATAAAGTTTGTAATTGTTTTTTGAAATATTGTATTTTATCAGATTACTGCCAGTGAAGAACATTTGAGATGTGTAGGACATGCCCATAGGATGCCACATTTTCCTCTATGATGAACTGTGTACTAAGGAGGATGATTCTGGAATGTTATGAACTGTTATGAACATTGACATTGAATATGAAGAACTGTCAAGTCAAGATGAAAATGTCAAGATGAAGAAGTCAAGATGAAGATGTCAAGATTTTATGTTTGTTGTCTTCCCCTTAAATTGAAAATGCCCTTGTAAGACTTGACAGTAGTGGAAAAATATTGACATATTTTTTTTTTCAAGGGGGGGAGGAATCTGTTAGACACCTTATTTATATAGGTTAGTTATTTTAGTTATTTAGCGACGCACCATAGTAGACGCATATTGAACGGGACTAGTGACGTTTGGGATATGTTGGGTTAGAGACCGGAAAATCAGTTAGCGTTAGAACATTCCAGGGTAACGACGTGTTTAGTGACAGAGACTTCTACTGTGGCCTTTTATCATAATAAATATATATTAACTTGTTCATCATCGTTGACTACATCTCTTCACCTGTTACAATCGATGTGCCAGTTCTTGTTTGTGTTGTTGGTCAACTACACGTAATACACCCGAACAATTACACCCAAACGATTGCAGAGTAATTGGTTGACTTCAAGACAGCCTGAACTAGCAACATCACAATGGGCATTAAAAGTTTACTTCTATATTAGACTATATTGTGGTGTTGTATGTGCAATGATTGCTTGAAACTTTTGATGCAGCAAAAACTGTTGTGAATGCCTGAGTGTTTCACTTACCTTACGGCTAATTGGACTGCTCTTTCCAATCTTACAGTGGCAGACGTCAATTGCAGAACGATTAAGGAGATTAAGCATCATAGTGCGTGCGTGTGTGTGCGTGCGTGCATTATGTGTGTACGTGTGTGTCCAGGGCCGGCCTTAGATAATTGCAGGCCCTATTCAAAGTGAATTTGGTTACATTTGGTATCCCCATATCAAATCGAAAAATAAAAAATAAACAGCGAAAAAGAAAATTAAGCAATTTATTTAAAACCTAGTCAGGCTAGTGTAGGCCTACACCAACAATAACATTGGGCACAAGTTTTGCTATTTTTCTTTTTAAAAAATGTTTTAAGTCCTGTGCGATGCCCACGCCAATTGAAGCCCCCTAGCCCTAGGCCTTGGCAGCTGTCTTGTTTGCCTATGCCAAAGGCCGACCCTGATGTGTGTTTTAAGTGCATGCGTATAATAATAAGTCATTTAAATAATTAAAAGTTCTTGGGATGGGTAAGATGCATTAGATTATATTTAAAAAAAAAATAGAAGAAAAAAATCTGCCTTTTAGTTTTAGCTATAAATTAGATCTAGAGAATGAAGAAGATCTAAATTCTAGTAGATGGACTAATAGTAAATGTATATATATATATATATATATATAGATCTAGACCATTAATTAGATCTATATTTCATTGAGCATCAAACGAAAACTGGAAAATGCTAAAAAGATCTATATATCTAAATAGATCTATATACAATAAATCTACATCTAGAATCTATAGATAGATCTAGAGTCTGTAATGAGTCAGTAGATCTATATAATTTCTTCTCTATTTGTAAGATTTCAATACTTAATGTTATAGACAAATCATTTAGATCTAGAAGCTAGCAGACTCTATGTATCTTGCCTACTCTACATTTAGATAATAGATCTAGAATCTATAACGATAGTCATGCAAATGAATTTTAAATTTACGAGGTTCAATGCTAGTTTTTTCTTCTATTTTTTCTTCTAAAAAAAAGAGTCCTACCTTTGAGTAATAAATAATCCAATCTGCTCCAATAATCCGTGCTATTTCAATAATCCAAGTTGTAAGGAATATCCAATAGTTGAATCACATTAAATTATCCAAAAAAGTAGATGATTGAACAAGAAATATTTGTATCCAGGAACATCAATAACAACACGTCTGCTTCCACTCAAAGTAGGTCTAGATCTAGATCTAGGTCAAACTTTTTCCGTGTCTCAAACAATATGTCTATCTCTAGAGTCTAGGCCTACATGAGAAAAAAAAAAGTTATCACAAAAATTAACTTCCGGTCAATGCTATGTTTTGCTTCGCTTGAATGAACAGAGTAACTAGGCAATCTGATCGCATGACGTTACGGGCTGGCTGTGTTCATTAATGAGCTGACCAGTGACGCGTTTACACCGCCTTTCACCCACTTGTGAAGCGCGACCTCATGATTGAAGATGACCTTGACTCAAGCAAGCATTTCACCTAGCAGCGTAGAAATGGTTGTTTCCTTTCTTTGTTACTACTGAAGGCGCGATAGATCTAGTCTGTAGTGAATATTGTCTATAAATAGAGCAATTACCAGCCTAATGTGTGGACAACACCCCTCTGGGCTCTCCCTCAGCCCTCACCTAAAATCTTCTTATTCTAACTGTAAGAGTAAGAGTGACTTCGCGTGGAAAGTCCGTAAATCATCTAGCTAGAAATAGTATCTAGATTTAGATCTACGTTAGATCTAGTGAATCTAGTGAAGACGATTCGCACCTAACCTGAAAACTCCGTAAATTTTAGTCAATTCAATGATCTCTATGCATCTAATGTCTAGATTACTCTAGAAATACGATAGTTCTAGATTTACGCTAAATCACTAAAATGTAATGAACATAATTCGCTAAGTCCGCGAATTTAGTGACTTAGATCTAGAGTCTAGATTTACTCTAGATTCAGTGAAGATAATTCGCATACGGCCGTGAAAAGTCCGCGAATTTTAGCGACTTACATCTTGAGTCTAGATCTACTGTATATGTAACTGTATCTTACGAGATTGAAGGATTTTAGTCTTTCCTGAGTATATTTCTTTATATTTAGAAAAATACACAATTGCCCCTCAAAATACACATTTCCAGGTCTGGAAATACACATTTCTATTTTGGCATGTCGGCATCTCTTGAGTCCTTATAATTCGTCCTATTGCGACGGCCTAGTTCTATTGGGAGATGGTATTACTACTTCTAATCTTTAAAATAAGTAAAGCATCTTTAAATTGTAATTTATTTCTCAAGGGTGGCCAGTCTTCAGAGACGACTTTAGCATTGGATGAGGCCCTGATCGAGTGTCTTTAGGGGTACGAATATTTGTTTGATGAGCTGAAGAGGACGAAAGATTCTCTTTGTGGCGGGGCTCCGATCTCTCTCTTTCTCTCTATTTATCTCTTTCCCTTTCTATCTTTCTCTTTCTATGTCTATTTTTCTCTTTCCCTCTCTTGTTATCTTAAAATAATGATACACTCATTAGCCTAATATAACACTAAAGAACACTGCACGCTAGATACACGAGACTCTTTCATAACACACTCTCTAAAACACAGATTACACACAACACACTTTCTTACCAAGGGGAACAACTACATACAAACACATACACATAAATAAAATGTCAACATGTCTATCTTTTTTCTCTCTTTCTTTCTCTCTGTCTCTCGTTCTCTATGCCTCTCTCGTCTGGTATGCTTTGAGTCTAGTATCCTCCTTTGGTTTCTAATAAAATTTATTTTAAAAAAATGAGGATAGCATTACTACAATAACACATTGGACGGGGCGCTGGTCGAGTATCATCGGGGCTCCAATCTCTCTCTTTCTCTCTCTCTCTCTCTTTCTCTCTCTCTCTCTCTCTTTTTCTCTTTCCCTCTCATGTTAGCTTAAATAATAATAAGGATTGTCTTCGAGTCCAAAGATTAATGAGGAATGCAATATTTCTCATGGCTACGCAGTCCAATCTGTGACCTACATATTTCGCCACTTCTAGGGCAAGTATAACCATTGTCCGCCGGTGGTCGATTAAGATTTTCTGTATGCGACGCTGGGTACATCAAACTAATTAACACATAACACACAATAGGAGCTTTCTTACCAAGGGGAATAACTCTGTATACAAACACATTCACATAAACACAATGTCAACATCTCTATATTTTTCGTTCTCTGCCTCTTTGAGTTTCTCTCTCTGTCTCTCTCTCTCTCCCTCTCTCTCTCTCATCGTTTGGTATGCAATTGTTTCTAGTATCCTCCTTTGGTTCTTACAAAAATATGTTTTAAAAAAATGAAAATAACATTACTACAATAACAAATAATCAGAGGCTGTCTCATCATTGGACCGGGCCACGGACGAGTGTCATTAGGGACACGAATATTTGTACGATGGGCTGAAGGTGACAAAAGATTATCTTTGTGGCGGGGCTCCAATCTTTCTCTTTCTCTATTTTTCTTTCTTTTTTTCTCTTTCCCTCTCATTATAGAGAATTTAGGAAATTTAGGGACCCGGATAATTTGGCACTTTTTTTGACAAGGCGGAAAATTAGGCACTCTTTAATTAGCAACATTAACTTTGAAAATAATTTTAACATTTTAACGTATATTTCATTCTTAGACCATGGGCTATCGGTGACGCTATAAAAAAAAGCAACTATAACTACTCTAACTGAATTTTCTTGATATAAAAGAAAAGCTGACAAAACGGGGAAAAAATGACAATCATGAGAATGTGTGGGAAAAAAATGAATCCGGATTAAGAACCATTATAAAATGATGATTCTCCTCTCATTTCTTCACCTCCTTAGCCCTCCCCCCACCCTCCAGGCACTTCCACTAAAAGGAGAGGATTTGTCGCGGGTAGATGTTGAACTAGGTAGTGAAAATGACGTCTCAAGGCTAAACACTGGAGTTAAGGGCAGGGAACAGCATTGTACTAATGTCAAAATTAGAGTGGGAATAGGGAGAAAGGCTTTATGTTCGTTACTTATAGGAATTAAAATATATTGATCAACTTACTTAGTATTCATATTTTATAAACAATCTTAATCTCTTTTATCAACACTCTTACTTTCTATTGTTAATGGGTTGCTCCTTTATGAAGATCTATTGTGTGAGTGTATAGGTGTGTTACCTCCTTCAAATATTATTTGTGGTAATTAATTATTATTGAATATATATGTACATTTATGTAATATAATATTTATATAAAATGTATATGGCTGCAAATTGTAAAACGGCTAGAAATATAAATAAATATATCAAATATGTTTTGAAAAGACAGATGAGTTAAACATTTCTATGTCATGTTTTTTTTTTTTTTTGTTATGGAATATTGGTCTCTTGTAGATACTTAGTCTGCTTATAGCAGATTGTTGATGTTCCAATTTAACCCCGCCTTCTCTATCATAAACCAAATTTAATATATGGCCTATTTACTACAATTTTCGAGAAGGTATGATATTCCCCCATTCCTTTTATGTTCAGTACCACATACAATTTTTTTGCTCTTTAGAATGAAAAATAAAAAAGTCAAAAAAGGTTTCATACACACATTATTAAACAAACACTTACACACACACATATATATGATTAAAACAACAACAAAACACTCGTTTCCCTTTCAACACTGCCCAATGAAATTTAACTATCTGTATTTCCTTTATATTATTATTTGTATTAATGTTATTAACACTATGATGGTTAAAACTGAAATGTGTCTACCAAAGTTTTTGAAAGCTCTGCAAAGCCTATAAAATTGAACTCCCCAAACGTCCATTTGTACTATATGCTGATCTACTTTCCTTACACCGCCAGTGTGTAGCCTTGAGACTCATTACGTAATTTTCACGGCCATGTTCAACATCTACCCACGACTAATCCTCTCCTTTTAGTGGGAGTGCGTGGAAAGGGGGGGGGGGGCTAAAGGACATTACGTGCGTTACTTCGAGGTTTAAACAAGACCAATCGTTGTTATCGCTATAAGAATAGGCAATAGGTCTCGGTTTTTATGTTAATAAACTAATACAAGTATTTAGTTTATAATCAATACAATAGTAATCCAAATATCTATAGTTCTCTCTTTTTATATTAATTAAAAATGAACAATTCTACTTGGAAGATCTAATTTTGTGAGTATAAGTGTGTGTTAAAAATTTCTTTATCAATTTTTTGAGAAAATTGGTCTCTTATGAATACTTATTCAGCGCTTATTCAGTGGTAGAGTTCTTACTATGAGTATTACCTTGAGTTCTTTAAAAAAATAACCAATGAATCAGGCTCCATTACACAGGCGACTATCTCACAAGAAATAAAGGTTTATGTGCCGATCATCAACATCAACATTTTTACGCCCCCTCCCCGTTTCAAAAGTACGACCCCCCCCCCCTTTCCCTTTTCATGAGCACTTCTTAAGGGTTAAAGTAGATGAGGAGAGGGCGATTATATTTATCACCAACACTCTCCGACATAATATATAATAAATATTTTATAATATTATTTAATCCTAACGTATTTACATTGGTAACTAAACATGTACACAAATTGCGTAATTATCAATTTCAAAAACTCATCCTACAACCATGGGGGTTGGTGATGAAGGGGAAGCAATGAGCGGAGAATCGACTCTACCTCCCCTCCCCTGAATCATGTGATGTCTATATTATATAATGACTCTTAATCTGGAGCCTTTTTTTTTTGCCACACATTCTCATGATTATATTTTGTTTCAGCTTTTCTTTTGTATCATGAAAAGTAGAAAGAATCGTTATATTTTTTTTATTAGGTCAACGATAGCCCATAGCCCAAGGATAAAATATCCGTTAAAATTGTTTAATTATGTTCAAAATCAAGGTTGCTAAATAAAGGGTGCCTAATTTTCTGCCTTGTCAAAAAGTGTCTAATTATGGGGTGCCTAATTATCTGGTTGCCTAAATATCCGGTGCCTAAATTTCCAGACATCCATGTTAGCTTAAATAATAATACAAATAATAACGCTTGTCTTCGAGTCCGAATATTAACGAGGAATGCAACATTTCTCGTGGATACACAGTCCCAGCTGTGACCTACATATTTTGCCACTTCAGGGCAAGCATAACAATTGTTCGCCGGTGGTCGATTAGATTTTCTATATGCGACGCTAACACTCGATGCTGGGTACATCAAACTCTTTAATAACACATAACACACAATAGGAGCTTGCTTACCGAGGGGAATAGCTCTATATACAAACACATCAACACAATGTCAACATCTCTATATTTTTCTTTCTCCTATTCTCTCTCTTTGTGTGTTTCTCTCTCTCTCTCTCTCGTCGTTCGGTATGCTTTGATTCTACTATCCTTCCTTTGTTTCTACAAAACTTTATTTAAAAAAAAACAACAAACGAAGATAGCGTTACTACAAGAGCAATTAATCAATGGAGTCTCAGCATTGCATGGGACCCTGGGCGAGTACCAAAAGGGACACGAATATTTGTACGATGGACTAAAGGTGTCGAAAGATTCTCTTTGTGGTGGGGCTCCAATCTCTCTCTTTCTTCCCTCTAAGCCTTAATCTCTCTCTTATTCTCTATCTCTTCCCCCCTTTCTATCTCATTCCTTCGCTCTATCTCTTTTCTCTTTCTCTCTCTCCCTTTTCCTCTTTTTGACCCACTCTCTCTCTATCTATTTCTCTCTCTCTTTCTCTCTCTCTCTCTCGTTGTAGTCTTGACCTGGTATGCTTTTCGCGCCATTTGTCACGTGAGCCATTTGTCGATAAACTCTTTGTCCAGTGAACTAATTATAGTTTTCAAAGAATTGTCATTGAATCTTCTTCAGAGTTAACATACGTTTTATATTTGACGGACAGGCGTGGGAGCTCCAGTTGCACACGTTCACTGACCACGGGGACCGCCACTCCAGCCACGGGTATCTGATGACGGCCCCATTTGTGGAACGGCGTGTCGGACTTTTTGGACTGGGACTGGGGTGTGTGTGTGTGTGTCAGGTGTACCTTTCATCCTCAACATGGAGAGTAAAAAAAAAACATAAACAAAACACATAACAAAAACAAAAAAAAAAACCGGACAGAAGCGAGGCTCACTACCCGATGTTCGCCTATCTGCTTCCACTAACATTTCTACCGAGGCGCCACCTTAAAGGTCAGGGGGATCTGGAATTAACTCGGTGTCATTGAACCAGCTGTCTCTGCACCATTTGTCGTGGCGCCTTTATTGACCTCAACCTATCCCTTGGTTTGTTAGCCCGTTGGGGCACCACTCATGATCGGTCAACCGTCTTCCTCCTTCCCTCTCTGTTCTTTGCTTTGCGATGTAAAGTTTTACCAAAAATTCTTCCAAAGACAGGCACGTCCATTCTTTTTGTTGTTTTCTAATCGCTTTCTCTGTCTGCCATAATATTATTTTTTTTTACAGTGGTCAGCAGGCCTTTATTAAACGATTATAATGTCTTGAATTACTTTCCTTATTTCCGACCCAGTGCAGTCTTGCCAATGTTGGTATTATTTTGACGAGAAACTCGTGCGCTAATGGACACACGCGATGGCTGTGTCGAAGCACGGAGATACTTTTGGGCTGTATGACACGTTGCGGGGTTGACTGCAGACGCTTGGTACTAGATTGACACGTGATATGACGTAATTATCTTCCTTTTTGAAGTAACGTTTGTAATATGTAAATAACTTTATTGATCCAATCAAATGGAAATTCAGTTTGACTACAATTGACACCCTCAACGTAACTACTGTACAATAACAATATAGATGCACGATATAGATGCATATACGAACAACATTCACACACGAAAAACACATACACATGCATAACCAGCGCTTTATAAATAGACTTCTATGAATTCTCAATGACAGAATGTTTTTTTTTTATGTTAGTCATCCAGGGTTTATTATTACTGAATGTTTCAATTTTCTTCTTTGATATAATTATGTTTTCACAGAACTGGATGTACAAATTAACAGTTGTGGTAAGTTCATCTGTCTGGGCAGTTGTTTACAAACATATCCCTATCTGTTTGCTCCAGACAACTTTGTGGCTGTAAAACAGCGTCGTCAGACCATGACTGGATGGACTGTACTTCGGGTTTTGTTGTTTTTAAAACCGGTTTGTACACGGGTGTAAGTGTGGTCCGACTCTCCGAGGGGAAATAACAATCGAGATGTGTAGGCCATTTTTATGTTGCTATAACACATGTAAAAGGTTTTATCGTGCCTTGTGGGACAATTGACATATTGACTATATGTTGGCAAGTGTTGAGCTAACGATAGATGATTGAAATCTCCCATAACTAGTCGGACAGCATCAGAACTATTTGTCCCACGTATATGTACAATGTTTAGTACCGGTTATATGTTTTGCTGCTTTCTCTGTGTTGGCTGTGGGTTTTATATACACAAGTATGATGTAAAATTGTGTAGTTCAATATCGGTCGTGCACACTTTAGTTTTGATTGAGATATTGAGATATAAGATAATATAAGGTTGCGCAACAAGATCCACTTTATTTAGAATCTTATAATGGCAAGCGATTATAGATCTAATTGTTATAACAATAACCTACATATTAGAAATTTAGTTTTCGGTTTTTCAACACCGGGAAATATAGATCTATTTAAAAATCTGATTTTTTTTACAATTTCTTGTAGTAGCGGTATCGTAATATTATTGGGTTGGAAAGATTCCATGTCTCTTGCAAAGCAACACCAAGTATGCAACGAATCCTCCAACCATTTATAACCTTGACCTTGTGCTAGTACACGTAGGGAAAAGAATAAGGCCACCAGACGTCTGCACATCCACGCAGACAACTCTTACTACCTGTCATGTCTGGGTGTCAAGTTTTAGTCTCGCCGCTAGGGGTAGGGGGGGGGGGTTAGATCTAATCAGAGACAACATAACAAGTTTATAATAGATTTTTTAAAAAAAATCGGCTCATAATTTATGGCTTTACAATCAATGATTGTAAATAGCCTACTAGGTAATGTACCAATCGATAATTCGTATCTTTCTTATCTTATCTAATACAGACGTTGCTTCAAAAAAGAGGACGATAACACAATTGTAGGTAATCAGTAGTGTAGCAATGAATCAGTGTTGGTAATTAACGATATTCCAGTCAGTGATTGTAGGTAAAAGATTATTTGATTTGGAATAGTTTATTTTGATTTGATTTGGAATAGTTTATTTTGGGAAAGGGGGCGATATGGTATGACCATTACTTTTTTTTTTTGACGGTATTCACTGCTACGGCGTACCGGCACCTTTTTCAATGTGAGCAAAAATTGCTTTTCTTGTATTTTAACGTTTATTATTAATTTATAAATAGTTAAAAGTAAGGCAATCCATCACTGAGTGCCGGCATCTATTTTCTTTTTACAAAAATAAAAAGCACTGGGTAAGACCATTAACTTATTGGCACGAGTCGCCGTGGTCAATATTAAATCATGATGTTTTGCACTGAGCCGACTTCTGCACTGATCGCGAAGGACCCGCTCGAGAAAGACAGCCTTATGAACTCTCCGTGACTTGCGCCTTCTTCGATGTAGCGCAACCAGAAAAAAAAAATCTCAAGCAGAGAAGATTAAGTCATAAACCAGCGGTTCTCAATCTTCTATGCTCGGCGACCCCTTTTTACAATCTCCCACTCTGATGCGACCCCCCCCCCTCCAACACACACATACAGCAATGGAAGAGTAGACAATAACAATCCATATTTTCGATGGTCTTAGGCGACCCCCTGGCAAATCGTCGATCGACCCCCCCCCCCATGGGGTGTCGCGACCCACAGGTTGAGAACCCCTGCCATAGACGGTTGTGATGGTAGACTGGCAGACGTCTGTGGCGCGGGACGAAATGTGAGACTAACACGGAGCTGTTCGATGAGTCAACCGAACTGGACACTTCGTAACAGTATAAATGTCAGTTGGTGGACACAGGGGAACGTGGGTGGGTGCGCTATGAGCTACCACCCCCAACTCCATTTTGTTTTATCCGCTCTAAAAACTCCAAGGGGGGATAAGTACTTGTGTGGTGAAGCACTTGGCTTCCAAGGGTTCTCAGCAAGAATTTCTAAAGACTGGTATTTTTAAGTTCGTGATAATTATGACGCCTGTGTCTACACTACTCTAATGAGTACCTGGTGGGGAGGTTGGTCGCTGTGCTGGCCACATGGCACTATCGTTACGCGTCGGCTATTGAAATAGACAGGGCCGGATTTAAAATATGTGGAGGCCCCGGGGCTGGATTTTGTTAAGGCACCTACACTTTTTCGAAAACCTTTAAAAAGATCCACTTATGATTAATATAAATAACTACCGGTACTTTTATATCCAAAAGGATGCCATATTTTAGAAGAAAGAAATAGTAGGCCTACTTTTACATTTAATCTCATTTTAAAAACCATTTTTAAAACGCATATTTTAGTTTAAAAAAGTGTAGGCCCATAGTCTAGAGTTTGTGCACAGTAAGGCTTTTGGTAGTCGCACTGACGTTAATTCGGAGCTACTTGTACATATTATTATTATTAATGACTCATGAGCATGCGACAAGTGGGCACTTCTTAATCACGACAATGTTGCCAGCCGACGTAAGATTTAAAGTGTAGGTGGTAAAAATGCGAATAAAATGTTTGACAAAAAAAATATTTAAAAAAAACGTACTGACCCGTCATAATTCGGTTTTATTTTTATTTTTTATAGAGGCTGTAGCCCGGCATGATCTCCCTTAAATTCGGCCCTGAAAACAGATGGCCTTTACATCATTTGACCTATAAATGGTGAGGTCTGAAAGGATACTTATTTTTTAATACTAAAAAAACAAGGGAGAGAACGCATGTTGGCAACCATTGAGTAGTTAGGCATATTCAGTTTAAAAAAAAAGATTTCTTTTGTTGTATTAGTTATTTTATCCTTTTATTATAACATGCAGTTGATACAAGTTTAGACCTGACCTTGAACTCTTCAGATCCAGCTAGGCGCCCACAATCTCGGGGACTTTAAACCAGTCGTGCAGACCGACCTCCGTCTCTATTTCGTAGGTGTTGACCCGCGCCCTCTTTTTTTTCCCACAGAACAAATGAAGAGCAACAACTGTAACATTAACAATATAGATGCAAATACGAACACCATTCACACACGGAACACATACACACTAACAACCAGCGCTGTATAAGTTAGACTTCTATGTACTTCTCGATGACGACAGATGACCTTTCGTGTTTGTAAATTATGGTACAGCTAGTGTTATGTATTATTGCTACTTTACTTTTTAGCCTTCTGAGTGATTTTGATCATTGTGCTACTCCAATCAAATGTGTTCTTTTTTGGCAGTTGTTTTTCTCTGTCAGCTCGATCAAAATGGCGCCTCATTTGACCTTTATAGCGCCGGGGGGGGGGGATCTTTGTTACGCCCGAGAGAGGGAGAGGGGGGGGGGGAGAGAAATAGAATTTTTTAAAAATCTTCATGAGTATTCACTATTCACTGTGCACAGATAACGAACATAGTCAATATTTGATGGAATGATAATTTACGATGGGGGATTATTTACGAGGATGGCTGCCTGGTCGTGCGGTATGCGCGCTGGACTGTCGTTCGCACTTCTCGATGGTCCCGTGTTCAAACCCCGCCCGCTCCCGTCTTCCTGGCTAAGGTTTGGACTAGGAAGTAAATTATCTTCTACTCTGAAGGAACATCCGAAACATGTAAAACATTTTACAAAAATTGAGTGACATAAGACATGTTATTACGCAACACTTTGCGTACGACATGTTTATAAGTGTGATTTAACCATCGAATATGTCGTCACATCTGGGAAGCGTGGTCGAGAGGCTAAGTACGCTTGAACTTATCTTGGCTTGGCTACATATGAAGGGGGCTCTAAGTTCGACACCCGACTCGAGTAGGGTTGTGTTTACAAGCATGAAGGTAGCACTATATAAAAGCTATATTTATTATTATCTCTTCACACAACTTCCAATCTACACGGCCAACATAAATTCAACACACCTTGGCAAGTCTAGAGAATCACTCAGCAAAATATTGAACCTGGTCGAATCATTAGCTCACACCTTAAAGGTAGATCTCGTTCCTAGTTGAAAGGGGCAACAAATGTACAATACCACAAACAGCCTCTGTGCCATGCTGAACAATCGTCCATCGGTAGCCAAGGACGCTAAGAGATGACGTAAACACAGTCTTTGACAACAGCACACAGGCAAAGAGACACTGTTGCTCGGATGTGCCGCGTAGTGCGCAGAGAATAAAACAACACAAATTAAACACTAGCCGGCCAAGTCCTGATTATGTGATTGCTAAATATGTTTTGGGGCTCTATATAATAATAGTAATTTTATTTATAAAGCGCTGTTAATTAACAAACAAAAAATGTAGGCTCAAGGCGCTGTGATAACATTACAAACATAAAATGACAAACTAATCTAAAAAAGTTTTAAACAGATATATAGGTCTTAATGTTCTTCTTGAATGTAGTGTACCGAAGCAGGTTGTCTGAGATCAATGGGAAGTGAGTTCCAAATTTTTAGGCCGTGCACAGAAAAAGCCCGCAGACCGTAGCTTTTGAGGGTGAGGGACGGCTAACCCTAATCCTAAAATGTGTTGCCTATAGGCTAGGTAAATCCGGCCCTGGTATAATACTAAGTTTTAGGCCCCTTAACCTAAAGGTAGCGGTTGGCGCGAGATTGTACTTTTAAACCTAATTATTGCAATAAAAATGTATTCAGGGCTGCTAACTCTGATCAAACTTCAATTTTGTATTGTTTATATATCTCTCATTTGGATGACGAGTTTGGCGACCACTGGTTAGTAGGGTAAAACTTTACATCGAAGGACCCTAGTTTTTCAGGTCAATTATTTGGCAGCTGTCTATCCGCACGTATGATGACGTACTGACGTGACCTCACCTGCTCGCGCGCAGAGCGCGCCCGGTCACTGCCCTCTCTCTCTCTCCTCTTTTAGTACGTTAAATCGTAGATCTATGTAATATAGATTTAGATTTTTTTTTACAAATTATTCTTGGAATAACTATTAATGTTTAGATGGTATTTTATGTTTTTAATTGGGGAATTTTAATTAATATATTATTAATTAATTATAGACCTACGTATCTTTGCTAAAAAAATAATATTATAAATCTAATCGTGTGTTAACTGTTTTGTTTATTTTAAATACGTATTTAAATACATTTTTTTCTGCCCTCGTTTTTTTTTTAGAGTATGTAATCTTATTTTTCTACTTTAAAAATAATTATAATTATTAAATATGCAAGCAAAAAATGTGTATTTTGTATATTTTTAGGTTTGAGGAAATATAGGCACAGGGTTGACGCACTGCCGTAAATCCATAACTGGATTTTTATATTACGAGTACGCTAGAAATGGACATTTTGTTCACCATGACGAGGTTGCCGTCTGTCTCCTTCTGTCTTGAAAGACAAAGGATGTAAATAATGTACTCACATGAAAAACTAGTTTGTGTTTCTTTTTGAGTCCACGAACAATCGGATCTTACTAAGTAAGCCGATTCCGAAGTGGCAAAGTTAGCCACTGTTCGTGTATCTGAATGCTCCTGTTTCAGGGCTATCTAACAGGGCTGCTTTCTTGTGCATCCCCTTCTTTATGGCAACTTCATTTCTTTCGCTATCAGCGAGGTTCGTACCAGCACGCTCAGTTTGTTCTGTTGTCCATCCTGCGCGATGTTCTCAAACTATTTGTTTATACCTGTAGTCGTCAAAGTTCACTTGCAGACATCTCTGTTGTTAAATCTTGTACGTTTCTTGGATGACAGTGAAGAGGAAGATAATATTTACAACAGACTGACTACCATCATACTCGATGTCAAGCAGATGGGCAAGACGTGGGGACAGTTGGAGAGACACGCCCAGAACCGAGACGCCTTGAAGAAGCTGGCTGGTGGCCTATGTCCCATAAGGGACCACAGGCAGAGATGAGATGATGATGGTCAACCATGTACATCTAATAATAGGCTTGCAATTCTTTGCACTATAAAAGGTTTGAATATTAGAAAGTTCTTCAACTTCGTACGAGTCAAAACGTTGATTTGGAATAAATAAATAAAAAATACGAGCAAGAGCATTATGAATCAACTGAATTTGCTGGGTATATTGGTGGTGAAACGCAGATATCTCAGGCCCTGCTCAGTCACGGTGAAAGACGGGGCATTTGAATACTTTTGTCCAAGCATATGGAATAAGAAAAGTGCCTTTATCGGCTTCATCAGTCTGTAGATGAGAGGCTCAGAGAAGAACAAGCAGGCTTCCAAAGAGGCAGAACATGTGCAGAGCAGATCTTCGTTCTACGAAATATCATAGAACAAAGTATTGAGAACCAATAATGGCTAACGATCAGTTTCGTAGACTTTAAGAAAGCGTTTGATAGTGTCCACCGAGAATCAGTATGGAAAATAGCTAGAGAATACGGCATCCCAGAAAAAATCGTCCAGATCCTACGACACCTATACAGTCAGTCTAGTTGCTGTATTAAAACAGAAGAATGCACAACAGTTTTTTAGTATCGAGACAGGTGTGTGTGTGTGGGGGGGGGGGGGGTCTGAGCCGTAAGGGTAAACTACAGACAGAGTGCGTCAAAAAAATGTATACACACTTTGAACTGTCATAGATAATTTATTTCCCGTTCTACAATGCTAAATTTCAGCACATGGGAAGCTTAATGTCTAATTAGAAAAATAATTGTGAAGGTGGTTCTGTACCACACACAGTACCGGAGTGGCAAGGAAGTAACTGCAACATGGCGGACGTGCGTTTGAGTTTTGAAGAGCGGAAGCACATAATAAAGTGGTATTGAAAGTTTGAGAATGTTGCTGCGGTTCGAAGACAGTGGAGACGTGAGTATGGTACAGAACCACCTTCAAGGTTAACAATTACACGTCTACGAAACAAATTTGAAATTCACGGAACAGTGTGTGATGTGCATAAAGGTCAATCAGGGTGACCTCGTACAGCTACAAGTGATGAGTCCACAACTGCGGTCTTGGAATTGTTTCGGCGTTCACCTCAAAAATCGGAGGATAAGCTTTTTTTTGCTCAAAGTTCCTCTAGTCCTGTAGCCCAGATGGCCCGCTCTGAGTCAATCGGCTGGTCGCGCTGAGCTACCAGCATAGGTCATCGACCTAAAGGGTCAATCATGGAGCAAATGTATCGGACACATGTCGGATGCAGCAGCTGACTCGGTAAAGCACCGGTATAGCCCTGGTGGGTTCATTCTGGACACCCGAATGGCTCGACCCTTGTTGGACTCGATGGCGGGTGGGGAGCACAAGTGATGAACAGCCACAATTGTCTATGGACAACAGAAAAAAAAACTACTTGCCCCAGATTTATGTCTGGGCAAGAAAGGAAGAATGGAAGAAAGAAAGAAGGAGGGCACAAGAAACTCTATCAAGCCATCATTTCTGGTGGCCAGGTGTACAGAAGAGGGGAAAAGCCTAACAAAGATGAGACCTTTTCTCATCTACAATGCATTTAAGGCAGTAGCTGGAGAGCCCAAGAGTGTATCAAAGTTGCACGAGTCATCTGAACTTCTCGTAGAAGTTCATAGCAAGATACACTCTAATGGGCTTCTACGATGCAGAAAAATCTGTGATCTCCATGTGGAAGTCATGCCACACAAGAGTCTGAACATTCGATGTCTATGCACCTGAGATGAACCCCAATTGGTAACAAGACTGGAAGGATTAGTCCTCCCGTAGAGCCTTGGAGAGAAACTCTTCTGTTAGGCGTAGTACCTTCAAGCTCCCATACAGGTTAAGTGACTGCAGTCAAACTATCCCGCAGCTCTCGGAGCTGCATACACTCTTGCAAGAGACGCGCCATTGTCTCCACCGATCTCCACAGTGTCGGCAACGGGCATCAAAATTTGGCCGGAACCTGGCAAAGTAAGCACCAACAGGGCAGTGCCCCGTTTTACACTGCGCAATGATAGATTGTTTCGACCTTTTTAGCCTCCACCATGGATCGTCGCGGTCCGGGCGACGCAAATGTTGCCAGACTCCACGGGCTTTGTTGGAGCCATCCCAGGATTTCAACCACTTGCCATGTACCCACTCTCGGATTAATGTCGTAGCTTGGTTAAACGTGTCTATGCACAGTAGCCTATAAAACACTTAGGCTGAAAATATATAGTGATCACATTTGTGACAATAAAATCTCCGATCGCGCCCCCCCCCTCAGACGTAGGGCCTGGGGTGCTTGCCCCATTAGCTACACCCTATGGCCGCTATTGCTTCCTATCTCTCTTCCATTTTCTGCTTGGCTCCTTCCCGAGTGTACAGAATGTTTTTTTTAAAGCACTAACTGATATCTGTAACTGTTTATAAAACTCTAATATATATTGGAAATTAATTGGAAATGTGTAGGGGAAACGTAAATGAGAATGTGAATTGTGTTGGTCACATCTTATCAGGGGATGGAAGGTATTGACGGATCCAGGGGTGGGGGAGGTACTTGCGCCCCCCCCCCACTCGCCCTGTAGTATGTTGGCCGATTTGGTGGGGTAGGGAATTAGTATATAATTTTCATATTATATCGCTACCCTTCTGGTATCTTGGCGAATTCAGTGGGATGGGAGGGTGATTTCATCTTCTGCCCTCCCCACTCTAGCCCTCTGAATGAGAGGGCGCTCAGAGTTTATGTAATTGCATATGAATTTATCATAATTATTTTAAGAAAAACTTTCTTTTGGAAAATTTAGAATTTATACAAAATTATTCAGTATAAGAGTAAAAATTGAGATGAGTTCTGAACCTTAATATTCTTTATATAGTCGCCTATTTGCAACCTTTACTCAATCTGATATTTTCTATTGTATTAATGCATTTGGGACTATCACTCACAATTTATGCTTGAATCCTAAAAATGAAAAAAATTTAGAGTTTAATCTAATTGGTCCACTTAATTTCTCCTCCCACATTTTTTTTTTTTTGTTTAGAACCTTGAATTATAGTTCTGTAACAAAACAAAGTTACAAACAGGCCTGTTGAACAAAATGTATCACTTACAAATGAGATTATTACTTAGGTGTCTGTGAGGGTGGGTCGGGGTTGGTAGGTGTGGGGGGGGGGGGGGGCTCCATTCTGTCTAGCGCTATGTCATGTGCCAAACTGTCCAATGGGGAGAAATGGAGGAAAGGAACGACGTAGGTATTAAGAGGATTGACCTTAATTACTGGATGGCATAGATATGTTAAAAAAAGTGGACAAGATTAGAGGACGATAGCCACATAGCCGTAGGGAAAGAGCAAACATTCGCATGTATGTAAATAGAATGCATATACGGCCTACCGGCACCTTTTTCAATTTTGGGAAAAAATATTACTTCTCTTGTATTTTAACGTTTATTATTAATTTATTAGTGAGTACCGGCACCTATTTCTTTAGAAAAAAAAAAAAAAGCACCGAATAGAAGTAAGTATGATGCTGATACCATCCGCTTACCAGGCTAATTCACCCCACTTTTTATTTGAGGGGGGGGGGGGGGGAGTCAATATGTCCGTGTTTTATGGCCGACCGTCTAGCGAGTTTGATAGCAGACGTGAGAAGAACTATTGCGGCGGAGAACAGAGATCCTATACGTTGGTTATGGTAAGACACAACGCCGACGGGGCAGTAAAGCACGCGTAGAAAATAAATAGGAAATGGTGAAAATGTTTCAAATAACTATACAAATGGTATTTTTATATAGCTTATTTAAATTAACACACTTTTTATTTAATTATTCTAATAATTAGCTAGATAAATAAACAAAATCTACGTATCTCTCTTTCTATGCATCCATTTATCTATCCTCTCTCTGTATAACTTATCTCTCTCTCTCTCTATCTATCCCTCTATATCTATCTATCCTTTATCTATCCCTCTCTCTCTCTACCTATCTATCCTCTCTCTCTCTAACTTATCTCTCTCTATCCCTCTCTCTACCTATCCTCTCTCTGTCTAACTTATCTCTCTCTCTATCTATCCCTCTCTCTACCTATCTATCCTCTCTCTGTCTAACTTATCTCTCTCTCTCTCTCTATCTATTTATCTCTCTATCCATCTATCCTTTATCTCTCTACCTCATCTCTGTCTATCTATATATCTAAAATGTTTCTTTTTAAAAGCTATACAGTTGAAGATACATGAATCTTTTTAAGTAATAAATGTAGGTTTACATACTCAATACATACAATACATCATGAGCACGCAGGCCATATAAGACAGATGGACATGTTGCGTAACTCTCTCGCCACATGCTAGACTGGCAACATCCACCCATCCATTCCTATCACCCCCCCCCCTGCTGTTTTTTCATGTAACCCTCACTTAAATGGTCAAATCACACACATTTGGATAACCCACGACAGATTTGCATGATTGGTTTGTTTGTCTTAAGTCACGTGTCCACGTTTTAGTTAGGGCAGTTTATTATCAAGCTATCCAACAGTGAACATCGCATCGTCGCTTTCCCTTTTTTATTCCTGATTGATTCGGATACAAAACCCAGTGTGAGTTTCAATCTTTTCAATTCTTTAGTTGTCTCATATAGTTTCATGTCATGATATAATAGATTATTCCGTTAGCTTATCTGCTTCTCACTTTCCCAACTGATTATTTTTTTCATAGTTTCCTATTCACTTAATGCTTACTTTATTACATTAGAAGTTAAAACTTACGTCACTTGACTTTGTCTCTATAAATATTTCTTTGATCATAAATTGGTACCTAGCGGTAATTCACTTAAACATCAGTGTAGAAAATGGGGAGACATATGTTATCATTATCTATTAATACAGTTGATATCAATTCACTTCACTGGTTTTATGTAAAAGCCTTAGAGTTGCTTCTAGTCTCACTCTAGTGTAGCTGAAATAAGTATTTAATTTAATTATGACATTTGCGAAGTCTATGTGGACATAAAAGTAGTCGCTATAGTTTAAATAGATCATTCTTCATACATACAATTAATGATGTAGCTCGAAACTATGTCTATCCCAAATTAATACCGAGCGCTCATTTATTATCGGTTCCCGAAGACAAAAGTGGACATCATGGTCATGGTAATCTATGTATCTTTCTTTACACAAAAGCCTCTATACAATTAATATTTGAGCGTTGTATGTTTTACGGTGGATTTCACAACTTGAAATAATTAAAAAAAAAAAACATTTGTAGAGATCTGGCAGAAATAAGACCACTGTTCAATGAAACTGGATTTTTTTTAGTTGTGGGGTAAATTTTTAGCGTGTTATTTCCACTGTGACTCCAGTGTAGGCCTACTTTCCTAAATTTTATGCTTGAGAGCCACACGTTAGAACTGAATCACAAATATTCTTATATTTGAACATCTTCTAGTTTAGGCTTAGCTTTCATCTCTTTTTTTTTATATCTATATTCGTTTATACGGTTTAAATATAAGATACAAATTATAATCTAAATAATATGACACTCAGAAAAAAAATGGATGCCAACTTTAGAACTTTTGAGACCTAAATTTAGATTTTGTTCTTTGTATTACTGTTGAAACAGCATATTTAGACTATTTACAGCATTTTCAAAAAGAAATGTGATAAAACAGTCAATAAAAGATGATGAATCATTGATTATATTATTATTTTTACCTGGTTTTTTAGTCAGAAAAAAAGTGAAAATTATTGCGCTTTTCATTACTACCAATAACAATAGATACCAGTACTAAATCTATCAACCAAATGCACTCAAATATTATGTACATTTGAATCAATGGGATATAGATCTAGATTTGTCTTCTTTTTATTTGCATAGAACATCTTTCATTCTAATACTAGACCAGTGCAAGACATAGGCTAGCGAGAGATCAAAGCCTAAATCTCTAACTAGATGAAGGACAATAAAAATCCTAATTCAATTTACCTAAGATTTAGACATCGAATAGATCATTATTACTGTTCCTTTGTGATAAATTATGGATTTAGAATAGTTTTATATTTTACTTTTATTTAGTAGTAAACCTTTTGGAGTGTAACTTGAACCAGTATAGTGATGGTGATGATTTTTACCAAAAAACAATACTAAAAAAAATTGCTAGAAAATATACCAAGAAAAGGCCCAGCATGGTGGATGAATATTGGATTTAGATCTGCCATTTCTGTTGTTTTCATTTATCTAAGGGTTAGATCTATAGGAATCTACAAAGGTGTAAAGATAAAAGCATAGATCTAGTCAACCTTGATCTACATTCAAGACCTAGCCCAAGGCTAAGGCCTAAGCCTAAGCGTATAAGGCAATACTTGATCTAGATCTAAATCTAAATGCTAATAATGTCCAAGTCTGCTTCATCCTATGCTAAATCTTGATCAAGATCTTCATTATTACAATTCATAGAAGTATAAATAAAACAATAATAAAGCTTCTTCAGTAGTAAACATTGTGGGTGTGTCTTGGACAAGCATAGCCATGATGTTGTAGATTTTTACAGATAAACAATACTTAAAAAAAAAAAAAGAAAATGGGGAAAAAATGCCCACAGTGGATGATTATTTGATGTAGATCTACCATTTCCTTTCTTTTTATTTACCAGAAGCTTAGATCTAAAGATATATCTAGATCTAGAGTCCAAGTCTAGAGATAAAAGCTTAGATCTAGTCAATCTCGATCTACAGACTACACCTAGCCTACTGACAATAATAGATTTAGATCTAAATACTAATAATATAGATATAATCATATAGAAATTGATACGCTAAATTTAGACCTACCTGAATCTAATCTATACATCAAATTCTTCATTATTACTATTTATTTGTGATAATTTTTAGAATAATTATAAAGTTTCTTCAGTAGTCAACATTGTGGGTGTGTCTTGGACTAGCGTAGTCATGGCGACGTTTTTTTACATTGTAAAAAAAAGTAATAAATAAATGTCTAAATAAAGCCAAAAGCTTCTAATTTCTATGTAAACAAAGGATGAAGAACTCTTTTATAAAGTAAAAATAGTTCCACTGTTGTTAGTTAAAATTTTTAATTTAAAAATGCAACGAAACAAAGGTAGGGTAAGAACGTCTATGGCAGTGATGCTCAACCTAATTCAACCTGCGGGCCATTTTAACTTTCGAAACGCGTGTCGCGGGCCACATCAACAAAAAAGGTACGAAAAATGAAATCAAAATTCACCTGAAACTATTTGAAACTATTGGATCTAGTACTTACATTAATTAATAGGATAGTTCAAGTCTATCATTTTTTACGCGTCTTAAAATGGTTTCATTTCTCTACTTAAAATGTGAGCAACATTTTAGCGAACTTTATTACCAACTTATTTTCATATTTTCGGTCCTCCAATCTCCAGGCGTAGTTTAACCAATCTTTTAGACGCGGCTCAAACCAAGAAGGCCTTTATATTTGTTTTACAATGTCGCTATAGCCTACATGTTTTTTTTTTTTTTGTTTTTTTTTTTTGAAACAGCCAGACTCTCTTTACAAAACAAGTATGTTGGCTTATTATCATGTTCCACAAAAAAAAAGACCCATTCCCTTTTCCTGGTAGATTCTACAATCAGAGTTCCACTTCATAAACTCATAATCGCCCACTCGTTAAAGGTCATGGTATCAATCCATCACAGAAAAAGTGAGGGCCCTAACGAAGGTAAAAATGCATTTACAACTATTTTAAAGGGGGAGGATTATCTACTTTTGTGCCGATGCTTCGGCGGGCCGGATGGAACCACATCGCGGGCCGGTTATGGCCCGCGGGCCGTACTTTGGGCATCACTGGTCTATGGGATAGACGTGATCCGTGCGTTTAGGGCAGACAGACCGTCTATGGGATAGACGCTCCGCTCTCAATGAGTTAATTAATGCCTATTAACTATTATTTATAGATGATAATAGATCTAGTAGGCTACACTATTAAATTACTAGTAACTCTAGTATAGTTATACTAACTAGTTATAGAATAGATCTAGAACTCTAGATCTAACTCTATTAGAGTCTATTACAGTAAACTAGATTTATCATGACTACATAGTCATAGGACCTCTTTACATTACTGATTTAGTGATTAGTCTCATTAGAATCTAGATTAGATCTAGATCTATTATTATTAATCATCAAGACTCTAGAACTCTAGATCTAGACTAGCTCTAGATAAGATTGGCTTAGATCTAGTCCTAGAAATAGCTGTCAGCACAACTTATCAAAAATGTAATCCTTTAGGGGCGTTGTTGCCATTGTAACTATAGATCTAGTTGAATAATCAGCTTTTGGGCTTAAACTTAAACCAGCTCAGAGATTATGCAAAACTTGGGCATTTCTTTTTCATTCCTTGTTAGGCTTGCTGACCTGTAGATTTAGAATAATTTAGATTATATCTAGATCTAGTCTAGCTAGATCTTGTATAGCTTACAAACAACATTCTAGATCTAGATCTTAATGATAAATGTGTAAACCAAAAAAAAAGATACTGTAAAGCGTAACTATTTGTGAAAAGAAAAATGCAGCCTTAATAACATAACTAGATCTAGTAAAATCTAGTTACTTAGTTAAGATTTTAGGTCTTAAGTTGTTCCTAACTATTTGTGAAAAGAAAAATGCTGCCTTAATAACATAACTATTTACTTAGTTTAGATTTTAGGTCTTAAGTTGTTCATTTGTGGCAAAATATGCATTGACAACTTGGTCTGCATAGTCATGTGAAATACTGCAGGCTACACATTCATAACATTTGTATTAAAGATGGTGTCACTCATCCATAACCTTTGTATTTAAGATGGTGTCACTCACCCATAACCTACATATTAAAGATGGTGTCACTCATCCACAACCTAGTATTAAAGATGGTGTCACTCATCCATAACCTACGTATTAAAGATGGTGTCACTCATCCACAACCTATGTATTAAAGATGGTGTCACTCATCCACAACCTATGTATTAAAGATGGTGTCACTCATCCACAACCTATGTATTAAAGATGGTGCCACTCATCGACAACCTACATTTTAAAGATGGTGTCACTCATCCACAACCTACATTTTAAAGATGGTGCCACTTATCCATAACCTACGTATTAAAGATGGTGTCACTCATCCATAACCTACGTATAAAAGATGGTGCCTACACATCCATAACCTTTGTATTAAAGATGGTGCCTACACATTCCTAACCTTTGTATTAAAGATGGTGTCACTCATCCATAGCCTTTGTATTAAAGATGGTGTCACTCATCCATAAGCTACATATTAAAGATGGTGTCACTCATCCATAAGCTACATATTAAAGATGGTGTCACTCATCCATAAGCTACATTTTAAAGATGGTGTCACTCATCCATAACCTACATTTTAAAGATGGTGTCACTCATCCACAACCTACATTTTAAAGATGGTGTCACTCATCCATAACTTACATTTTAAAGATGGTGTCACTCATCCATAACCTACATTTTAAAGATGGTGTCACTCATCCACAACCTACATTTTAAAGATGGTGTCACTCATCCATAACCTACATATTAAAGATGGTGTCACTTATCCATAACCTACATATTAAAGATGGTGTCACTCATCCACAACCTACATTTTAAAGATGGTGTCACTCATCCATAAGCTACATATTAAAGATGGTGTCACTCATCCATAACCTACGTATTAAAGATGGTGTCACTCATCCATAACCTACATTTTAAAGATGGTGTCACTCATCCACAACCTACATTTTAAAGATGGTGTCACTCATCCATAACCTACATATTAATGTTTGGTGTGTCTAGTTCATCTCTCTCACTTTGAAGATGGCTACACAGTGAGTACAAAGTTTTATTTTCATTCACAACACAAATTTTACTATAGAAAAAAATAATAAAAGCTATAGGTATTTAGTTTGCTAAACAACCTTCTTGTTATAGTGATCAAGTTTATTTGATGCATTACTAAGCCTTGGACAATGCATTATCATAACTAATATAATGTTAAAAGGCATTTATTAGTTTAAAATTTAGGTCAATCAAATAAGATAATGTGATCTAAACTGTTTTCTGGGTACCAGCTATCAGCATTGCCAAGTCACTCTGCCAAACAGTGTGTACACCTTTCTTGCAAATGGTAGTACTTTACTGTACTTCAATCACTTCAGGAGTCTGGATATGTCAGCCCAAGGCCAAGGAGATTAAGTTTGTGTCCAAGGTTACTTAGGTAATTCTCTAAGAACAATAGGTGAGTTGAATTCTAGTGTACCAGTCAAATATCTTTTAGCAAAATAAAAAAATAAAAAAAATTTTATAACATATAAAAAATCTATTATAAAAACACAATGTCTAGAGTTTTAGAGTACTCGTTTCAGACCATCTGATCATAGGTCAGATAGTGTTAAGCTCAACTGTTTCTATGGTCAATGGTTAACCATGGGTTGTTTGGTCAGCAAATTTTTAGATATTGCTCTAGTTTTAGGTTTATAAGATACATTTTCTTCTAAAGGGAATCAATTAGGACGAAAATGTAAACTTTTATAAAGTGGTGTACTTACTTAATCACGCAAGAGCTGCTTCACATTTACTGTAAGAATGTTTGAATAGTGCATACACTTTCATAATAACTTACCCTCTGATTTGTAAGGTTGACAATTTATTATATATATATATTTTTGTTTTTAGAAAGTATACTGTATTATATAAAAAGAGCATGCATTATCCTATAATTCTACACCAAAATGTAACGTTTTCTTATTACAAACAAAAATGTTATTGGATTTTAATCATAACAGGGTGGAATCGAAACATTAACAATTCTGTCAGAATGTGGAAAATAATTACAGAGAAAAATGTATACACATGGGCAAGGGCAATTACTCTGTTTCCTTTTTTTTTTTTAATATATATTATTGACATTTTTCTTTCAATTTGTAAATTTGCTTCAACATTTCAGGGTTGTTGTTTTTAAAGACAGACACTACATGTTGCTGATCTGTGGGTTAGTGGCTCAATCATTGTGCACTGATTCTCCCCTGATGCCTTGATTGCCATAAGTTTATCTACTGACCTACAGATCAAGGTAATAAATATTTTTCTACTCTATAACCCAAGAGCTTCTTCTTTAGGATACCTTGTTTTTACACTATGTGCCTAATTCTGTTGTATGTTTTAGGACCCTGGCAATAGTTTCTTAAACTTTCAGACAATCAGAGCTAGTTTAGAATGAAAGCACAAAACAAAAGCCAGATCTGTATAGTGTTTTTTTTTTTTTCTGAAAATGTTTTCTTTTTTAAAGAAAAGTCTAGATATAGCAGCTTATAAGGCCAACTTGGGAAATTAGGTATTTTTAAAACTTGTACTTATACTAAAGATATTTGAAGTATTTTTAAACTAGCTATGTTTTTCAAGTTTTTTATTTATTTGTTTGCATTAGATTCAAATTTTTTAAATTAATTGTTTGAAAAAAATATTTAGTTGCACTATTTTATCAATACCCCAAGGATCAGTTCTAGGCCCAGTACTGTTCACTATGTACACATATCCACTCAGCGGTGTCATATGGCCAACCGGCATCTTATATCATTTCTTTGCCGATGACTCACAGTTATACGATGCATCAGTACCCTCAGAGGTGTCGCATCTGGCAGAGAAAATCAGTAGTACCGTTGCAAGGGTGAGCGATTGGATGGTTGAAAATAAACTCAAGATGAAGGAAGACAAGACAGAAATAATTAAGATTGGCACTAGGAACAATGTCTCAAAAGTTGAAAGCACAGATTCTCTCTTTATCACGAACTGCCATGTTCCTTTTGTCCATGTAGTGCCGAATCTTGGAGTTTTCTTCGACTCAACACTCTCTTTCGACCCACACATAAGTCAGCTCTGCAAAGGTCTTTATCTGCAGCTGCGCAGATTAGGCCAGATCCGACCATATTTAACAACAGAGTCAACAAAAACGCTAGCTGTGGCATTCATACTCTCCCGCCTTGACTACTGCAACGCCGTGCTAGCAGGTATACCTGATGACAAAATAGCCAAGCTGCAACGTATACAGAACAACGCCGCTCGAATAGACCTTAAAAAAACTAGACAAGATTCTGCTACTACGCTCTTGCGCACGCTCCATTGGCTTCCCGTGAAAGCAAGAATCGATTACAAGGTCACCACACTTTGTCATCAGTGTATATATAACAATGAGATGCCCTTGTACCTTAGCGAACTGATTACTCCATATGTCCCGCAGAGAGCCCTGCGCTCAATGGACTCAACGCTTTTAGTAGTGCCACGTTTCTCCCTCAAAAGCTATGGTCTGCATGCTTTTTCAGTTCACGGACCAAAGGTTTGGAACTTTTAAGAAGAACATTAAGACCTATCTGTTTAAAACTTTTTTAGATTAACTGTCATTTTAGCTCTCGTGTTTTTGTTTGTAATGTTGTTACAGCGCCTTGAGCCTACATTTTGTTTGTTAACAGCGCTTTATAAATAAAATTATTATTATTATTATTACTACATTATATGGTAATGCATTTAGATGTGATATATATCTGTTAAACAGTGAGTTTTTCTCAAATCAACTAGGGACTAAATGGTCTATTAAACATGAGGTCAAGGAAAAAGGATGAACATTTCAAGGCTACAGAAGGAACATTAAACATCTCTCTCACTGTGAAAAGATTCTACCGATCTACAAATGATCAACATGTTTTATCTAAAGTTCATCTGCCATTTCTTCAAATGGAGCCATAGTCAGAATAAGGTAAGAAATATTCTTATACTTCACAGCATTTATTTCTTTGTAAAGCGATGATCCTGCATTAGTTGTATGTTGTATGTGCATTGTTGCTGTATTTGTTTTGTATATAATGATGTCAGTAATTACTTCACAAACACATAACAACTTCATACACAACTTGTACGTTCACCTGTCTAGTTAAAGAAATCTGTATTGTATTTGTTTTAGTAGTGTCTAGTTATGAAAGTAAACTGAATTTTCATTTGTTAAACTTAGTGATATACCATTTTAGTTTCAGTTAAAATATGTGGATGTTCCTATTAAATTTTTCAGAAAAACTGAATTGCTCTGAAATAATTTCAACTGTATAAATGTAAATATATTTCAACAAATAATGGCATTGGATTCTTTGTCATTTAGATTAATTCAATAGTAATGTATTCTAAATATGGAATTCAAACACAAAAATGAAAAGTTGTGAATCACCATCAACTTTCACTTTGCCACTTGGAGATTGGGATGATTCAAGTTACTGGATATTGGGATGATTCAAGTTACTATTGTAGCTAAATATTATTTTGTTGTACAATTGCCATGCAACTATGTGTTAATGTGCATGGTCTTTACACCCCAGTACTTAATTGGACAAAAAAAAAAGGATCTACAATTCACAGTGATATGATGTACTATTGCATAAACAAGTTGACTTGACTTCATATAGATCTTTAACTAAATAAACTGTTTAAATTCTTCAGTGTGTGATAGTGTGACAAAAAACATTCATGGTTTCTTGTGATTATGTGCAATATAATGACATATTAAGTTGAATACTCTTAAACTGTTTCATTTCTAAGGTGTGGAAAAATGTGCATTATATTTTCATGTGAAAAAAAAAACTACTATTCCATGTGATATGATATACAATTGCATGCAAAAAATCCTAACCCTAACACATTCAATGAACAATCAGTATGAACGTTTCCACCAAAGGAAATGTTTCCGCTCATGATGCATCTATTTATTTGGCTCCAGATATTCAACTGATGCACATTTGCAAAACAAATGTAAAAAAAAAAAGATTTAATCCATTACATGTATATAATTGTGCAGGAACTTAGGGATTGTCATTTGTATCACACTCTCATTCATTGAGACTCTACACTTAATCTGGTGATCTAAATGTATTTGCAATTCACAGTGAAATCATTCTTTGAGTGCTTAAAAAAGAAATTCATACGGATGTATAACTGTGTTAGACGTCTTCATTTATATTCCGATTGAACGTTTGTAACAATAAATATAACAACAAATGTGTGATAATTAGCAGGTCTTTGACCTCTGCGCTTAGCGTGGTGATCAAAATGTATTTGCAATTCCCAGTGAAATCATTCTTTGAGTGCTTTAAAAAGAAATTCATACGGATGTATAACTGTGTTAGACGTCTTCATTATATTCCGATTGAACGTTTGTAACAATAATTAAGTCACACTCAAGGAACATATGAACGGGTCCATCAAAGGAAATATTGCCGCTCATGATGCAGCGCACACTAATCAACATTTGCACTTGCAGACCAACTAAATAGTTGCAGAGAAAACACATTTAATTGATGACATTACTATGTTTAGCTTAGGACTTTTCAAAAGCGAAGACTGGACTCTTTAGCCATCTTCGTGTTGAAGTTATTCAACTGATGCACGTTTGCAAAACAAATTTTAAAAAAAAAGGATAAAATAATAAGCCATCAGATGTATATGATTGTGCAAGATTGTGACTGTTGAGTCCTTATGTTTGGCTGCACACTAGGCAGGTTATTCCTGAGCTTTAGTCAATGCCATCAATGAGATAAATGGAATTAATTATTTTAGGTTTTTTTTTGTTACTCTTAAACTGACATTTTTCTGGGTAGAAAGACATGATACTATGTGATTCCCATTTCTGTAATTCATATATTTTTTTATTGAAAAATTTCTGTATCTTGAGTTGTTTTTATTGTTCTATATATTATGCAATTGTCTGCAAATAATCTTACTTTTGTTCCTGAACTAATGCAAATTTGGTTAATTATTTATATAAATTCAAAATAGTACTAAACCTAAGTCTGAACAACATTTTCATCCACTTGAATATTGATCATATATTTGACTTTGTCTGTTTTTTTTTATAATTATAAAGTTCCATTCCAGATCTTTTCATTTTTCCAGTTATGCTACCACACAAAAACTTCATCTTCTTTCAGCCTTCTCAAGTTGCAGTGTTAACTTTTTATGTTCCTTTGTCTTCTTAATTGCTTATCTGAATTAGCTCTTTTTACTTTATAAGTAAAATAACTGTTTTCTCTTACTTTATTTACAAATTCAAATTCATTCTTTAATAACATATCACCTCCAATTAACTTTATAAAAAAAATATTGTTAAAGGACTCTTTGGATTGCATCCAATTATCAATTCAAATAGAGAGTAGCCAGGAGTAGTTATATCATCAATTCAGTAGTAATCATTGCCTTTGTAAGTGATTTCTGGTGTTCTCACTCTGAAGCTGCATGCAACCAAGTGCTCTCTTCTGTGTCTTATGTATAGAGAGACTTCTTTTGGTCTGACAGTTATTCTGGGCAGGGAACATATTTTCATATGGGTGATGAACATATGCCCAAAGCAGTCTTTTTTTGTGAGCTGAAAGATGAACATGGTAACAGTGAATATTTCCAATAATCAGGGTACAAACATTTTTCATCACCATAGCTGTTATTCTTTCTGTTATCCATGGGCAGTCAATAAATGCTATTGGACATGATATCTTGTTTTGCCAGCATAATATTTTTTATTTTTACCCATCATAAGTTCTTAGTTTTACCTGTCATATTTTCTTAGTTATGCCTGTCATATTTTCTTAGTTTTACCTGTCATAAGTTCTTAGTTTTACTTGTCATATTTTCTTAGTTTTACCTGTCATATTTTCTTAGTTAAGCCTGTCATATTTTCTTAGTCATACCTGTCATATTTTCTTAGTTATACCTGTCATAGTATCTTGTTAAACATGTTTATCATTTGTAATGACTGGTATATTTTACTAGTACACCATTAACATATGCTGGAAAAAATTCCAGTTCTACTTCAATATTATATACTGTAGCTTGAACTTCATTTGTATTAACATTATTACTTTGTTACCTATTCTGATTTCCAATTCCTTATCTATTTCTTGGTACATTATATTTTTGGAGAATTAGATTCTTGTCTTTGATGTTGATAATAAATTTCTCTTTGGTGATCTAGATTCCAATAATATTGCTTTTAACAGGTTGCATTTCTTTCTTTGTTCTTCTATTAATGAGTTAATAACACTCAAAGTCTTGCCACTTAGTTTACAGATGAATATATTAGAACAAGTATCTTCATTGTAATTGCAAGTTTCACAGATAGTCTGAAAATAACTATGTTTGTCACCAGTTACTTTAAGGTTCCTCATTTTTTGCGTCAAAACATCTTTCTTTTCTTCATCTTTAAGACCAAACAAGTCAGCAACTTTCTTTAGTTAAATGTATCCAGCCATATATCTATTAATACTTATCAAATGTACCAATGCATTCTGTACTCTTTTATAGATAATTATGATATCTATCATCTTTTATAATTTACAATCACTGACAATATTATCAAGCCAATACTGTTGTGATGAACATAACACAGTCAATAGTCAACAATCTAATAATCAATGTCATAATCAATTATTATGTTTTTACATTTTTTTTTCAATTGTCCTAACAAGGAGAAAACATAATTAATAAAATATTATAATTTTTAAAAAAATGTAACAAAATTTATACCAAAATGTTACAATTACATAAATGATGATATGATGATGACTGAGTGTCCTTGCACTAAAAACTTTGATTAAATTGAGGAGGATTCAAGCAACACATTGACCTCACTCTCTTGCCCTAAAGCACATCGTTTTCCAAAAGCAAGATTTAGTCAATATATAAAAACAAACAAGAACAGCAAGAAAAAGACAGAAACTTTTCAAGAAACATATACTTAAAATATCAATAACAATGACTTAAAGACCCCAAGAAATTGTGTACAATATTAAACAAAACAATAGTCTAAACACAAAAATCTACTAGTGTTAAATTTGCGACCTCTATAACATTAATTACTGATCATATTTATTACACATTGAAAAAAGACAAAATTTAACGAGGACACAATATCAGTGATACCAAATTTTGACAAGAACAATACTGTCACCAGCTTTCTAAATATATAACATATAAAAATCAAAATCAAAATTATCAGTAATATATTTCAATACTGATTATCTTCCTGTAATGTCATTCAATACAAACACTGATATAGCTCATCACTTTGAAGAGTTGTTTTTTAATCTTTTCTCTTTTCATTGCCCAACTTCAATAGAATGTATATATATATATATGTATATATATATAAGTATATATATATACTTTAACTACACACAATTACTATTACTTGAGATATATAATATACATCCATTAGAGCAGGCAGGCTGTGGCGGATCAGCACCTAACTGACTGGGGGCTGCCCAGGTTGAGGCGGGCGGTAGCTGATCAGTGAGGCGCGAAGACCTCTCCCACCGTCAGAGACAACCCGTGGCGTCCATACATTACGCCAATCAAGTTGGACTTATAACCCGTAACTGTTGCCTCCCGTGTTGTTTTAGCCGCTTTGCAGCAGCACCAGAGTTTCCTCTCCGGGGCGCATTCCTGGGCCTTGGATAAAGGGGTCATGGGTGGCCCATGCGTCATGATCCCTCTCTCGACCTTGCTGATGTGATCCAAAGGAACGCATCGCATTACATTTGGCACCAACTCAGTTGCAGAAGCTGCCGGAGGGAATTTCGCAGCTGATACTCCCAACGCCTAAGGGGCTTCACTCCTGATTTCTCCTCGAGGTTGTCTCCTGAAGCCTCAGTACCGCAGTAATGGGTGCTTAGAGCTTAGTTTAAAACGACAAGTAGGCTGGAAACTTGCACCAAGCAACAAAAGAAGAAAAAATTAAACTGAAAAAGAAAATCCCTGTCATGCGACTGGCCACTTGGAATGTCAGGACAATGTGTCCTGGTCTCACTGATGACCTAAGGCATATCGACGATGCAAGGAAGACGGCAGTTATAAACAACGAGCTAAAAAGGCTACATATCGACATTGCAGCCTGCAAGAAACCCGACTGGCCGAAAACGGCATGCTCCGCGAGACTGACTACACTTTCTTTTGGAAAGGGAAAGCACAGGATGAAACTCGAATACATGGTGTGGGCTTTGCTGTCAAGAACAGTCTTCTTCCCATGATAGTCCCTCCAGTTGGTGGCTCGGAACGGCTACTAAGCATAAGTATGATGACAGCATCTGGAAAAGTCACTCTAATTAGTGCCTATGCCCCCACACTAAGCTCGCTTCAGGAGGACAAAGACAAGTTCTATGAAGACCTCAAAGAAGCCATTGCAAACATTCCTCAAAAAGAACATATGATCCTTCTAGGTGACTTCAATGCCAGAGTAGGATCAGATCACACTACCTGGTCAGACTGTCTTGGGCTTTTTGGAATCGGAAAGATGAATGAGAACGGACAAAGACTGCTTGAATTCTGCACATACAATAAGCTCTGCATTACCAACACATACTTCAGAACAAAACCACAGCACTGTGTCTCATGGAGGCACCCTAGGTCTGGGCACTGGCACCAGCTGGATATGATACTGACACGAAAAAAAGGACATTGGAAATATACTGCTGACACGTAGCTACCAAAGCGCGGATTGTGATACTGATCATACTTTAGTGTCCTGCCGGACAAGACTGCTGCCAACTAAGATCCACACATCACAGGGAAAAAGAAAATCACGCCTGAATACTACTAGCACAAAAAATCCTGATCTTTGCACCGAATTTGAGAACAAATTAGAGGAAGCTTTTAAAAACTTCTCTGTGACTGAGGTAGAAAAAAGCTGGACGTTTATGCGTGATACAATCTACCAAACATCATCACTGGTCTTTGGAAACAAAACCAAGAAAAGCGAAGACCGGTTTGAAGCTAGTCTACCAGAAATGGAAACTGCCACTACGAACAAGAGAGCAGCCATGCTAATCTACAAGAAGGATCCCACCCCAAGCAACTTAAAAAGGCTCAGAGCTGCACGTAACAATGCCCAAAGAGTAGCGAGACAATGTGCTAACAAATACTGGCAGGAGCTATGCGAAGATATTCAATCTTGTGCCGACTGTGGTAACATAAGAGGACTATATGAGGGCATGAGAAAAGCCTTTGGACCTCACACCAGCAAGTGTGCTCCGCTCAAGTCAAAAGATGGCTCAATCATCAGTGATCGTGCGCTGCAAATGGAACGATGGGTTGAACACTATGCAGAACTCTACCAGATTGAAAACGCCATCTCACCAAATGCTGTTTCCAACTTCCCATCACTTCCAGTTTTGACGGAATTAGACGAAACGCCCTCAGTAAAGGAGCTGAGCATTGCCATTGACATGCTTGCACATGGGAAAACACCCTGAGGAGATGGCATTCCTGCTGAAGTAATTCAGGCTGGAAAACATGCCCTAATCAAACCACTCCATGAACTGCTAAGCTTGTGCTGGGAACAAGGAATGGTCCCCCAGGAATTGAAAGACTCCAACATTGTTACAATTTATAAAAATAAAGGCGACCGCTCTGATTGTAACAATTACAGAGGCATCTCACTGCTTAGCATAGTCGGAAAGGCTTTTGCTAGAGTATTACTAAAGCAATTACAGATCCTGGCAGATCGTGTTTATCCAGAGTCGCAGTGTGGCTTTAGGGCAGGTAGATCTACAACAGATATGATTTTCTCTCTTCGGCAGCTACAGGAGAAGAGCAGAGAACAAAAGCAGCCCCTCTTCATAGCATTTATTGATTTGACCAAGGCCTTTGACCTTGTTAGCAGAAGCGGTCTGTTTGCTGTACTAGAGAGAATCGGCTGCCCAAATAAGTTAAGAAAACTAGTGTCAGCTTTTCACGAAAATATGCAGGGCACCGT
This sequence comes from Biomphalaria glabrata, assembly GCF_947242115.1. Classification (NCBI taxonomy): domain Eukaryota; kingdom Metazoa; phylum Mollusca; class Gastropoda; family Planorbidae; genus Biomphalaria; species Biomphalaria glabrata. Next base: position 45,567,211 of record NC_074720.1, on the reverse strand, counting down.
TCAGTTTGAAAGTTCTTCCTCCAGGCCATTCTCCATTAAGAGCGGTGTCAAACAAGGATGTGTACTGGCCCCTACACTATTTGGCATCTTCTTCTCAGTCGTACTATCCAGTGCTTTTAAATCCCTGGAAGAGGGAATATACATCCATAGCAGATCCGATGGAAGGCTCTTTAACCTGGCACGTCTTAAAGCCAAAACGAAAAGGCGTCGTATCTTGATAAGGGAGCTGCTGTTTGCCGATGACGCGGCACTCGTATCTCACTCACAAGGAGGTCTACAGAAGCTAGTGAACGCCTTAGCAGCTGCTTGTCAAGAGTTTAGCCTTACTATAAGTCTCTCCAAGACCGAAATCCTGGCACAAGACGTCGCAGAAATACCTATAATACAAATTGGGAACCACACCCTTTCAGTGGTGCAGGAATTTACCTACTTGGGTTCAACAATTGTCAGTAACCTAGACTTAGACATCGAGCTGACAAAAAGGATAGGAAAAGCTACCACAGCATTGGCAAAACTCTCCAAGCGCGTCTGGGAAAATGGTAAATTGACCACAGCGACCAAAATCCTTGTCTACAACGCCTGTGTTGTGAGCACTCTCCTTTATGGCAGTGAGAGCTGGTCAACATACATGTACCAAGAGCACAGATTGAATAGTTTCCACTTGCGCTGCCTGAGACGCATAATGGGCATCTCTTGGAGGGACCATGTCTCCAATCAGGAAGTTTTAAGATTGGCCAATATGAACAGCATGTATGCTCTCCTGACACAAAGAAGATTATGCTGGCTCGGACATGTCACCCGCATGCCAGATGGCAGAATCCCGAAAGATATCTTATATGCTGAGCTTGTGGAAGGAGTCAGACCCAAGGGCCGCCCAAGACTAACATATAGAGATGTCTGCAAGCGAGACATGAGAGCCTCAGGCATCAGCGAAAGTATGTGGGAAAACATAGCCAAAGACCGGAGTGCATGGAGACAGACTGTGCGTGCTGGGACAACCCTTGCTAAGAACAAAAGAATTGAAGCGGCTTTAATCAAGAGGGATAAAAAGAAAGCTGCCCTGTCTGCTAGCCCTAAATCAGAGGCATACACATGTACGAATTGTGGCAAAGTCTGCCGTTCTAGAATTGGCTTGATTAGCCACACCAGATTCTGCCCCGTCTCAAGATTAAGCCAAAACCAGTGACTCATTTGGGCGCATCCATTGCCTTTCGAGACAAAAGGAGCCATATATAATATACATCAGCACAAATTTATTGCCTGTGTCAAAATTTATAGTTACTAACTTCAATAAATATACTTGTACTGTCTGAAAATGTACAATTACAGTTCTTATGGTTACAGAATAATATGGCTAAATAAAAAACTTAATAACTTGGGCTTCAAGACACTTTATTGAGTGTAATCAATAATAAATAACAAAAATTAAAAACTTAACAATTTGCAGCAGTCAAAGTCTGAATATCACAGCTTTACACAACTTGTACTTTTCTCTCCTTAACTCTACTGGTCCTCTACTGTGTCAGCCTGGCTTGACCCAACTGTGTTAAAAAACACAGTCCATAGTCAGATAACCATATCACTGTTAATCTACATGGGGATTGTTTACATCAGTCCTTTTTAAGTACACAGGCCTGTGTCACATGTGTTTGGTTGATTAATCATAGGGCTACACTGCCCAGCATCACAGTTCAGTTACATTACTTTCATAGTTTGACTATACCTCTATTCTTCACTACATACACATACTTGGTTTGCTTATTCAAAGATCCATGACATCACACCATTCACTTTGTATCTATTTTTTTTAATGATAATATCTGAATGTTAAAGTTATATCAATTTCTGGGGTATCTCAAGTGTCCTATCAATTTTTGGTGCACCTTCATGGTCATATCAATTGTTGGGCACCTCAAGTGTCCTATCAATCGTTGGGGCTCCCTCATACATATGTTGGGTACCTCAAGTGTGTCCTGTCAGGTGTTGGGGCACCACAAGCTTTCTAACAAATGTTTGGTCACCTCAAATGCCCTTTTAACTGTTGGGGCACCTCAAATCTCCTATCAATTGTTGGGGCACTTCAAGTATCCTATCAATTGTTGGGCACTTCAAGTGTCCTATCAATGGTTGGTCCACCTCATCCATCATACAAACTGTTTTTCACCTCATGTGTGTCCTATCAGCTATTGGAGCACCACAAGTGTCCTAATAAATGTTTAGGTTTCTCAAATGTCCTTTTAACTGTTGGGGCACCTCAAATGTCCTATCATTTAGTAAGGCACATTTTCTCTCCTACCAACTGTTGGGGCACATCATGTCCAGTCATCAGTGTGAACACCTCAGGTGTCCTATCAATTTTTGGGGCTGCAACTATTAGGCTTCATAATACTTTTAGGATATATCAAATTTTGTAACCAAGATATCTCTATGTATCTCTATGTATATTTATTTATTTATTAGTTTTAATTACCATTATTCTTTTATAATCCATAGAATTTTTTAAAATTATTGTGAAGTCCTGTTCATTGCTCCCAGAACCACTTTGTTTTTTTTTTGTTTTTTTTTCAGTTTCATTAACAACATATTTCATATGTATATATGTATATATATCACACTTCTTTTTACTGAAGGTTAGTTTCATTTTGTTTACAGATATCAAGCTACAAAATTAGATTCCAATTTTTTGGGGTTCTTGTCAATATCTGCAATTTAAATCCATATGTAAAGTTTTGTTAACTTGGACTTTTTTTTTATACAACTTTATATTTCATATTTTTTTCTTCCTGAGGTTCAAATGTATCAATTATTTTTGTTGGCAGATATCATGGTAGAGAAATAGGAATCTACTTAAGTTTTTTAATGTTTGATTAGTCATAATATTTGCACTATTCCTATTTCCAATATCTGCCAGTGTCTGCTAAGTGTAACTAGTTAAGATTAGGAAAATGGTGATTGCAAAGTCTTACATATGGACAAAAAGAATGCTAAAGATTGGTCTCTTGGGGCTTGATTCAGTGAAAGAATGTTGGACTAGCAGAAGTGTTATGGAGTGTGTGTGTTTCTATGGTGACAGTGGGAAGAGGTTAGTGATTGGTTGTGAATGATGCTAAATATGTGGCATTGTTGTCATTTTGTCTTAAATGCAGAAGACTCCAAAACGTAAAACCAAAAGGTTGTGTTTTTTTAGTGAGTTACATTTTGTTATGAAATGTTATTACTGAAGTCTACTACAGTGATTTCATTTGATCACAAGTTATTTTGTCTATGTTATAAATTTTATATTTAGTTTAGTTCACAGGGAAGTTATTCAAGTTATTTGGAGTTTCATTAGTTAAGATATACCATGCCCACAGCAGTTTAGTTGTCTACCAACAGTTTGATGCTACAAGTCAATGACTGTCAACACCAAGAAGACTAAATTAAATAAAGCCATGTCTATTTCTACATCATTTTGTTGCTACTAACTTCTAACCTGGTGTTAATAACAACTAACGTGAAATGGGAGAAGTAAATTATTATCTGATTCATACTCAACTCTTCAATTTCCATATAATTGTAGAGAATTGACATAAAATAAAACATTAACAAAATGTGTATTATTTTTGTAACTTTTCCTCCACTTTGCATAAATTTCCTACTAGATTTTCATCATTTTTTCCTAAAGTCATTTCAGTTGTAAATTATTTTGTGCAACAAGTTACTGGAAAAAAGTCAAGCAAGAGAGGTCACTACACTAAGACTTTGTCTTCTCATAAGAATGGATTGTTTTCTCAAAAGAATGGATGGCTGCCTGGTCATGTGGTATATGCACTGGACTGTTGTGGGGTCATCTTGATGCTCATATCTTGCCTGATGCCATTTATTCTGCTGGACGTTTGGTCAAGGAAGTAGATTCTCTTCAACTCTCAAGGAACATTCAAAACATGTCAAACATTTGACAAGAATATCAAGCAAGTGCAGTGTATATGTAAGTAATGTTGAAACATCTGATCTCATTTATGCATTATTGAAGACAATCTGCAGCCACTAAACCAGTTACATCAGATCTGGATAAAGTTGTCACCTCCTCTTCATTAAGGCTAGAACAGAAAGATTTTATTATTCTTTTACTCTACTTTCTGTCAGTGTGTTTCGTAGTCATTTGTCACATCACTAAGAAACTTAGTTCATTAAGCACTGGCTGTATAAGACTGTCTGTTTATATGTTTTGTGTGTGAATGTTGTTCCTGTTTGCATCTATATTGTCATTGCTATAGTGGTAATCCTAAGGATAATTGTAATCAAACTGAATTTTCATTTGTTTGGATCTTATCTCGTGGGAATTTTAAACTTGATAATTTGCTCTTTGCTTACATTTTGATTTTTAAGTACATTCTAAAAGAAATACAATACATAAGGATAGAAAAAAAAAGAGCAAAAAATATAGAGATTGGCTGAGGCAATATAAAGAAAGTGAGATCAAATAAAAGAATATATAAAAAGAATAAACCTAGAGATTTTAAAACAATCTAGACAGTCTCTGTAGCTATTTGGAAAGATTGCTATTGCCAACTAAACAAAACAAATTAGTTTGGAATACAAGCAAAAGAACTTAGAAAGTTGTGATTTTATTTTCTAGAAAAGCACAAACTTTATAGCAGAATTTTCACTCTAAATATTAAAGCTTTCTGTATTCTGTACATTAGATACACTAAATAGCTAGTTATCTATAGTTTTTTGGCATAATTGAAAATCTTCAATAAATTCCTTAGAATTTAAAGGCTTAATAAACCTTACAATTTTTTTTCACTTAATTTGGGTAGTTATACTTTGCTGCTGTAGTAGGTGTCTTGAGTGTATTTTTTTTCTTTAAAGTTTATTCATAAAATACTAAGTTAAAACATAAAGCTGCATCATCAGAATAGTTTTATTGAACATGAAAAGAAAAGCAATAGAATTTTATTTTTTTTTACTTTTCAAGGCAAAAGTTTTTAGACCAACATGATGAAAAGGTAGACATGTACATGTAGACCAGCATGATGTAGAATGAAGACCAACATGAAGAATGAAGACCAACATGAAGATGTAGACCAACATGAAGATGTAGACCAGCATGAAGATGTAGACCAACATGAAGATGTAGACCAACATGATGAAGATGTAGACCAACATGATGAAGATGTAGACCAACATGAAGATGTAGACCAACATGATGAAAAGGTAGACATGTACATGTAGACCAACATGAAGATGTAGACCAACATGATGAAGATGTAGACCAACATGAAGATGTAGACCAGCATGATGAAGATGTAGACCAACATGAAAATTAAATGTAAACCAAAATATTGATCAAGAGATGTATGGAATAAAAAGGTAAGCAAAGCTATGTATATCAATTAATATTTTTTTTTATACTAAACCCCTAAGTAAAGCTTTGCCAAGTTTTGTTTTTCACTGACTATGAAAATGTTTTGATTGATTTTTGTTCTCTTTACAGTGAACATCTTGAGAGGGAAAACAATTCCTAGAGGCAAAGACACAGACACATTCGATACATTAGAGATTATTTCCTTTTCTACCATCATTTAGAGCCTTTTTTGTGAGGGAACCTGCGTCTGTAAAGAAACGAACATTTCCCTAATGCTACTTCAAATTCAGATCTCCTCCCAACCTCAGGCTGAGTACCCGTGGTCACCTACTTTATGTTACATTACCATAGCACTACAGACAGTGGAAAACAAATTATATGAAGGAATGCAACCACCATCAGATATTGTTGTCTTTACAGACTCCCAATCTACTCTGCAAGAACTTAACAGCAGCACCTCAAACAGCCCAAGAGAGTTGACAACACTCATTGTGATAATCCACCAGATGATATCAAAATTAAATATCAATATCACACTACAGTGGATCCCTGGACACATTGTCATCATGGGAAATGAAAAGGCAGATAAGCTATCAAAGGCAGGTTCATCTATGGAACAACCAGATAGACCTGTTAACTACCTCACCCTAAGGTCAATGTTAGTCAACAATCACAAAGAGGAGTGGCTCAAACAATGGGCATCAGGAAACACAGGCAGAGCCATGTACAAAGAAATGACTACGCCTAACAAACTGGACAGTATTAACTTCCTCCCCTGCAAAGAACAATCTACAACCTTCCAACTAAGAACAGGACACACTCCACTATTAAATTACCACCTGAACAAAATAAACTCCACACAACTCCTCTTTTGCAGACACTGCACCCACCCCTTTGAAGCCGTAAACCATATCCTCTTTGAATGCCCCTCCCTAATCCACCTTAGGCAGACCCTACTTCCACTACAGCCCAACATAACCAACACTGTGTACGGCAGTGCTGAACAACTGAAGAAAACAGCAAAATTATTTTTTTTGGCACAGTCTGCAAAAGAGCTCACAGCTCAGCAGCAATAAAGCTGGCTAGAAGAAGAAGAAGAAAAAGAGGTTACATTACAAGAAGTGGTCGCAAAGTCAGAAAACCTAACAGATGACAATGAATAGAACAATCATTTCTAATATAGGTACAAGTGATGTACTTTGTAATAACTATTTGGGTGGAATCACTATAATTGACTTGTATCTTGTTCTATATTTAGGTAAATCTTGTCATTCAGTCCAGTCATTGTTCTTTTTCATATTCCTTTTTTTCCCCTCAATCTTCTTGTTGTTTCAGTTAATGTTTTTATCTTTTTTGTATTTGGAGGAGGGAGGGGCTGTGGTATATTATTATTATTATTGAAGTCACAACACCAAAGCCTTGCTACATTATGCTTTTAATTCAATTTATCATCTCCCCTGCTTTTGTGTGCTATCATATTAATGTTCATTAGTGTCACATCCATGCACAATTTGTTCTATGCTTTTTATAGTGTAAATAGTGACTTGACATTATTTAGATCAATTATATGTTATATTATATTTAAACTAAAACTGTTAGCATTTTCTATGCTATTATTAATATGAATGTGTTTGTGTGTTGCTATGAATGCATTTTAAGTTTTAGTCTGAAATCATAAATAAGAAATTGTTTCATAAACAAAAATTATATTAATATTTAATATTTCAGACTTCACTATAGCATTGAGTTCATCCCCATAGTCTATTTAAAACTTTCAAATACTAATTCACTTTGTCTTATCTAATGGTGATCATGGGGGTATCCACTATCCATAGTCTCTGGTATGAACACTCACTGTCCTGGTTAGGGCTAGGATGTAATCTCTATTTCTGATGGAACACATGTAAAACCAAGAAAACAAACAGTAGACCTAGACTTTATTAACAGGTCATGCAAGCATTTTTTTATAATTGTGAACTGATGCTCTCAGAGCTATTTTTATGTATTTTTATTTTTGCAACTTTTGTAGACTAGTGCTAAGCTGTATGCTTATACTTCCGCCTATTATTATATGGGTTAGGGCGATGCTGTTTCCTGTACTGTTGACCAGAGTGTGTCAGTTTTAATTATTCTGTACTTGGAACTGCCTTTAAGTTTCAGAATTTGTTGTTTTTTTTTCTATATGTAAAGCTAATTTATATATATAGTTATATATTATGGTACATTATTTTTCTAATTGAAACAACTGTCAAAATAATTGGCTGTTTTTTGTTTTAAAGTTTGTTTTAAAATGATGGCCACTTCTAATGTTTATGTACTAGATCTTTTCCTAATTTTTTTGTTTTTTTATCTGCAGTGTTTTGTAACTGCTGCTTTGCTCATTTGAATTACAGTATCATTTTGTTATTTCTTCTCTTTCTTGATTTCTTTGGTCACAGACTGAGGTGCACAGATACAACCCACCCAGTAGACCTTCTGGCAACTGTAACTTCTTGTTAGTGCAGGCTAGACATAACCTGGGGGCCCTGCCATGCTAACATAATACTAATATTCTCTTGAATCATTCCAGACAGCATTGAGACCACCCCTGTCCCTAACAATACATAATTACCTTGCTTTAGTTGTAGAATGAAAGTTGAGCAAACAGTGAAAAGCTTCTATATAATTCACTTGGAGGTGAGGTGACTGAGCGGTGAAATACTTGGCTTCCAAACATGGGTCCAGGGTTTGAAGACTGGGATTTTTAATTTTAGGACTATTAGGCACCTTTGAGTACACCTGGTTCTAATGGGTTCCTGAAAGGTAAAGACAGTTGGTCATAGTGCCGACCATGGGACACAAAAACAGATGACCTTTATATCATCTGCCCTACAGATTGCAAAGTCTGCAGCTAAAACCAACATGGGAAAGCCTTTTGAGGAAAAATCAGGAGTCAACCATTCAGTTAGCAGCATACAGGGCTACTCCCAGGCAGAGCCTATGATGCCATTGATCCCAAACTGTATTGGCATATTCCATTCCTTCAAATATATAGCTGTGTGGGTGACATCATTGCAACTAATGTCAGGAAAATGATTCATAGCTAATGTTTGGAAAATGAGATGATCCATATCAGCTTTGTGACTGAAGGAGGCCATAGAATCAGATCAAAGTTTGAGATTTGCTAAAAATTTGCTCAAAAACAAATATTGTTACAAAGCAATTAGCTAAAGAAACCTGTTAACTTTTAACATAACTTTTTAATGACATATGGAAAAGCACTCTTAAACTACTAAAAATTTAGAAAAACTAGATCTAAGGGTTGCTGGAAGGGGAGGATAAAAGCGGCAATTTTTTTAGTACCAGTACCTGGTAACTATGTCAATCAACACATTGGACTAGGATAAGTTATGTAGCTTAAAGACATCCATACAACTTTTTATAAATAAAATCACATCAGACTTCATTTAAGTTGCAGCCTGAGAGACTGAAATCCTCTCTAGCCAATGCAGTGGACTGAAACTCAGCTGTAGTGCTTCCTAGATCAGTTGAGATAGAGAGAAGCAAGTCTGGAGCAGCAAACATTAATGAGGCAAGGTTTCCTCTTTCTACCTGCACTGGGGCACTGTGAGTATCAAATTTGGCCTACAAACTGCATGAAATGCTGGATATCTGACATAAACCACTGTCAAGGGGGCTTGAGTTCAAATCCTGATTTGTTTTTGCTGAGCAAAGAAACACCAGAAATACCATTTCCCCATATAGGCAATACAAAGTAATTTGAAAAAAAAAAAGAAATTAACACAGACCAGTTACAATAAAAAAAAAATGAAATTGTAAAATGAATGCCACTTTTATTACATAAATATCAAAATGAGTTAATCAATTATTTAAAATTAGCAACTTTTTGTTCAAAACTAATGTACATTGGTAGTCCTGTAGATTGTGTAGAATCAAAGTAGCATGATTCATTTAGATATTTGATTTTAAAAGGGAGACAATTTGATTAGCAGTTATTATAATTTTTAAAAATTTCTATTTAGTATGACAGTGCATCTACTGTAGAAAGATACAAAGGGATAAAACTAAATATCAGTTGTTATTCCAAAAAAAAAAAAAAGAAATATGTACATTTAACACATTAGCATATTCTGTTCCAAAAATATAAACTTGATCAAAATATTTTATTGTCAAAGATATTACTAATTGAGTTGTATACCTTAAACCTCTTACAACAGATATTCATTCATAGTATAAAACACTGCCTGGTCACTAGAACATTAGTAATGTAGTAGTAACCCCAAGAACTAAAAAACTTAATAACATTGACACTACCAACAATGTTCAAATTGCAATGATTTTGATGGAATCCTGTGATTAACTTTACTGATGTTATTAAACCACAGAATTCCATCAAAAGCTCTTAATTTTTTTAAGACATCATCTTGTTGAAAAGTAAAATGAGGTGTCAACTCTCTTAATGCCTATGGTCATTGACAAATATAGCTCAAAGAAATCTTTCCTTAATTTCTAACTTAAAGTCAACAGTCAAAGTAAATGAATAGTAGGTACCTGGTACCTGGTAAATTAAAAAAACAACAACACTTAGTTGTTGTTTTTTTCTTTACAAGTTCTACAATTTTAGATTCAAAGACAAAGTTTATTGTTTGTCCAATTAACCTTTGACCTTATCTTTCTTGGACACTCTTAGCATAAAGAAAAATAAACCATTCATGAACAGTATTGTCTTGAGCATCAAAATGTTAAGTGTTATGTGGTGACTACTAAAAGATGTGTACACTTAATCTTTTATCACTCAATCGATGGAAGTCTTTCTAGACAAGTAAGCAATGGATTTCAGATATCCCTCACAGCTTCTGTGGTTGAATAATTTCCAGAGAAAAAAGCTGCTTAGAATAGTATCTGTCATGCTTGAAAAGGGCCACAGGGACTGTATAAAAAAAAAGAATAAATAAAAACTAAACAGAATTGACAGGCAATGTGGCATTAAAAAACAACAACACTTTCTAACTTTAGAACCTACAAACATTAGAGATAGTAGAAAAAACAACACTTGATTTATTACCAAAACAGCTGACATATCCAAACACAAGTGAGTAGCCTTCTTTTGTAAGGTACTTGTGTAGTCAAGGAAGATCTCATATTTGTAAACAGGCTAACATTTTAGGCTCCTTAGCTGACTAATCTTTTGGACATTCTGGAAGAAATAAATGCAAGAAGGGCTTAATATAAATATCATCATCACTTGAAATTCTATTTGCAAAAGCTAAGAGAGATCTCAAATATGAAAATAATGATCTCATAAAAAGATAATATAGATCACAAATTAGATCATTTAGATCTCAAACAAGATAGATCACAAATTAGATCAGATAGATCTTAAACAAGATAATATAGATCACAAATAGATCTCAAACAATATAAGATAAAATGTGTAAATAAAAAAAACAGCATAGCAGAGTAAAGCAAAATTACAAGATAGATATCAAATAGTATGAATCAATTAGCCTATATGCAGGTTAATAAATTTCACAGTTGATTCCCAAATGAGTATTTAAAAAATTCTGTAAAAATTTTTTTAACAAAAAAGAAAAAATAATTACAAAACTAAACAAAATAAATGTAAAGGCTTTCTTTTAGTGACTTTAGAATAGAACAAGTTTCCTGTTTCCTTAAATACTCCATCTCCTCAACACTCCATCTCCTCAACACTCCATCTCAATACTCCATCTCCTCAATGCTCCATCTCCTCAACACTCCATCTCCTCAATGCTCCATCTCCCCCTCAACACTCCATCTCAACACTCCATCTCTCAACACTCCATCTCCTCAATACTCCATCTCCTCAACACTCCATCTCAACACTCCATCTCCTCAACACTCCATCTCAACACTCCATCTCCTCAACACTCCATCTCACAATCCATCTCCTTAACACTCCATCTCCTCAACACTCCATCTCCTCAACACCCTGTCTTAACACTCCATATTAACACTTCATCTCAATACTTCATCTCCTCAACACTCCATCTCAATACTCCATCTCCTCAACACTCCATCTCAATACTCCATCTCCTCAACACTCCATCTCAATACTCCAGCTCCTCAACACTCCATCTCAATACTCCATCTAAATACTCCATCTCCTCAACACTCTATCTCCTCAACACTCTATCTCAATACTCCATCTCCACACTCTATCTCCTCAACACTTCATCTCAATACTCCATCTCCTCAACACTCCATCTCAACACTCCATCTCAATACTCCATCTCAATACTTCATCTCCTCAACACTCCATCTCCTCAATGCTCCATCTCCTCAACACTCCATCTCCTCAACACTCCATCTCCTCAACACTTTATTCTGTCATTATATGTGTCATTATTGCCAGGAATTGGGTACATTTAGTAATCAGCATTGAAGTACACATACATATATTAGAGAAGAAAAAGAGCCTTGACACTGTAGATCGCAAGGTCTGAAAGGGGAACTTTGCCATTATATTCCAGTTATTTCTGCTGGTTAAGTTTGTATTGCTGAACTCACTGACCTACATCAGTTCTATTCACATCACGTTAACACTGCATGGTATCACAATGTAAGTTAAATAAAAAATTAAATTAACTTTCAGAAATGGTGGTCAACTTGATAGTCCCAGATTCAGACTCAGCTCTTCTTATCCTAAAAACTTTTAAGCCAAACAGTAAAAAATTAATAGAATAAGGATTTTTTGTTCAGGAAAGATAATATCCCAAAATGATGTTAATGTTTTTGTAAAATGTTTTACATTGTTTCGGATGTTCCTTCAGAGTTGAAGATAGTTTACTTCCTAGTCCAAACCTCCTGCAGGACGACGGGGGATGGGAGTGGGCAGGGTTTGAACCCTCGACAAATCCAAACGACAGTTCAGCGCGCAGCCCGCACGACCAGGCAGCCATCCATGTATCCATAACTCATGGTTGGAAACATCCTGAAGCCCTAAATAAAAATTGCATTCTATACTGTGATTTGAACTCAAGGCTGCAGTAGTAGCACTGTAACTTCTTCAGTATCCAATGTTAGCAAGTGCCCTATTTAAGAACGAGGCCATTTTTAAAATAGAGATGATAGTTTGTAAAATGTTTTACATGTTTCAAATGTTCCTTCAAAGTTGAAGATAATATTTATTTCCTCATCCAAACATCTCAGAGGACGATAGGGAAGGGCAAGGTATGAATCCAGGACCATCAACAAGTCCAAACAACAGTCCAGCGTGCATTCTGCACATCCAGGCAGCCACCCATAGTCATAGTAAAAAGTATTTTCTAAAAGAGTTTCTATAATAACATTGTCAGATGCAGGTTCCATTTTCCCATTTTCATTCACAAAATTTGTGGCATGTGTGGCTGAGAGGCAGGCCTACACTGCTTGGCTACAGCTTAGCCACTTACCATGGGGGCTCGATTTTGAATCCTGACTCGAGCAGAGTTGTTTTCTGAAAGCCCAAAGACAGCATGTAAACCTCCCATGTGTTCCCTTCCTCCAATAGTCAACAAAAGGAGATTGGGCCATAGCAAAATAAGTATGCTCTAAGCATAAAATATGCACTATATCAAAAGCATTAAAAAAAAAAAGATTTACATGTTTTTTTCAACTCTTTCATACCTTAACAAATGAATTTGAATAAGTAACTATTCTATTTGAAAGTGAAACAAAACTAAACACTATTAAGTCCAAATACTTTTTACTATGACTAAATAATAGTAGGTATAGAACTAATCAATATCAGGCCCAAATACTTCTTACTTTGACTATTGATGAAATAAACATGACATCAAACATAATAGCAGCACCCAGGGAGAAGAAGGTGAAGAAACTGTAGTAATGCATAGATAAGTCTTAAGGAGGACTCAAACCTTGGACCTCAGAACCATCCCCATCACATAGCTGTGACCAGATGCAAGTTAGACTTCCTGAATAACACCCCAAAAGAAGATCTACAAATCTTGTAAGATGCCCCAACAAACTAAGAGATAGGTGAAGAATATTACAGACAATATCAAAGTGAAAAATCATCAAGTTAAAACAGAAAATTCAACAAAATCAAAATAATAACAACCAGTTTGATACAAATATAAACCAATCTAAACAATTAAACCCATGTTTTTTAATTCAGACTGTGTTTCCACTGATTTGGACTCCTTCACTCTTTCTTAGACTGTTCATTGGCAAATGAAATAAACTAAGAGCTTTGACAGCCCCCAGTCTATTGCCATCTTTTTGCAGTATCTCATCTTCTTATCCAAGATTATTACATCCTATGGGTGTCTCAAGGGTCAATCTAGTCATGCAAGTTAATCAATGACTTAAACTCTGCCAATTCACACATTTTTTCTAGCTGACTCAGGCAACCCATTCCATGCGCTAATAGCACTAGAGAAGAAGGAGTATAAATGTCTTCTAGCATATGGGATGAGGAATGTTCCTTTATCTTTGTGTCTTTTTAAGTATTTTTTTAAGTTTTGTTTTTGTATTTGAAGTTTATAGTTTAATGTTTTTTGTATAATTGCTACTTTACTTTTGAAGTCTTCTGTCCTGAAGGATCTCTAAATTTAATAATTTTACTAGAGGTCTAGCTGTAATCAAATGTGAATATTAGTTATTTCGGAATCTCACTGCTCTATCTTGTGTTGGTTTCTTAATGTTTTTTTGAGTTGAGGGTTCCCAAATAGAGGACTCATTATCTATTGTTCAGTTGCATCACTGCATCATCTCTACTGTTGGTTCTCTTTACTCCCCTTTGGTCTTGTTCACATTTCTTTCTCGGCTCATCAAATACAGAGTACATCTTCCATGAACATTTCCAGCATGATAAAACTTTTTGGTCTAATAACAAAGTCACTAAGTTTTGAGAATCCTCAAAAGCTGTCTATGACGATTCTCCAAGTCCAGTGTCCTCTCTGTTAAGTTGCAATTCTCTAGTTCTTAATAGAAAATCATCTTTCCACAATTGCTTATCCATGTGAAAGTGGAATTATTGGCCTACTTATTTTCCAAATATGTTTCAATTTTTTGTCAAGAGTTGTTTATAAAAATAAAGTACCCAGTTTATCTTTTCTTTTGAAAAGGATGAAAGAGCCATTTTTGCAAACCTGGTTGTTGACATCAAAACCATGTATTTGGTGAAGTCAATACAGAGCAATGGTTTTAGCACATCCACAGATATTCCATCTTTAGTTCTTCTTTTTTAGGGTCCCCATTTGTGTTGGATGAAAAACTAAAATGAATGGCTCTTTGGTCCATCCTAACAAGGCTTCATATCTTATAGATTACTGATGTTGCTTCAAAAAAGAATATAATTATGTTCTATGCATTTCATGTGTCAATCTAGTCATGCATGTTAATTAGTGAATTAAACTCTGCTAAGTCACTGGTTTTCATGACTGATTCAGGCAGCCCATTCTATATTCAAACTAGGGAAGAAAGAGCACTTGTAGGAATTTGGCCTAGCATATGGAATAAAAATATTGCCTGGATTGTGGTGTGAACAGATGAATGGGTCATTTCTCCATCCAGAATAAGACTTACTCTATTGCCATGATAGATCAATTCAGATTGACTTCTCTGCTTTTTCTTCAACTTTGTCAGTTTTTTAAAGCCATTGCAGTTCCATCAGCAAATATTCCATAATCATTGGCTAAAGTGTCAAACAGTGGGACTGTTATAAAATCTGTCCATGTATACAATATTATTTTTGTTTATCAAGTGGCTAACAGCCTTAGAACAAAGCTAAGAACGACATATCAATTCTGGAATCACATTCTTTGTTTTGCCTGTGTTGAATTTCTATGCTGATATAGCAATGACATTGCCATTATTATTATTTGCTTCATAAGCCATAGTTTTGATTACCACTTTGATTGGTTTGGATTTTTATATATTGCTTTGTAACAAATCAGCCTTGGCAAGGAATCATTCCTTCATCCAAAGTTGGCATGTTGAGTTAGAAATAGTGCTGAGATGTTGAGATAGAAGTAGTGATGAAATGTTGAGATAGTTAAAAGTAGTGGGTGACCCAAGGCTCTCCTGACTTCTAATAGATCACCATACAAAATGTCTTGAGGAAGTCAACCTTGTGGCATTCCATGAACATGTCCAAGCTAGCCAAGATTTCTACTGCTGATAACAGTGTGAAGGTTCAGAGGAATCTTTTTTTTTTTCATAAGTGCACTGAACACTTCTAAAGGAAATAGATAGATGATGTTATATTTAATCATCAGAGACTTTCACCCCACAACTTTGTATGATTTTCTATTAATGAAGCATACACTCTATACTGTCCTACTGATATGTTCAAACCCTGCCTCCTGCAGGAGGTTTGGACAAGGATGTAATAATCATCAAACCTGAATTAACATGTAAAACAAACTACAAAAGGGTCCTCTCCGATAAATTGATAGGTAAAGAGTATTTGAATGAAATGGGATATATAAATAGTTTTAACTTAATGATTAACATAACATGAAACAAACCTAAATGTCTTCAAATTCATCATAGCAATGAACAAGTTGATCAGGACCACGACAGCATCAAGAATGTAAACTCCATACAAAACGTAGCCTATCACCTCAATGACTTTCAGCAGCACACTGTCTTTTATCTCTGAGTCACCATTAACCTGACTGCTATTTGTTTCTTCTTTAATAGCTGGTGCCTGAGAGTTCCCCATACCAAAGGCAGCCCAGAACAATGTCCCAGTGGTCTCTAAGAGGCTGAAAAAAAAGTCTTTGGTCAGCAAATAAAATATTTTAAAGTACATTTGGGAATAAATTAATTCCTGTAAACTCTAGTAAATTTAATATCATCTAGCTAATATCTATCATCTTGTAAACTTAAACATCTTAACTAGTGATCAGCTTTCAAAGTATTTAACTTTAAACACTACCAATAAAAGCCATTAAGTTGGCTATAGTAAACTTGACTTACACTAATGTTGTTATTATAATAACCTGTGTTCAAATCCTTCATATCATCATGATTAAAATATTATGCCTTGGCCAAGAATCCTTAGCCCTTCATGCAATAGGAAGGAAATTGGTGGCCTACTTCTGTTTCTAACCAGGTGCAAGTAAGTTGATTTGTTTAATAGCTAAAAGTGTCATGAAATGCTTCACTGAATTGGTTGAATCTAGTGGATTTTTGTTCCTAAATAGACCTACTCAATAATGAATAATCTACAGAAGATAATAAACAAAGTGAAATTGAAACACTTTAATTAACTAATTAAACAAGTAAACAAGTATAGTTATATCTTTGAATCACCAAGTTTTCAGTTCCAATGAAGAAATTTTTAAAGCCTAACTAATAATATGAGAGGCACAGTGGGGAGTGGTAAAGCACTTGGCTTATGAACACAGGTCCCAGGTTCAAATCCTAGAAGACTGAAATTTTTACTTTCAGGATCTTTAAGGCCCCTCTTAGTCAACCCAGATCTAATAGGTATCTGACATTAGTTGGGGAAAAGTAATGACCGCTATTGTGCTGGTCACATGACTTTAGCTAACCATAGGCCACAGAAACAGATGACCTTTACATCATTTGCACTATAGACATCATGGTCTGAAAGGGGAACTTACTTTTTTAATAATATGAGCTAAAATAAACCTTTGCTCTAATATTGTAATTCTTCTTATAATTATTATAATTTCCTAGAGCCTCAAGTTTCAAGAGATTCTAGACAAGTATATGTTCATCCCTGGTGATCATCCAATTATATCATAGAATTATAAAAGACAAATACTAATGAGCAACACATACATCTTCTTAGTGTTCTGGTTGAAGGCAGGTTAAACGTGGTAGAAAGAAACTCATATGCATTAGGACTGTAAAAGTGCAATGTTATTGTGAAGGATATTTTTTCATCTGTATAATTTGCATTTCCTGTAGGCTCCTCAAACAGATGTAAAGATAAATCTGAAAAGCATAAATATTTTTTTAAAAATCATATATTAAATGTTAAATTGGAATCCATCTTAGACCAGTTGATCTAAATGTTATCTATAACTATTGCCAAACAAATAAAAAGAGTGCCACATGGACATGAATAATTTATCAATGATTGTTATGCTAATTATTATATATTCTTATCACTAACCTATCGAGTAAATTTTACATTTACCAACATAACTGTTTTAGGTGAGGTTGGCTTTTCTATAACTCCTCTCATAAACATTGAACTTTCTTTTTATAATATATCAGAAGTCTCTTTGAATTGTACAATTTCTTCTTTCACCTTAAGACTTTATTTTTCCTTCTTTTTAACTGGCCAGGAAGCTGCATCGTTATGACACTGAAAAATAATAATTGTTAGCAATACAAAATCCTTTCAGGCATAACAGTAAATTCTGGAGTATATATTAAAATTAGATAAGCAAGCTTTCATTCAGATACCATAAGTATATCTCTAATTCTATAGCATTGACAGAAAAAATACAGATAGTGATTTAATTAATAATGAAAATATGACAAAAAATAAAATATCACATATACAATTGGAATTCATTTTGTTGTTTAGTTGAAGTCCAAGATATGAATATCAATATCACTAAATGTATAAAATATACATAAGTACAATAATATATTAAATCTAACAGTGCATTTTGATTTACCATATTGAATGCCTCTTAGGGGTTTGCAAAGACCAGGGAACAGTACCAGGAAAAAGAAGAAGAGGCAGACAGAGAAAGCGATGGGAGGACAACATAAAAGAATGGACGGTACATCCATTGAAAGAGGTTCTAACTAAGGCAAAAGACAGAGAGGAATGGAGAAAGATGATTGACAAATCTTGCATGGTGCCGCAACGGTCTTACAAACTAAGGGATAGGTAAAAGTAAGTTAAAGTCAGTCTAGATCAGTTCATGTCAGTTGTTATTTCATTATACTAGTCAAACATTTATTTAGACAATACTGAAAATACTTGCTGTTATTTCTACTTTGCTTCAAATACTATACTGGGATACATTAGCAGTCATTTTTTTTTAAATAGTTAAATGTAAAACCAATTCAAACTCACATAGAAGTCTAAAAATAACATTTTCTACATTAAGTATCACCTGAAATATTGTAGGAATAGCTGAGGGTTTCAGATTTTTCATTATATCATCAAAGTTTGCATCAATAAAATGTGTGCTGTCCACAAAGTCATACCCATCAGGGGTCCATCCTTTCCCTCTTTTCATTGCTTCAACCATTTATCTCACATGTTGGCTTATTTAAGGAATCTGCAACATAAAGAAATAATAAATAATGAATAACATACCGGTACAAAAAATGGTGACCGATAATTTCATCCCTAATTAAATATTTTTTTGTTATTCATTGTTTAAATGTGCAGTTAAGGCTTTGGCTTTAAGCCCTCATTTCATCTAATATATAAATATGATTATTTTAAATGCTTTTAAATATTTTTTTGACATGTTATAAATGCGTTTATAGTGTTTCCTCTTCCACTTCACATTCTTGATGAGTTGTACATCTGGGTGTGTACTTAGCTAGAGGGCTTCTTGTGGTTGTAAGGGATATACATGACGTAATGATCAAAGGCAAAAGTGTGGTGAAAGTAGTGGAAATCTTTTGAGAGAGGAGAACGATTAGAATAATTATGACCATGCCGCTGATAACTTATCATCAAAGGCCAAGGTGTGGTGGAAGTAGGCTACCGGTAGTGGAAATCATTTAAGAGATGAGAACGATTACAAGACTAGACTAAAGAAAGTAATATCTCTCTGTCTTTGGAAAGTTTAGTTTGAGACTAGCCTCTATTTTATTTGGGGCAACCAAATCACATCGCCTAGGGACTCTACTTATCTAAGACAGGCCCAGCTATGGTGGATTATTATCATCATTGTGTTTTATTTATTCAAGGATAATACTTAAATGTAAGTCGCTATTCTATTCGTACAAGTCATTTATTTTTGTGTTTATCGCTGGATCATTTAAGTATTGAATTGGGTTTGAAAACATTAAACGCAAGGTAAATCAATTCTACCTATCCTTACTTCAGAATAAAACATGGCTGCGGAGAGAACCAAGTAGTTCGAAACCTGTAAGGCCGACGAATTGTTCTGTTTTACGACAATACCTGGGCTCAGATCTGTTAATAAAACTCTCAAAAACAACCTGGTGTTTCCATCAGACAAGGTTGTTTATCTCTGTGTAAACTTCTGCCCTGATCTTTTCCATAAAATTTCAGTTGATTGCATCAATGCCGAAGAACCTTTAAAATAAAAATTAAAAAAAAGATTGTAAAGTCAGCTGAATTATTTTTTTTAAAATAGTTTTTCTAAAAAAAAAAAATATAAGTTAGTTTTAATAATATCAAAGAAATACAATGTGATTTCTTTTTTTATTTATCTATATCCAGAAATTTAACTTAAGTATTGTATTGTATAATATAGTCTAGAATTAGCCCAGTCCTATGTACAGTAAAAAAAAAAATAGATCCATTGTTGATGTTTGTTTTTTCTACAATAGTGATAACATTTATATCGAAAGTTAGAATAGTTAGATCTAGATATATTTCAATAATAAAAATTATTTTACCTGGGTAGTTGAGTCTTGTTTCCAAAGTGAATGTCGAAGTGGTAACTAGACTAGAACTTGTAGAGAAGAAAATTAGTATTAGTTATTATCTAGTCTAGGTCTAAGTCACTCTAAGTCTAGATCTAGATTAGATCTTGTAGTAGTGAAACTGTTGATAATCCAGCTAGATCTAGATCACATGTGTATTGCAAGCTTTGATAGGCTTTAGGCCTACTTGATTGAGAGGCACCAGTTATCATGTGGTAAGGATGTTTTTGTTTTGATCTAGATCTAGTTGATGGGAATATGAATGAATAATCAAATTTGAAATTATCAATAATAGCGGTGTCGATAGGCCTGATAGGGCCTCATCTCAGCCTAGCCTGCCGGCTAATAGTCTTATAATGTCTAGATCTAGAATGACGAATCTAGACTAAGGTCTATTCTTTTTAGTTTTCATGCTAGATCTAGATTTAGAAGTTGAATAATAAGTCGACAGGTAGAGCATCTAAAACTATATCATCAATGAAACGTAAACAACCATGTTTTGTTTATGTTCAAACTAATGTCGATAGGGGCGGAAGCCCAATGCCGACCAATCATTTTGTCGGAAATAATAAGATACTAGAATCTATAAATAAATATATTTTACACTCTCGGTGACCACGGGTTTCCGTTCAAAGCCGAAACGCTATTTATATTATTTCGGAGATACGGTTATTTTAGGAAAGTGTAGGAAACGACGGTTTCATTGAGCCAAATATGCCTAGGTCGAATATGACTACTCAAAAGTATTCGATGCGTTACCAAGGGTATTATTTACATGTAGATTCGGAATTAGATGAAATAAACATTATACATGCTCTAGAAAAATGACTAAAAACAATATTTAAAGTTAAAAATTACATATTTCAATGTTCAAAACTTGTAGATAAATGGATAAACTTTCAAATAATGAAATAAAAAAAAGTTCGATTTTTAATTTTAAATATCGATATTTTGCTTCCTAGTGGTGGTCCTCCTCCCCTTAGATAGAGACTCCTCCGAATCCACACATGCTGTTCTGGCTAGTATCTTGGGTGTTATGCAAATCCACTACTATTTCATCAACTATTGTACATTAGCCAAAGAACATTACAATTAATAAGATGAACGTACTCAAGACTTTCTACTACTATAAATGATGCATTCATTAACACTTGGGATGCCTGTCTTGTCTACTTATCCGTCGTTATTTAAATATCTCTAATTCTAATCAACCATGTTCTAAGCTATCGCCACATCGTTCTTCCTTGTTCGCCTATTCTCCTGCGTTATTCGTCTGTCTGACTACGTCACTGTCACTCCTTTAACCGTCGCTAAAAACAATACACAATATAATCTACCAAAGCTAACATACTCTCTAACTCAACTAGGACACAACAATGCCACGTAATTTAGGAGACAATATTACTTTCCAAAAACATATCATAGAAAACGTTCATTCTACAGGCTTATAGTTGGTTAGCCTATGCAATAATTAATTAGTGTAAATATCTTTTAACTAGTATTACACACCGACCTGTGACTGTCTAGTTATGCCGGAACATTCTCTCCTTTTAAACTTCTAATAAACTGGACGCATTTCAACCATCCACCTATTTTTGGCAGTCAATACCAGTATCTGTTACACCAGTGATGCCCAACCTAATTCGACCTGCGGGCCATTTTATTTCCGACACTCGCGTCGCGGGCCACAAAAAAAAAAAAATAAAAAAAGAAATGAAATTGACCTGAAACTATTTGATTAGAAACCAGTGTATCTAGTACTTACATTCATTAATAGCACATTTGAAGTTTATCCCTTTTTTCCTAACAAGAATGCCGGAATATTTGTTTCATAATGCCGACTTTATGGTGTTAGTTTAAATAGCTAAACTTTTTGTATAAAACAAATATGTAAGCGTATTATCATGTTCCGAAAAAAAAAAAAAAGGGAAGTTCACCTTTTCTGGTAGATTTTACATACAGAGTCCCATTTCATAAAAGAACAATTGACATGATAGCAACCAATCAGATCAAAAGTGAGGGCCATAGTGTAGGTAAAGATACATTTCTGCACTTTATGTCGACTTTTCGGCGGGCCGGATGGAACCAGGTCGCGGGCCGAATCTGGCCCGCGGGCCGTATTTTGGGCATCACTGTGTTACACTGAACCGGAACGGATCGCTATCATTCTCTTTCCTTTCTTCTCTCTCTCTCTGGAACCCACTTTTATTTTCACCCCCAGCATTGATCACTGACCTAGACTTGACTTGCAATGGAACAACTCGATTGTAGTAACCTAAGCTAAGACCAAAACGTTATTGCAAGTGAAAACAAAAAGTCCGATATCGAGTTGGCAATTCTCTTTGTCAGATGTGAACAACACATACCACCGCGGGATCATAGTGACCTTAAGTTACACAATTTCAACACGACGACATAACTTGTGCATAGCTTGTTAAAGTAAGAGCCACACAGAATTAAAATGGAATTAAATCTAATGATGATTTGATGTGATAAATGCATGTAAATTATTAATTAATGACAGATTTCATGGACACACTCAAAGTTAAAATGTTACAATCTCATTTCAAGTGCAAGAGATAAAAAGGTCTATTTCTGATGCCCAATCTTCTTTTTTCAGCTTGGGAGCCATATAAATCTTTATTATGACTGAACTTACTGGAGCAGGTCTTCGCCAGTGATGGCTCCTCATGTCGGCTAAGTTCTACATTTTGTCGCTGATGCGTAGGCTGTATTCTGTGAGCACGAATTCTTGTGTATGTGTGTGTGTGCACGCAATTTGGTGACGCCTCTTGGTTGCTGTGTGTTTGATGACGTCCTTCTTTTTCCCGTCTTTGGGGCTTGGTGCTGAACTTCGTTGTTTAACTGCTCGCCTCGGCTCGTCGCTGTGTAAATAATTCAGTCCGTTTGTAAGAACTGCTAGGTGCTGGTTCAGAGAGCCAGAGTGGAAATATCGCTCGGCTAGCAATGTTGGGGCTTGGCCGACAGGCGACGTAATACGGGTTCATGTTAATTAAGGGATAGTATTACTGAGATACGCACGACCCGCACGTGTACTATAAATGATATGAATGTGTGTTGCAATCTCTTGTCACATTATTTACAGATCATTCTTCACTTTGAACAGTCATCGTATTAAATGTTCAGTGGAATCTTTCTGCCCTCATTCATTCATTACTAATTCAACATTATCCTTTTGTCTTCCTCATGGAACATATGGCCTCAGTAAAATTACGCCCTCTCCAAGGTCTCTTGTTTAGCTGTTAGCAGCAAAGCAGTTTGGTCGGGGGGTCATGTGAGCCAAAATATTTACACGGAATCCTGACATATATCGCGAACAAATATCAAGAGCGGAGTTGCTATGTTATATTCGTAAATTTTAAAGCGATACCTTCCCCCCCCCCTTTTTTTTTTCAAACTCGCCTTGTCATTGTTTTAACTGCATTCTTACTTCAAGCCACATTTTCCCCACAACTGCCAGCAAACACTTTAACCCATTCGCCGGAAAATGGCTCTTATCGTGAATAGCTCGGTAGCACATAATATCGCCGCTCGTATTTTCTTGTTGCTATAAAAATTCCCCAAATCTCCGATTTATGAACCTAGAAATCTTTTCCTTGCGGCCTGAACCAAGAAAAACCTAGACACCTGTCTTTTTTTTTTTAAGTTTTGTTTCATATTGTCGTTAAATGTTTTGCACCTTAGCGACACACTTTCTTTGCAAATCTAAAACGTCGGGTCAACACACACATGCTAAGAACAGGGTTCCACTTGAGTGGTTAAGAAGACTGCCCACAAAGCCGATGAAAGTTAACTGTCACATTTGATGTCAAGGACACAAGGCTGGAGCGACAATTTCCGAAACTTAAAATAGTTGACAACTGATTGTTTAACTTATTGGAAACGTAATTACCACAGTCTACGGAATCAAAACCACGAAGATTGACACGCCCGAATGTTCAAAAAGAAATGTAGATTGTACAGCGTTGACTATTTTAAATTGGGATTCATTCCTTCTTTATCAAACAAGAGGTTGCCTAAGTGGCTTTTTATGACGATATGAAACCAATTACGTTGGAGGATCATTTGAGATGATGTCACCCTGATAAAAAGATAAAGGTTTGAAAAAAAAAAAGATTCTCAAAGAAAAAGTTCAAAATAGACCCACAACATCTTTCTTCAACATGAGACAGAGAGAGAAGACGACGGTTTGTGAGCGTCTTACAAGATTTGTTTACTTATAGCCTAATAGCGAAAACATTAAAGATAAAACACTGATTTTACCTACTGTTAAAGTAGTTTTAAAAACTTGTTTTAACACAAACCTAAATTTGATAGTATGAAATGAATTTATTTAAGCAACAATACAGTTTAAGGGCACATTAGTGGTGTGAGTTATAACATTAAAAGCCTATAATGTAATTCTTTGCAAACGAGATAAACAGTTTGGGATTAGCGGCCTCGCAGGCTCTGGCAAGATGTAGCGCTGTGTGCAGCAAACTGCCAAAAGGTCACCGGCTTGACGAAACATTTTCCATGTTTGGGTAGGCCTATATCTGCAAGGCACCAGAAGTTTGAATTCAGTTTTCGTTCTGCTAGGTGGGTTGCAAGCCCAGGCTAATGAGACCCTCCCGCCCAACGCTTACTGATTTAGGCGACTGTTTCTCACCTTCGCCCCTTCTACTGATTGTGAAAATAGTTCCGCGAACCCAATATTTGAGCCAGACTTGAAAGATGAAATACACGAGAAACTGCTCCTTACGAAAACTTTTACTGTGGTACTTAAGGACCAATAAATAAATAAATTAATTAATATTTAATGTTTGAAGGACTACTTCATAGTACAACAAATTCCTTTATGAAACATAATATCCGTAGCAACGGATGATGAACCTGCGACAAACAACAACACACGTTTCCAACATGCTTGGTGGTTCCAGTAATACATATAAATTGTTATTGTGATTTATTTTAATTTGAATTTTATCAATATAAAAGATATACTAAATAGCGTTAAATTACGTATTTACCCTTCGACTTACAACTGTTAGAAATTACTTATAAAAAATGTTGTTGGTGAATTGCAAAATTGCAGTATAAGTTAAGCAGGGGGTCTATCGAAAACCAGAAAACATGGCAAGGGGTCTACGAGACAAAAACGTTTGGGAACCACTGATCTAGGTTAAGCCGGATTGAACGGCGCCTTCGACACGAAGGCCATGGATTGAACACGCTAACCCAGTGGTCTTGTCAGTTTAGCAACTCTTACAAGCCTTACGGTGTTAGATGACCCCGACCACTTCCGGGGCGCTGCACAGCAGGCGACCTAATTATACTAGCCTTAGTCTTAGAATGGCCAAACAGTATATTTCTAAAGCTGCTGATATATCAAACTTTCGTTCGATAACGCACCGAGACATATTACACATTGCGGCTGTTGCCTTTGTACGGTAGAAATAACGTGAAAATATTCAGATGCATATTTACGTCATTTTGTCCTACGCTGTATGGCCTCTCTTACGTCATCGTGTCTCAGCTCACTGTCACTATTTCCATTACACTCTTGCTCTTCTTCAAATGTCAGCTTACGCTTCAAATATGTATCCATAATCTAACGGTTAGATGGGCGTGCGAAAAACAATGTAACAAACACGAAATACTACTGTTCAACGTAATAATTAATCATAAAATGTGAGCGATTAATAACAAGGCTGATATCTGTGTGTTGTGGAGTCTACTTCTTTGAATGGCGATGTAAAGCAGAGATGCTGATAGAACGATTGATTCGTTTGTAAAATAATCTAATACTCATGCGCAAAATATAATTCTACCACAGGACTGTTATTAATCATTATTGTTTTGCCACGCTGCGTCAACAATTGTCATAGAATAATTCGTAATAGACATATTAAACAGTAGTGAGGGACCAGTTGATTATTATTCAAAATATCTGGTAGGATTAAACTAGCTCAGGGGTGGGCAAATTACAATCCGCGGGCCACAAGCGGCCCGAGGAGTCTTTTAAGCGGCCCGCGGACACCTAAAGAAATCAGGTGGGCCACCTATAAATGTAAATATATTTTAAAATAAATAATTCTACATATCTATATGCATTTTAGAAAGTTCTGATTCTTATAAATTATGAGGAAGAGGCTAATGAAACATTGTCTCTTTATGTCATTCTAAAAAGTTCAAATTAAACGAAGATTATTCTTATTGGCAATATTTCAAAATATAATTTTACTACATTTTTTTTTGCACACATCTCCAGCAATGGTTGCTTTTTATCTTACTTATTTTCTGCTACTTTTTTTTTTCATTTTGATTCCAATCAACGCATCGCTACACTGTTCAAGATAATAAAGTCTGTGATTTATGAAGGACTTCGTAGCGGGGCCAACTCGAGATCATGCGACACCTCCACCAAACCAATGTTAATTCGTATGTGATTGGACATGTCATCTACTGGTCTTAGAACATAGCCTACATCAATATCAATCACTGTAACAAATAAAGGCATAAGTTTCTCTTTGTATGGTAATTTACTTCAAAAGAATGGGCAGTCTTCCCAACCAAGTTTATTTTAAATAAAAGAGTTTAGCTAACCGTGAGCTCCATGAGATTCAGATACACACTGAAGATCCCAGGAACCTTGGATTGTTGTCCCGCGTCCTCCTCCCCCCCCCCCCACACACACACAAATGAAGAGAAGGGGCACGTATGGATAAGTAGGCCTATTACAATAGAGAGGCGAGGTTCACTACCCGTTGTTCGCATAAATGCTACCAAAACAGACATTTTCACCGGCATGCAACATTGAGGCCATGGGAAGCTGGAGTTACCTCGATGTCATCGAACCAGTTGTCTGCACCCCTTTTGTCGTGGCGCCTTAAGAAATTTCTTTATAATTACTTCCCCTTATTTCTGACCCATTGCACTCTTGCCAATGTTGACATTATTTGGACACGTCGTACGTTAATGGACACACGTGACGTGACACCCAGAAAGCCAAGCGCTTAACCACTCAGCCCCCTCTTTGCTTATTATTCAATTTTCTTTAAGCTCAATTTTTTTCTTTTTTTCCCCCTGTATTTAAAATAAAATTTAAAAAAGCACTTACACATCAAATAGTTGAAAGATCTTAACTGACTTTCAGCTGTGTTTGATAAATAAAGAACTTGTAATTAACGAGCTGCAGCACTTTGAGGACAACAAGAAACATTCTATAATATTGTTCTGCCTATTGTCTAGTACAATATTGTAAGAGCAATCAATGTTGTGTCAAAAATGTTGGATAGCGAGCAGCGAGAAATACATACATCAGATAGTCAACTCAAGAGGCTCTTGACTGAAGTAAATTATTAAAAAATGACTTTCAGAGTGTAAAAAAAAAAAAAAGGCTGCTGAAGTAGCTGGGCTGTTAATAATTTTTTTTTTTTGCTTTACACAATTGCAGAAGGTTAAAAGACAATTTGATGAGCCTGCCACTAATTACAAGAAGAAAAAATTCCAAGATTCGAGAGAAGACTCTCAACATCAGCGTATCCAAACGAACTATTGATGTCATTGTTTCTGAAATACGCGACAGATTTCATGGGCATCAAAAATGTCAAAACGTTTTCGTCTTTAAAAGCCCAGTTTCATTTCGATTGAACAAAAGTTATTTAAAAATTTTTATGACAAAGAGCAGGTTGGCTTCACTTGGTGAGAAACAGACAAAAGCACTAGTTACTGACATTTCTTCTAAGAAGGCCAGAAAAATGTTATTAGATTAATGTTAGATTCAATTACTGTTAAAATAATGAACGTCGAATCAGATACTAGTTTGTAGCAATGCTTAATAGTTTTACACCTAGAAGTGTTTTAGGAATGTAAATGTGTATACTGGGACATAGAAGTCATAAAACATTTCTTTATTCATTTGAAACATTTTTTAAGTCGTTTAATTCTGTTAAGAAATTGTACAAACATGACTTTAAAGACACTATTACTTGCTGGAATCCTAATTGAAACAAACGTAATTGATATAATTAGCCCTACTTATTTTAAAGTACATAGAAGTCAAACTCATAAAGCGCTGGTTGTGAATGTGTATGTGTTTTCGTGTGTGAATGTTGTTCGAATTTTTCATCCATTTTGTTTTTGTAAAGTAGTTACGCTGAGGTTGTCAATTGTAGTCAAACTGAATTTACATTTACATTTGATTGGATCAATAAAATTATCTTATCTTTAAAAAAAGGGGGCTACACTGCTACTGCATTAAAATGTCTTTTGGTAAATGCACCAATACATTCAATTTTTTGTCACACACTACATTCGTCTTATTGGGGGAGGCGGTGACAACCAAGATATTCTTATACCTGGGCCCACTCGTAGGCTACCTTGCAACGCTACTAAACCTCTTTGTGATCTTCCTCTATTAGGCTATATATCTACCCCCGCTCTTTTATGTACACATTTAACCGAATACTCTTAACTAAAGTTAACATCTCAAATAGCACTTGAATAGACTAGATCATCTAGCTAGACTCTAGTCTAGACTCTGAGTCTAGACAGAAGAGGCGACTCTGGTTTTATTGGCTCCGGGTTCAAGCGGCACGGAGGTCACGGTTCAAGTCCCGCCTGTCTCCATTCCCAGCCATCCTGCGTTACACTGCGTTAGGATGGAAACGATGTTTAGGCAGCCAGTGCTGCGTAATAATCTAGATCTATTGTCATTTCGCTACATTCAAATGGGGTCAAATAAACGATTACAATGAATAAAATCGAATGGATATTGCTTTTTGAATGGCTGCCTGGTCGTGCGGTTTGCGCGCTGGACTGTCGTTCGGATTTATCGATGGTCGAGGGTTCAAATCCGCTCCCAATCTCCGTCGTCCTGAGGGAGGTTTGGACTAGGAAGTAAACTATCTTCAACTCTGAAGGAACATCCGAAACATGTAAAACATTTTACAAACAAACATTTTATTTAGAAAACAAAATATCAAGTGAAATAAAGAAATGGTAAAGGGAATGTGTACGAAGGACCAACATTTTGTTGGTGGTGGGGGTGAGCAGCAGATAAGTAGGCCTAAATAAGTGCTACTAAAATTAACAGGCCCAAAATATGAGAGCGTGTATGTGTCGGAGGCCCATTATATATGAAACTGATCTTTCCAAATCAAGTCAAAAGTTTAATGAGTGGGAGAAATTAAAATGCGCAGGTAAAAAAAAAATTGTTCCATTGAGCAAAACAGAGAGAGAGAGAGAGAGGGTCATGCACTTTCAATCTAATAGAGGCTGACGGGTTTTAAAAAAAAGTGTTAGATTGTTCGTTAAAATGAGGTACGTTTATTATAATTTAAAAAAACACAGAAAAGAAGGGGTATTCTGATCATGATAACATGGAATAGGAACATATCAACGTAGTCAGTGTACACTGACATTCATTGCCATACTCATATTACTAATACTAGTAATACTAAACTAATGGTACATCTCTTAGAATCTTAGATCTATTCATCTATCATTTATTATGTTACTTAATTAAAGTACTATCAGTATCATCATCAGATTATCATGTATCATTTTGTCGGGTAATCTATTTTCTTCTTTTTTAAAAAAGTGCCTTACCTTTGCGTATTAAATAATCCAAACTGTTCCAAAAAATCCATGTTATTAAGGTAGGCATATAAAGTATAATGGCTAGAATCGGCTAGATCTAGATCTCTATATCAACAAAAATCCAATATTTTTGAAGTATCCAAAATACGAAGCACGCTAATTTTTTATTTTTTTTAGAAGCACGCTAATTTATAGGCCTACACACACAAAATTAATTGATTGAAACAGCAAAATGAGCCGCTCTATATTAAGTATCTAGATCTAGATTTAGATCTAGGTACACGTTTGCTTTCACTAAAAGTAGATCTAGGTCAAACTTTTTCCCCGTGTCTCCAACAAATCACGTGCATTTTAAGTTATAATTAGATTCTAGATCTAGAATCTAAATATGGCTCCTCATGTCTCGGAAGACAATGAGTCGGGAGGACAGGTGAGTCACTGGCTTTGATTTCGTTTTGAGATGGGGCAGAATTTTGTGTGACTGATTAAGCCTTATATTCTGGAGTGGCAGAGTTTGACACAGTTCATGCATGTATAGATCTATATATGTGTAGTGGAGTGGATATCTTATCAGGAAACACCGGCCACCCCGATATCCACGTGACCCTTCCCCCTAAATGGCACCTTGCCTTGTGTCCGCGCATGACAAGGCAGACCAACATGGTCACTGTTGATTCGACCGGCATCTCCCGTATGTTACTGGACCTACGTCGTCTCCACTCCCTGTTTGTGTCTGGTTCTACACCATGTGTTTATGTATGGCTGCAGGTAATTACATTTTACTTTTTTATGTTATATTGTAATTTTATTTAGTAGTCTACATAGAATATCGCTACCCCCGGATTTCGTCCATGTTGTTGGACTATCGTTATTTTTAGAAAACCAGCATGTAAATGTTTCCATTTGTTAGGGGTTAGGGTACCTTTAGACTTAAGTATACCATACGAATTAGATCCCATATAGAATGTTAACTCAATGAGTGCGGAGCGTCTATCCCATAGACGGTCTGTCCGCCCTAAACGCACGGAACGTATATCCCATAATAGACGTTCTTACCCTACCTTTGTTTCGTTGCATTTTTTAATTTTTTAAATTAAAATTTTTAACTAACAACAGTGGAACTATTTTTACTTTATAAAAGAGTTCTTCATCCTTTGTTTACATAGAAATGAGAAGCTTTCGGCTTTATTTAGACATTTATTTATTACTTTTTTTACAATGTAAAAAAACGTCGCCATGACTACGCTATTCCAAGACACACCCACAATGTTGACTACTGAAGAAACTTTATAATTATTCTAAAATTTATCACAAATAAATAGTAATAATGAAGAATTTGATCTAGATATATAGATAGATTAGATCCAGGTAGGTCTAAATTTAGCGTATTTATATTTTTATATCTAGAATCTATATTATTAGTATTTAGATCTAGATACTAGATCTAAATCTATTATTGTCAGTAGGTCAGGTGTAGTCTGTAGATCGAGATTGACTAGATCTAAAAAGCTTTTATGATACTTTTATCTATAGACTTGGACTCTAGATCTAGTCAATCTAGATATATCTCTAGATCTAAGCCAATCTAAGCTTATGGTAAATAAAAAGAAAGGAAATGGTAGATCTACATCAAATAATCATCCACTTTGGGCATTTTTTCCCCATTTTCTTTTTTTTTTTTTTTAGTATTCTTTATCTGTAAAAATCTACAACATCATGGCTATGCTTGTCCAAGACACACCCACAATGTTTACTACTGAAGAAGCTTTATTGTTTTATTTATACTTCTATGAATTGTAATAATGAAGATCTTGATCAAGATTTAGCATAGGATGAAGCAGACTTGGACATTATTAGCATTTAGACTTAGATCTAGTATTGCCTTGCTTAGGCCTTAGCCTTAGACTATAGGGCTAGGTCCTGAATGTAGATCAAGGTTGACTAGATCTATGCTTTTATCTTTACACCTTTGTAGATTCCTATAGAACTAAGCCTAAGATAAATGAAAACAACAGAAATGGCAGATCTAAATCCAATATTCATCCACCATGCTAGGCCTTTTCTTGGTATATTTTCTAGCAATTTTTTTTAGTATTGCTTTTTGGTAAAAATCATCACCATCACAATACTGGTTCAAGTTGCACTCCAAAAGGTTTACTACTAAATAAAAGTAAAGTATAAAACTATTCTAAATCCATAATTTATCACAAAGGAACAGTAATAATGATCTATTAGATGTCTATATCTTAGGTAAAATGAATTAGGATTTTTATTGTCCTTCATCTAGTTAGAGATTTAGGCTTTGATCTCTCGCTAGCCTATGTCTTGCACTGGTCTAGTATTAGAATAAAAGATGTTCTAGGCAAATAAAAAGAAGACAAATCTAGATCTATATCCCATTGATTCAAATGTACATAATATTTGAGTGCATTTGGTTGATAGATTTAGTACTGGTATCTATTGTTATTGGTAGTAATGAAAAGCGCAATAATTTTCACTTTTTTTCAGACTAAAAAAAACAGGTAAAAATAATAATATAATCAATGATTCATCATCTTTTATTGACTGTTTTATCAGATTTCTTTTTGAAAATGCTGTAAATAGTCTAAATATGCTGTTTCAACAGTAATACAAAGAACAAAATCTAAATTTAGGTCTCAAAAGTTCTAAAGTTGGCATCCATTTTTTTTTCTGAGTGTCATATTATTTAGATTATAATTTGTATCTTATATTTAAATAGAAAGATGTTTACATTTTCACATTCTCCATTCATTTACCTTTACTTTGATACCAAATATGTTACTATAGCATTATTGGTACTTAAAGACCAACTGAAGAGGTTTTGGGGTCAATCACAGAAACCGTTTTAATACTTGTTTTCTGTAATATAAAGCTTAAAAAAACGTGTATGCAAAATATTTTCTTTAACTTTTCAGATATGAGATATTAGCATTTTAATGTGGGTTTTAGGGACACTAAAAAGTCTTAGTCTCGTAGCCATTCGAGATGTCTTTCTCCCTCACTACACTGGTCCGTGACGTCATAGTATGGAAACTAGGTCACGCTACTAAATTTAGAGGTAAGCGAATTAATGTTCGCCGGATTAGCCTAGATCCAATCAAGCGTACTAGTATCGAGTTTTAGTCCACCGTACAACGTGGATCAGTCTACTATACCTCTTGTTACAGTCCACGTGTGGTTTTTTATGACTATGACGCAAGCCGGTTTAACTTAGATCCATTCATGCGTACCCAGTATTTGACCACAACACAGTGTGTCTGTCCACCATATCGTGCAGTACACCTGCAATTTTTTTTTATCACCAATTCTTTCAATTACCGGTATTTTTCGTTCTGATAACGATGATAGTAAAATAGATCTATATGCTAGAAACTATGGTTGCAGAAACAGCTCCTTGACTAATGGAATTCACTTATTCAAATGCCCTTGGAATGATAATGTGTAATTGTGTGTAGGGTGGGGAGAAACAAGTCAAAGCTAGATATTTACTTGCACACTAAGTACAAATTCAGCTTCCTTAACTTATATGATTTAAAAATTTAAGAGTAATCCCCATATTGGAAGCAGTTAGCTCAATGAAAAGCTGATAGCAATGAAGAGCTCAATTTGTTTTTCCTAATGCTGTTATAAAGCAGAATTGCTAACTAATAGTTCACTTTTACTTTTTCTTATATTAACATATTTTCAAAGTAATAATAATAATAATCTTTATTGTCCAAACAAAAAACATTATAACTATTAGAATATTATCAGAATACTTTAATTTAAATAAGATAATAAGAGCAGAAACAGCTGAGGTAATATATTTGATCAGTTAGGTTCAAGCTATTAAATATTTCAAGTTCTAATATTAAATTATTTATCTGGCTAAATAACTTTTGGGTGCTAAATTTTCTTTAAAATATCTTTGTAAACAGTGTCTTAGTGGAAATATTTACATTTCATTAACTAATTTATAAATATAAACAAACTATGCATTCCACATTTATAATAATTTACATTTTTTTTCGTCGTCTGCGTCTGTCTTTAGCAGGCTCGTCAGAGCTTTTCAGCTGTTTCTTTCAAAGGCAATTTGCTTTCCTATATGCCAAAGAAACCACTGGTTTGTCTGTATAATGAATTAGATATGACAAAATATATAAGTTGCAACTGGGTTCGTGTGATCAAGAGAAATGCTGCATTCATCCTTAATCTTCGGAATCGAAGATAATGCCTTATAACTTTATGCTTGCATTAAATATAAAGGGCATGTCCCACAAAGTTGAAATTTATCCAAAAGAATATTTTTTCACTTTTGAGTATTTATAAAGAAAATGTAACAAATTTGTTAATTCTAAAAATTTAAGACAACGTTAGCTTAAAACAAAACAACTGAAAATATGATAATAATAATAATAATCTTTATTGTCCTTGTATAAGACTTATTTATTAAAGATTATTGTCATGACCATATAAAACTGACAGGATTTCTTCTAAGCCATTGAGTGTCATAGCATCAGCTTTTAGATTTATAAGTAAAAGATGCTCAACAGTCTTATAAAATAACAGTCCAGCTGGCATAACACACAATCAGGCAGCCATCCACTGTTGGACGCGTCAGATCATCTTTTAGCCAATGTCAGGTTTCTACAATAAAATAAAATATATTTATATATATATATTTAGTAATAGATACATAATAGAAACATAAATGAAAAATTAAGTAATATTAAATGAATATGAACATTAATATCAGCCTAGAGGAATCTAGTGCTACTTTACTAGAATATAAAAAGATTATATACTATAAAGGTCTATAGTAGATCTATCTTAATTCTTATAATTCTTGGAGTCTAATGATGAAAGAGTTTAGTAAGTCTAGATTTTATTAATTTATAAATCTAGATCTATACCTTCCTTAAGAATATGTAAAAATTATATGCTTTCTAAAAACTATTGTTACTATAGACACTATAGTGACTATAAGTGATAATAGTCTTCTAAATCATGTAGTAGGCCCTACTACAAAACAAGAATAGACTTTTATAGACCAACTAAAGATTTAGACTTTTTAGACGGAACCTTCCCCAGGAGTCAGGACATAGATGATAGAATTATAACTATATATATAATATATTAATATTACAGACCACTAGTAAAGTGACCTAGCCCTATACATAGCCTAGGGCGCCTAGGCTAGTCACTATATAAGTCATAAAACTATATTTTTATATTCCTATATTATTGTTTTTTGTATTTATTTTTTTATAGTAATTTATTTATACTAAATTAGATTTACGACTAGAGTCTAGATTTAGATCTAGATTATT
This sequence comes from Biomphalaria glabrata, assembly GCF_947242115.1. NCBI lineage: Eukaryota > Metazoa > Mollusca > Gastropoda > Planorbidae > Biomphalaria > Biomphalaria glabrata. The sequence continues at coordinate 45,532,315 of NC_074720.1, read as the reverse complement.
CTAGAATCTACGTCTACATCTAAACTAAGACTAGTAAAAAAAAATATATGTAGCTAAAAATCTATTATTAGATATCTAAATCCATATATAGTTACAATCTAGTAATAAGACTAAATTGTCTTCTACGTAAAGTTGGTCTTAATAACAAAAAAACAAGTTCTAGAATCCTCTAGGCAGTCTAGCTAGATCTAGTGTCTTGAGCTCGACATTTTTCCGTGATTTCCATACTATAACGTCACTTCCGCTTTCGGCCATGACAGAGCCATTTCAAATCTCGTTAATTTTTTTACACTTTCAAATGACTTTTTCTAGTATAAATATGTATTTCTTTTAACTCAAATTTTTAGGAACTATATTTGATACCATCTACTATCATAATCAACAGTTATCTCAATTTCGATAAAAACCTCTTCAGTTGGTCTTTAAACAATAAATTTTTGTTTTAGCCATGTTTGGAACATTTTCTTATTTTTTTTTTAAAAAGTAGCATTTTTATGAAAAAAAAACACAGCAGTCAAAGAGTTAAATGTCCATCTTGTTAATCTAATTCTACAACCAGTGTGTAGATACTGGCTTTTATGAACCAGTTGTTCTATTTAATTGTTAATGTCTTTTATTTTTTGTAATGTTTCGGGTGTTCCATATCTCTCTTGTGTTTGTATAAGACGAGATGGTTGGTTTACACTATATGATTTTCTTTTCGTTTTTTGTTAAGATTTAGTATTTAGACTTTGATGTTGTGTCTACAACTTGGTCTAACCATTTACTGCTTATTAATTATTTTTAGTTAATGCTCATTATTGTTATTATGTTTTATGTTTGCCTTTGGCAGGTCTTAAATGTATAATAAACAGTTAGGAATCGTCCTACGAGTTCCTTTCATCATTAGAATTTAGTTGTCTTCTGTGCCAAACCCACCACATATGCATCTGTCCTACGTTAGCTTTCTTCTTCTTTCTCTCGACTGATGCGATGCAGCTTCGTTTCTTTTGCACTCGGCGAAGTTCGAGATAACACAATAATCAATAATAAACCAGGTCATTACCATGTTTTGGCATCTCAAATCTCGATTGATCTAAAATATAGCCTAAATATAGCCATAGCAGATCATGTTGTTACTCGTTAAATTTGATAGTAGACCTACAATCATAGATCTATCATCATGACACATGCTGCCATGCATGATGTAGATATTTATCCTTGCATGGTTCGTGATGGGGCTAATAAATTACCGTGGTAGGTGGTGAAAAATGCTCTAGATGTCTACAGACATAATTTGATTAATTTTGATGTGCAATTAAAAATGCAGTTGAGATTCTTATCAAAAGATAAGATAAGATACATAGACTATAGTGTGTACCAATAGTGGTAAAATGAAGTTGCTACCACTTTCTGTTCCCCACCTACCAGACTGCATTTGTTTTGAATAGTTTGAAAAGCAGACTTTAATTTTTGTCTAATTTTGTAATCAAACACTTGAGATAATTGTTCAACTTTAAATTATTTCATGTCAATATGCATTACTTAGGGGGTGTGGTGGCTGAGTGGTTAAGTGCATGGCTTCCAAACCTGAGGTCCTGGGTTTGAATCTCTGTTAAAACTGGTATTTTGAGCTTCATGATTTTTAGGGTGCCCCTACTCTAATGGGCATCTGACTTTAGTTGGGGAAAGTAAAGGCGGTTTATTGTTGTGCTGGCCACATGACACCCTGCTTGTTAACCATTGGCCAAAGAAACAGATGATCTTAACATCATCTGCCCTATGCCTATAGACTGTATGGTCTGAAAGAGGAACTTTACTTTCTCTTTACTATGCATTACTTACACTTTGAAATTCTCATTTTCTCATAGTTCAACTCAATAAATAGTTATTGGATTAAATGTTCTGACAGTTGTCACAAAGGGTGGGGACATAGACATTTAATTCATACATCATACTGCTTGTTCGCAACAAAGGACACATAACTAACAATTACAAAGGAATGTAACTCAAATATAACAAGTATTAACAACATTGAGTCCCAATCGTGTTAAAGCATACATGATTTAAACAAATACTTTCATTCATTAATAATTATTTTGTTTGTGTTCAATTTTATGAATACTGTTAACTTAATAGTGTAAAATTAATCATCTTTCTGCTTAAAAAAATATTATTTACAAACATGATGATGACATCATTAATAGATGAAAATCTTTGTCCTCTGAGCACAACATTTAGTTTAGGAGAAATGAGCTCACAAATATATGTTACAGCTTTCTATTAAATCTAGTTCTTTAGAAACTACATTGGTTTCTCATCAAGTTTAATTGTCCCTGGGTTCAGCTTTTATATAAAAACACTAAATAACTCGGTCAAGATGAACAGTGGATGTTTAAGTTGCAACATGTGAAGTTTGTAAAAATAAATGAATTCTTATGTTTGTATACCATCAAAAAATTTGACATTGTGACTTTAAGCACCACTGAGATGGAGATATCAATTATTTAATTTGGAAACATTTACTTTTTTTCCCTTAGAAATTTTGTTTTTGATAAAATGTTTTTTAATAAGTTTTAGAATTAATTATCTTGTTTTAACTGTAGGGGATTAAACTGTGAACCTTACCAACATTCATGTGTTTAGAAAATTCATTAAAAAAATAGAGAAAAAGATAAATGCAGCTCTTTTTTCTAATATTCTAATATTTCATTGTTTACACAACCACGAATAAGATGGATATCATTTGTATTTACTTTAACTAATAGTCACATTTCAGGGTTTTAAGACATGATCTTGAATATTGAAATGCCATTTCCTTTCATTAGACTTATTCTTTTGTACAGATTGTTGAACCAGTCATTCATTGACAGTTGTTTATAGTAAACAAAGGAACAAAATGAAGACACAATGTCCAGATGCATGAAGTGGAGATTTAGTAACAAAAGAAAAAGAACCTCATATGCTGAACATAAAACTTAATGGTTTTTATATGCTCTGTAAGTTCTTTATTTACAAAACCTCCATACAATAACGTTGCGTTAATCATTAAAAAAAACATCTCCATAACTCACTAACAAAACATCACTGTAATCTAGTAATAAAAGTTTGCTCTAGCCCAATGAGAAAATAGCATTTTTTTAAATATACATATGTTATAAACTTGACTTTTTTTTCTTAGCTAAATCACTTTTTAACTTGTCTTTCTGTCTGTGCCCCTAAAATTTTGCTATGAAAAAGTGCTACTAACCCATAGCCAATACGTTATGTCTGGTACTTTTCTATTCCTCTAATATTAAATCTGCCGCTGTTGGGAAACAGGTCATGTCCCACAGGACATGCGTGACGCAACTATAGTCACAATATACAAGAACAAAGGGGATCGGAGTGACTGCAACAACTATAGGGGTATCTTTCTCCTCAGTATAGTGGGCAAAATCTTTGCTAGAGTGGCACTATCCAGGCTGCAGGTGATAGCTTCTAGAGTCTACCCAGAGTCTCAGTATGGATTCAGGAGCGGTAGATCCACTATAGACATGATATCTTCTCTACGACTACTGCAGGAGAAATTCAGAGAGAGAGACAGACCCCTTTACATTGTTTTTGTTGATTTGACTAAAGCTTTGACATGGTCAGCAGAAGTGGCCTTTTCAAACTCCTGAGGAAAATAGGTTGCCCTCCCAAACTACTGAAGTTAATTGAGTGTTTTCACAAGGAAACTAAATGTACTGTCAAATTCAATGGAGCCCAATCAGCACCTTTTGAGGTTTGCAGTGGTGTCAAGCAGGGATGTGTGCTCGCACCTACTCTGTTTGGCATATTCTTCTCCTGTCTACTGCATTATGCATACAGCGACATAAACGAAGGTGTGTTTCTCCATACAAGATCCTCTGGAAAATAATGTATCAAGGCTGCGGGCAAAAACCAAGGTTAGGAAGCTACTCGTCAGGGAACTCCTGTTGATGCAGGATGATGCAGCTATTGTGGCTGATTCTGATATTCAGCTACAGTCCATGGTTGACAAACTATCTGCTGCTTGCCAGAAGTTCGGCTTAAACATCAGTCAAAGCAAGACTAAGATACTTGTCCAAAACACAAACACTGCACCTCAAGTAAGCATTAATGGCCAACCACTAGAAATTGTTGATCACTTTTGTTACCTTGGCTCCATCATATCCAACAACACTCTACTGGATAAAGACATAAACAACAGGATAGCCAAGGCAATGGCCACCATGTCACGGTTGCAGAAAAGAGTCTGGGACAACATATTGCTGACTAGCAGTACTAAAGCCCTAGTCTACCGGACTTGTGTGTTGAGCACCTTGCTGTACGGAAGTGAAACATGGTCAACCTACTCATGGCAGGAAAAAAAGCTGAATGTCTTCCACCTCCGATGCCTAAGGCGGATCTTTAAAATAAGGTGGCAAGATAAGATAACCAATGAGGAAGTGCTACATAGAGCAGGATGCCAGGACACCCGCTCTGTTATCAGCAGCAGTCGCCTTGGCTGGCTTGGCCACGTTCGTAGAATGCCAGTAGGTCAACTTCCACAGGACATCCTGTATGGCGATCTAATAGAAGGCAGGAGAGCCGCTGGTCGCCCACTTTTACGTTATACGGATGTATGCAAACGTGACATGAAGCTCTTCAAAATCGACACTTGCAACTGGGAAGAGGTGGCACTGGACAGATCCACATGGAGAGAGAGCATAAAGGAAGGGTCACAGATTGCAGATGTCATACACAACAGAAGCAGAAAGAAGGGTGAAAATGCAATGGCGCCTGGTGATTATATATGCCCAACCTGCGATCGCAGCTGTGTATCAAGGATTGGCCTCTTTAGTCACACAAGAAGTTGCAAAGGGAAAAGATCGTCTCTCGAGACGTAAAATGCCACAGACAATATTAAATTTAGTAGTTATCAATATCACTAGTACAGTCAATTTAGGTTAATTGGACTACATTGGGACATGATTGATTCAGTCAACAACCAGATCAAGAGTCCAGAGCACAAACATCAAAGTGGAAAGGAAAAACTAATAAAACATCAAAAGTTGTGTATACAAGAAAGCTACTATAATAAAGAAATCAAAATGAACACTTGCTGGTATTAGCAAAGCTCAAGACAATTAAAAAATGCCCATGATATATTATAGTTCAAGCAGAATAAAAAATGATTTTCAATTAAAAAAAAACAACATTTGGGCATTCCTTCATTATTATTACATCCTACCCCAAATCTCCTTTAGGATGGCAGGGTATGAAACTCTGGACAATCATGGTAACAGTTCACCCATCATTTTTTAACTCTTTTTGTTAATTTATTTTGTAATTCAGTATTTGATGATTTAATATATTTTATCTCAAAAATGTATGTATTGATTACAAATGTTCCTAATTTGAATCTTATTGTATCGCCAGCAAAACATCAAATCTTGCGAAACCAGAGTCCTATCAATGGTCTTTTTCCTTCTATTGGTTCTGACAAGAATACAAATAGAATAGCTCATGTTCAGGATTCTATTTACTGTGCAGTTGCTGTTTGGTCACTGGCTCAAGTTTATAAGTATTTCAGCTTTATCATTTCATGTTTGGTATTTTTAGCTGCTGCCTTTTTTTTTTTTCAAAGTCTGCCACTTTTATATTAATAAAAACTCACCTAGCACTAGTAGGGATAGAGATTTCTAAATTGAAAACCTCAGGTGGCATTAACTCCATTTGTTAGCGTTTCATAAGGAAAGATTTATGTGTCAAAAAAATTAATAGGTATTGAAGCATTTGGGATACATGTGGTATAGGGTTAAAACAGTTTATAATTATGTTTCTTTTTTTTTCCAATATCAGGGTTGTATATTTCTTTTTTGACTTGAAGTGTGTATAATTCCTAATTCTAAACTGGTTTTAGTTAATTATTATCCTCTGGTATCTACTTTTGGTCAAAGTGTCTTCCAAGTAAAGATACTGCAATGGTTACAAATAAATTGGTTCTCAAACACCAAACAAAAATCTATCCAGAAATAAGTTTCTTTATTAAACTATGAAACATAATTTCATTTCAGTCAGATTTTCATCAGAATAGATAGCAATCCTTTGTTAGTCAATGTCTCACTGTAAGTCAGATGCCAGGAGTGTTTAGTTGTTTATGATAATAAATATTTTAGCTAACAAAATAACTTGGAAAAAATTAAACCTTAAGATTGTGTTACAAAGATTTATTTTAAAGGTTAGGGTCCATTTTTTGGTCATAATTAATATTTAATTGGTGCATGTTGACTTGAAAATTAGTACAGTTTTGATGACTAATTGAAAATTAGTATCTTTGTATGCACATAATTAATTACTTGATTATTTCTATCCAGAAAGATTGATGATGACCAGGGCAGTATCATTAGTTGGGCCAAGCTGATGATAGGTATGTTGCAATGTTGGATATTCAAGTTGGCCTCCTTCAGTCTTAGAGCGACTATGGTTCATCTCAAACACTTTTCCATGTGCAATGTTGGATATGACAGGCAGATAAAGTGAGTAGTTTGTTTACAACCAAGCATAGAATATCATTGCATATCAATATTAAAATCATATTGTTTTGGTCAGTGCATAAAATAACTAGGTTTGGATTACTCCTGGGTCCCAGGGTCTGCACGTAAATTACTTAACAATATGCTTTCTTAGTTTGGAAATCCAAGACATGTGCAGCTCTAAAAAAATATTTATTGGTGGTATAAAATTTCTCTACAAATCAATAGTTGGCTCTTGGGGGAGTTACCACCTTCTACCAAGCGCGTCCCCAGGTTGCGGATAGGGGAAAGACCCTTAGATATAAGGGTTAGCTGTGAATAGCAAATAAACAGCCATGGACCAACTGGTTTGCAGTCATGGAGGATGAGATGAAGTATTCCAGTGGTTAGAATATTTACTAAAAACATCTCAGAAATCCAGGGAAATGATTGCAAAAAGCGAGTATAGGGTGCTCTAACTCTAAACCCGGGTAGATGAAACTTGTTAGCTAGGGATAGCAGTTCATCTAGGAGAGAAAACTCCGAAAATAAACACCTGCTGCCTTGCAGATGATCTTGGATGATCAAAGGCTATGGGAGCACACCCAGAAAGAAAAGCAGGCTGAAGTCGGAGTCAATGGGCCTCCTGGCGCATAACACATTGACACTAACCTCATCTATGTTGGAGTTCAGTAACCATTCTAATAGATGTGGTGTCCTGCCTGTGGAATCCCGCCGCGCAGGTAGGGGGCCCGGCTCTCCGCCTCGAAGGAGCCCACACAAGCGAGCTGGTGGTTCTTCTGTCTCTGCCTGTGGAGCCAGGAGCAGGGACAAGAAAGTAAAAACTACTGGCCAACACTCCAAGACCAAAAGTCTAAAAATCTTACAATGGAACGCAGAGGGCATCCAAAAGAAAAAAGAAGCTCTAAAAATATTTCTGCATGAGAAAGAAATTAATGTAGCTTGCATCCAAGAAACTCATTTGAACAGTAATCTTCATTTCTCCATTAGAGGCTACACCTGCATCAGACAAGATAGAGAAATCAGACCCAAAGGAGGAATCCTAACCCTCATTAAAAATGACATCCCTACCACAGACATAACTATGCCCAACTCCTCATAAATCAGAAATAATGGGAACTAAGCTAATTCTCCCAGATGGAAATATTAATCTATTTAACTGCTACTTCCCACCAGACAAGGAAATAGAGATTGACCACATACAAATACCTGACCAAGAAGACTGTCTAATCTTAGGAGATATGAATAGTCACTCTCAGAGCTGGGGATACCCAGACCTAAATGCCAGGGGAGAAGAAATTGAAGAATGGCAAGCAGAGAACAGACTTATCTTGCTTAATAAACCTGAGGATAAACCAACCTTTTTCTCAAGAGCCTGGCTAACATCAACCACTCCAGATCTAGCCTTTGCAACTGACAACTTATCCAAAAAGTGCACCAGAGAATTTGCAGACCAGCTAGCCACCAGTGACCACAGACCCATATTGATCAGTATCGATACCTCCTTCAAAATATCAGAAAACTCCACCATCCCCAGATGGAACTACAAAAAAGCCAACTGGCACCTATTCTCAAAGCTCACAGACCTATACACAACTTCAATAAACTGCAAATCAAATCAGGTTAATAAGTCATTCTCAGCTTTCTCCAAAGCAATCCTCCTAGCAGCTAAGGAATCAATTCCCAGAGGTGCAAGAAAAGATTATATCCCCAACTGGTCTGATCACCTTCAACAACTCCACAATGCCACTATTGAAGCCAGAAACACAGTAGAAAATAACCCTTGTATAGAAAATAACATAAATCTAAAAGCAGCTAACGCAGTTTTCAGGAAAAATTACCTTTCCGCCATGAGGAAAAGTTGGCATGAAAAAACAGAACAACTAAACGTAGATAGAGACGGCCACAAACTCTGGCGTATAGCCAAATGTCTCAACCAGGAAGAAAACAGAACAACTCCTATAGTAATAGAAAAGGACAACAAACCCCTGAAAAGCCAAGAAGCAGCAAATGAATTCATTAAGTTTTTCCAAAGCGTAGGACAAATACAAATTAATGAAAGTAGAAATAAACATGTAAACTCAGAAATACAAGATAAAATTAAAGAAAACAATCCAGCTTACTCCTTGGGAATGACCACTAATCTTAAAATGAAGGAACTAGATGAATCCCTAAAAGTCCTCAAACCAAAACAAGCCCCGGGCCCAGACAAAATATCTAATGACATGCTTCTTCACTTGGGTCCTCAAGCCAAAAGAAAACTGCTACAAATATTCAATGCTAGCTGGAAATCTGGCAGAATTCCAAACATCTGGAAAAAAGCCATTATGATCCCTATACTAAAGCACGGCAAACCAAGAAATAAACTGGATAGCTACCGTCCCATCAGCCTCACTAGCTGTACTTGCAAACTGATGGAAAGAGTGATAAATAGAAGGCTGACATGGATCCTTGAGTCAAATAACCTACTCACTGAAGCCCAGGCTGGCTTTAGAAAAGGCAGATCAACAGAAGATCAAATTGCCTTCATCACACAAGAAATAGAAGACGGCTTTCAAGAAAAGAAACCAACAACAATTGTGTGGGTTGACTTAGAAAAAGCATTTGACAAAGTCTGGGAACAAGGTCTCTTGCTCAAGCTAATCCAGCATCACATATCCCACAGAATGTACAACTGGATAAAGGAATATCTAAATAATAGAAAAGCCTTAGTTTGCATGCAAGGACAAAGAAGTCACACAGTGGGTATAAAAAATGGCGTCCCCCAAGGAGGAGTCCTATCCCCAACACTGTTCCTAATATTCATAAACGATCTAAATCAAAACCTACCAAGAAAAGTTAAAAGCAGCATGTATGCAGATGACCTTGCCTTAATTAGCACAGAAGAATATGTAGGAACATCGAAATTTCGATTACAGGATGCTCTCGATATACTCAATAATTGGTCCAAAGACTGGGGCATGTCCATTAACACAAAAAAGACAACATATACCATATTCTCACTGTCAACAAAACAACAAACAATAATATTAACATTAGATAAGGAAGCTTTAGAAAAAAAATGACAGCCCTACATATCTTGGAGTCACCTATGACCCGAGACTAACCTGGAAAAACCAAATAGATAAAACACAGAGTAAAGGCATCCAGAGACTATCCCTCTTGAAAAAATTAGCTGGCACAGATTGGGGAACTAATCACAACATCCTGAAAAAGACCTATACCAGTTATGTAAGACCTGTACTAGAATATGGTGCCTCAGCATGGGGCTCAGCAGCCCAAACCAACCTAAGAAAAATAGACAAGGTTCAAAATATTGGTTTAAGGATTATGACAGGAGCAATCAAAACAACACCCATAAGAGCTATGGAGGAAACCGCTGCCCTGATCTCTCTGGATGAAAGAAGAGATAAAAATCCTTTCCCAATTCACTAAATTGGAAACCTTGGAAAGGCACCCACTCAGAACAAAAATCCACAAAACTGGCACAAAAAAACGTCTCAAAAGGACCAATTTCTTACAGGAATCTCTAAACCTAAAAAAGAAACACCAACTTGAAAAAATAACTCTGGAATCCTCGATACACTATAACGAATCTCCACCCTGGGACGAAAGCCCTCTTCCTACTATAAGGGACCATATTGAAAATATAAAAAGAAAATCTGATTACAGACCAACAGAGCTCAAGGAAATAGTGAACTGTTTTCTACATACCAATTACCCTAGCAATCAGTGGATCAGAGTTTACATGGATGACTCATCCCATAAAGCCACCACAAATGGAGGAGCTGGAATACTTGTCGAATGGCCAGATGGAGGAAAACTAGAAAAATCCATTGCAACTGGAGAGCTCTCTGACAGTCACAGAGCAGAAAGGGAAGCACTAGCACTAGCTGCTACCATGCTAGCAAATCATCCAAGTTCCCCACAAAGTCAGATTGTCTTTCTAACCGATGCGAAAACAACCCTCCAAAGGTTGCAAAACTCTGATTCCTCTTATATTAAAAACCTCAGAACAGCACTTACAAAGCTCAACAACAACTGCAAAAAAACTGTTATTCAATGGATACCAGCCCATATACAACTAGAAGGAAATGAGAAGGCTGACACACTCGCCAAGAGTGGGAGAACTAACTCTCAAATAAACTCTGCACTCTATCCAGAAGAAATGAAGAAATTAATTGTAAACAAAATAAATGAGAAATGGACGAGCTCTCATCCAAATCACAAGAAAGATGACGCTTACTGTAAGCTATCCCGACAAGACCAACGTCTAATCTTTCGACTCAGGACCGGACACAACAGAATGCGACACACATGCACCAGAAGCTCAAAACTGGAACCAGTGAAATCTGCCCATGTGGAGTATCACCAGAGAATGCCGACCACGTCCTCCAAAACTGCTTTCTTTACCAAGAGGCCCGTATAAGACATTGGCCCCAAATCACCCCAATAGAAAGAAAACTATATGGAGAGCTCCCTGATTTGGAAACCACTGCGCAGTTCATCTCATGTATTGGTCTAGTCATATGAACACTCCAACATAACAATGAGAATGATGAAGAAGAAGAAGAAATAGTTGGCTGCATTATTAAGTTATCTTTCATTAGATATTTCTCAATCCAATAGCATTATTAACTTATGTGTCTTTCAATAAAAAGCACATTCATCATTGTTCTCAATTAAATGTCAAGTAAAAAGTTTCTCCATGGTAACAAAAAGCATATAATGTTTTCTAGTAGACTTCAAATTTAAAATGTTTCCAGTTGACATGAAATAGAAAATCATACAAACATAACCTTAACTATTTGACAATAATGAAGATAATAAATTGAATGAATAATTTTGTCTGAATATTTTAGTGTGTTAAGTAAATATCAAATTTAAACTAGATTTGAGTACAATTGTTTTTTCTTTTTCAAAGGTAGAAAAGTTCAAATCCAATTAAGTCCAGCATATGCCCTGCACTCTACATTGGATCTTGTCACTGGTTACCCAGCATACAGAGGCAAAGAATATGAACATTTGCAAGTAAGTTGTTTCTTGGTCATCAGGAATCTGTAGCCAAAGACACAGCCATGTAGAAAGATAAAACTATTAGTAACCTGATGTAAAAAGCAAAAGTTACATGGATAGTGCATGAGTGCTTGGACATTGATTCTAATCTAAAAATGAATAATCCTAAAACGAGTCAGTAAATTAGTTATGTTACGAGCAGATGAGACTCTTAATCTTGATTAACGAACAATAATATGTCAATTAAATTACTCCATTTTTCGGTTTCTTCTCTTCCTATTTCAACACAAATTTGCACCTTTCCACATTCACACTATGCTGCACACATAACAAATTACCTTACAAGTGAACAATTCAGCAATATACAGAGCATATAGGATAAATGCCTGATGGAGGATGTCTTACATCCCTGAGTAGATAATAGATCATATGCCACCAAGCAGACATAAGACCTGTTTGATCAAAATGGATTTTTTTTTGTATGCCATTTGTCAGGAGTTTTAAAAAAACACCACCATAATGTTTTTCCAATTTAATAAGAACAAAAATAGAAATGCTATTTAACCTATATTTCAGATAATAAATGAACACCTTTGATTTGGATTCCTCAACTGAAGGAAACATACCAATACTAGAACAGTCTTAAAAAAACAGCAGTGAGGCCAACTAGATCAGTGAAACACTAGGTTTAGAGACTTCAGGATCAAAAGACATTTAGCATTGCAACAAAAGTACATAAACGAAACAGTAGATTAACAATTAAAAAACAAAACTTGATAGAATGCTCAGAGAGACAAATAAATGCTTTGGACTGATGGCTCTGGGTTTAAAATCTGTCTGCCACAATCCTCTCCCATCCTCCATGAGGTTTGGGATGAGAGGAAATAGTCTTCAATTTTCTTAAGTCATTAAGTGACTAATTAACATGAGCAATTCAATATCATTTTTAAAAAGTCTTCTGGTGTGTTTGACTGATGCAAACATTATTTATATACTTTAAGTGTCATCAACATGATCAGTGCTTCCCTCTAACAATCCCTATTTATAACATTTTTGAAGTAAGGTATGTATAGTATAAGATAAGAAGATAAGATATAAAAAAGAAAAGCTTATAGCTTTAAATGTTAAAATTATCAACCAAAATCTTAAATCTACAACAAAAAAAATAATAAGTTTAGTGTTTTACAGTGTAAGAATAATACAAAACAAATCTTTAGCTTGTGATTAATTTGTGAAAGATTGTCCCATACTAAAGAACTGTGAAATGAAATTAACATTGCTCTTCTATAATATTAGTGCAACTCTGAAAGACACTTCAGAGAGTCTAGTTGACTAGATTAAAACTGTTGTGAGAGACAATATGACCTTTCTTTTCACCTGGTAAAGATCATGACAGATGGAAAACCTTCTTTTCATAGTTATTTCAAGTTGACAAGGGGTGGGAATCTACTGGAATGGTTGAACAATAACAATATCACGCTAACCCCCACTCTATACTTATGCAGTCATTAGTCAAATCATTGTTTTATGGATGTAGAGCCTTGACACTTTCAGCTGATTCACAAATATGGATGTGAGTCTCAAGATTATTTCTTTGTTTACATATCTAAATATTTCCTACACTATGCATGACACAGATTTAGAAAATAAATATAATTAGCTTAAGGAACTAAAGATCACTAAGAACAGCAAGAGACTGATACAAATGGTTCCCGGTCATTTCATTCACAGTCACTTCATCGCAGTCGATTCATCTTTGGTCACTTCATCTTTGGTCACTTCATCCCCTGGTCATTTCATCTCCTGTTCATTTCATCCCCTGGTTATTTCATCTGCTAGTCATTTCATCCTCTTATCCACCAAATAATAATTGTAAAAAGGTTGAAATTAACAGTATTTCATTTTATTTCATTTACAAGACAAAAAGTGTGACACATTAAATAAGAACAGAATATAATGTCATTAAAAATATACAAATTTAACATTTATAGATATAGAGCTAATGTAAAGATTATTTTGCATGTTAATTGAAATCATTTATAGATAAAGAGCTAACGTTTATAGAGCTAAATTGTTTTTGCATGTTAATTGAAAGATAAGATAGGCTATTGAAAGTTGGTACAGAATACAATCCATTGATTCGTATTGCTGTACATTGTTGATGGTCTATTTTGTTGATGAGTATATATATGTTAATGGTGCATGCGAGTCCATATGACACAACAACAGAATGAATCAAGAATATACTTAATAACGCAGGCTGATAACTTCAACAATTTAATAAACAATAAAAAGGGCACAGTCCTCTGTCGTCGCTAGCCTAGCGTCGTCCTCCTAGGCGTCTTGTCCGTTATTCTTCTTGTTCGTCATCCTACTCTGTTCTTACTCGTCACATTACTTAGGAAAAACCCGATTCACATCAACTTCTACGCATTTTGTGTCATTACATATTTCCTCCCCCCTTTATCAAAAAAAAATTTTGTCAATTTTTTTTTTTCAGTCTAAAACACTATCCCTACTGTCATGTCTGTACAATATACATGGCCAAAATTTTGGGGAAAGACAAAACAAACATATATCTTGATCTTGATGGACATCATCATGTTTCCCATCTTCATCAGTTCCTGGTGTCCATGTTCCTATGTCACAAAGTTCACACTGTAGTTGAATGTTGACACCAAGAAAACAATATGTACAGTTCCAATACAGTTATTAGTAAGAAAACATCTGGTATACGGTGTTCTAATCATCACTCATGTCATTGACGATAAAATAGTATAGTCCAGTGTAATAGTTTCACCAACCAATAGTACTAAGTCCATCAAGACATGTATACAGTCCCCATACGACGATGCCTTTGTCGATTCCACAGACATAAAACAGAGTTTTTCAGAGTAAATACACATGTATATAGTCCACATACGAAGATGCCTTTGCTGAATCCATAGGCATAAAACAGAGTTTTTCAGAGTAAATACTGTCATTGGCTATACGTACATTGTTGATCGCCTCACATCACACCAAACCTTTCCTGTCAGACAAAATGTAATATTTGTGTCAAAACAGCTTTCCAAATTATTCTACCTAACTTTTTTGTTGGGTACCAATAAGTATATTTTCTCTCCACTTACCATTTCCAAACTGACCTAGCCTTTTACTAATGAATGATAATGATTATATAAAAAAAAATAATGACTGTAAATGATCATACTTACTTTAATTTACACCTTTGACTTTAATTATTGAAAATTTTTTATATATACAATTATCTCCCTTGATTTAATAAAATTCCCAATTTATATTTTACTGAGTTATCTCCCTTTAAAGGAAAAAAAATATAGTATCCATATATAAACAACTTATTCATACCCATTGACTAGAACATATACATATATATACATGCATAAACAAATCAAAATGAATAATCATTATTTACACCAGTTTATCTCACTGTAACTCTTGACAACATGTCAGCTACAATATTGATTTCTCCCCTAATAGCCTCTAATTGAAAATTATATTCTTGTAAAATTAGAAACCACCTGTATAATCTACCATTTTTAATACTTTTTTCTTGCATAAACTTAAGAGGCCTGTGATCAGATAACAATATGAATTTGTTTCCCAGTAAATAGCTTTCCAACTTAGTTACAACCCAAACAACAGCTAAAGCCTCCTTCTCTATGACACTGTATCTCTTCTCAGTATCAGATAATTTCCTACTTACATAAATTATTGGGTGTAATTTATCATACTGTTGCATCAAACAACCTCCTATAGCACTACCAGAAGCATCAGTAGTGACATAGAATATTTTAGAAACATCTGGTAATC
Organism: Biomphalaria glabrata; assembly: GCF_947242115.1. Lineage (NCBI taxonomy): Eukaryota > Metazoa > Mollusca > Gastropoda > Planorbidae > Biomphalaria > Biomphalaria glabrata. Next base: position 45,516,965 of record NC_074720.1, on the reverse strand, counting down.
TCAATATCAAATTTGTAGAAAAAATATGCTTAACTTTCTCTATAGCTTCTACACACTTTCTATTACAAGTCACTTTTCTAGGCTGTCCTTTCTTTAATAACTGGTTTAATGGATCAACTATCTCTGCTAAATTTGGTATGTATTTTCTATAATAGTTTATCATCCCTAGTATTGATTTAATCTGTTTTTGTGTTGTTGGTATTTCTACTTCTAATATCTTCTTTACATTATCTTCAGTGGGACTGATAGTATTATTTTTAACTCTATGTCCTAAAAATGTGATTTCTTCTAAGCCTATCTCTACCTTTTCTGCTTGAACTGTTAGACCATTTTGTTTAATTAACTCAAAAATCTCCCTAATTCCTTTTAAATGTTCTTTCCAATCCTCATGAAAAATGCATATATCATCTAAGTAACAGATTACATTTTTTCTATGACCTATAACCGACATCATCATCCTATTAAAGGTAGCTGGAGCATTTATAAGCCCAAAGCTCATAAAGTTCCATTGGAATATTCCATAAGGAGTGATAAATGCAGTATAAGGTTTAGCTCTATTGGTTAAAGGAATTTGCCAATATCCTTTTGTCAGATCCAATTTTGTAAATACTTTAGCATTGGACAATTTGTGTAATATATCATCAATGTTAGGCATAGGGTAAGGATCAAATTCAGTTATCTTATTTAACTGTCTATAATCTATGCATAACCTTATATCCCCATTCTTTTTCTTTGCTATAACTATTGGTGAAGCATAAGCTGAATGGGATGGTTCTATTATTCCTGGTTTTAATAAGTTGTCTATTTCATCTTTAACTGTAAGTGTAATGGAATCCTATAAGGCTTCATGAAAATAGGTTTGTCACTAGTTAATTTTATGTCATGCTTTATGATATTTGTTTTTCCTGGCAAACTGGAAAAAATTTCTTTAAAATCACTGATTACATTTATTACGTCTTTTGTTTTTGCTGGAGATAAATTTTCTAAATTCAGTTTTTCCCATGTTTGATTATCTTTAGTTTATAGTATAGGAATATTTTTAATATCATTTTCATTAGTTTCCTCATTGATTAAAACAATTAAACATTCATCTACTTGATTTTCATTTTCCACAGTTTCTGTATCTAACTTTTGAGTTTGATTTTCATTGTTTACTTCTGTATCCAAATTTTGGAATTGATTTTCATTTCTCTCATTGTATAACTTCAAATTATTTATATGATATGTTTTTATTTTTCCATTCATATTAATCTTATAGTTTACTTCACTTGTTTTATTTGTAACAACAAATGGACCCTTCCACTGTTTTCCTAATTTGTTTTTTAAGTCAATTACCAAAAGTAATACCTTGTCTCCTACCTCCAATGTTCTTAATTTTTTTTTTTCATTTAAGTTCTCATGTACTGTTTCTTTATATTTCATGTTATTCTCAAAAGCTTCCGCCCATATTTGTTTTAAATCTAATGCTGTTTCATTGTCATTTTCCTTTTCTATTTTATTTAAGATGAAACTTTCTTTAAAAATGTGTATTTCATCCCTAGGTTTCCTTCCATGTACTAACTCATATGGTGAAAATTGAGTTGCCTCATGAATATTTTTTCTAAGAGAAAATAGAACAAAATTAATATATTGATCCCAGTTTTTCTGATTATTTTCTACAATTTTAGCTAAGGATCTTTTTATAACACCGTTTAGGCGTTCACAAAGCTCGTTGGCTTTCGGGTGGAATGGCGATGATTTAATGTGTTCAATACCATATTTTAATGTCCATCTTTTAAATAACTCAGATGTAAACATAGAAGCATTGTCTGATAGTAATGTTTTTGGTATCCCATGTCTGACTATGAACTTTTGATCTAAAGCATTAATAATATACTGTGTCTATATTGGATAATACCACTGCTTCAGGATATCTACTGAACATGTCTACTATTGTCAATATGTACTTATTATTATGTTCTGTTTTAGTTAAAGGTCCTATGATGTCTATTGCTATCTTTTGAAATGGTTTATTTGGTTCATCCATTGACTGTAATGGAGCTTTACCTAATTTACCCTTAAGTCCCTTTTGACACATATCACATGATCTTATGTATTTTGATATAGTTCCTTTCATTTTAGGCCAAAATACTTGAGTTGCTAAATTTCTAAAACATTTCTTTATACCCCTATGTCCACTTAAATTACTGTCATGTGACAAAATCATGACATCCTTCCAATACTTTTGTGGTAAGACTAATTGTTTTATTTCTCTATCATTTATTTTTGTTTTCCTAAATAGTATTCCTTCTTCTATGACATATTTCTCCATTGGGTTATTATTTCTCCTGTCACTAATTCTGTCATATGATTTCCCAATGATATTATCTTGTTTTTGTTCTTGAGCCAATTTGTTTATTCCTTTCAATTCTTCTGTTTTCATTTCTTCAGTTCCATCTTTCTGTTTTTCTGCTTGCGTTTCGTCTTGTTTTTGACCTTGTATTTCAACTTCTTTCTCTTTGTCTTCTTCACCATTAACTATTTCATCATTCATATCAATAAGTTCCTGAGTTTCTTGTTTTGGCTTATCCTTAGATCTGGTTATTACCATATTACTAATGTAATTTTCTGTTTCAGTATTCCTATTCTGCTGTAACCTTTCATATTTCTTTTCCCATGCTTCAATTTCCTGTCTTGAACATTCCTTCAAACCTGTTAAGTTTCCAATTAACATATCATGTCTCATGTTAGGCATGGCTACTCCCTCACAATGGCCAGTGTAAAAAGGTGTCTCAATAAACACTTTAAATACTTTAAATTCCTTTATACTGCCATCTGCCAACTCCACTTTCCTTGTATATCCCCTATAATACTGCGCCTCAATGAGATCAGCCCGAACCACGAGTGTGTTACAGCCACTATCTCGGATTGCCTTTATTGGAACATTGTTAATAAAAGCTGGGTAGAAAGCAAAATTGTTTTTATTTTCCCTAACAAAAAACACTCTGTCAGAATCTCTATTTTTATATTCCCTGCTTTTACTCCTATTGTATGTGTTATTATTGTAATTGTTGTTGTAATTGCTGTACCTATTCCTACTGTCTGCTCTGTAATTATTTCTACTATCTGTCCTATTGTAATTATGTGTACTACTTGATCTATTATAATTATTCCTACTGTTTGACCTGTTTTGTGTTCCCCTGCATCTCATAGCCATATGTCCTTTTTTTCCCACATCTATAACATGTAACATCCCTGTTGTTTGACCTATCTCTACTATTGCTATATCTAAAATGTTGGCTATCCCTACTTCTATTTCTACTTCTTTCATTGTTTTCCTGTGTATATCCCACGAGATCAATATTCTTTTTATCTTTACATGAAAAAAGGTTGTTGGGATAGGCATTTTTATATGTTCTTATTATCTCAGTAACATCATCCAAAACTTTGGGATTCCTTTCTTTGATAAATGATTGTAATTGCGGGTCACACTTAGCTACAAAATTATCAAGCAATATAAAAATTTTTAATCCCTCAAAGGTACTGTCAATCTTCTCAAATCCCAGCCATTTATTAAAATAGTCTTTTTCCAAATTTATAGTGGTTTGTGGTTCTATCTGATTGGAAGGTGTGTTTTCAAAATATTTTTTTCTGAATGTGCTGGCATTGTGTCCATATGCATTCAGCAATTCCTTTTTTTAAATTTGGTAGCTATTTTGTACAGTATGATTATGGTTTTGACAAATTGTAAGAGCTTGCCCTTGTACAAAGTCTAACAAAATTTGAGACCACTCTTCCTCCCTTATATTACAATTAACCATTTTAATTTCATATCTCTTTAGGTAATCTGAAATGCAATCTCTAGCCTCCTGAAAGGGTTGTAGTTTTTTCCCCAACCTATGGTTGTTATCACTTGAAATATTAGTGTTGTTTGTATGATTATTACTATTATTTGTTTCAATGTGATTGTCTGGGGCACTGGTAGTATTAGTATTAGATCTATCATTAGTATTATTGCTATTAACTTTTTGTTTATTTTGTTCAGCTTCAATTCTCAATTTCTCAAGATCATATTGTAATTTCCTATCTGCTTCTTCTTTTATTAATTGTGCTTCCCTATCATATTGTAATTTCCTATCTGCTTCTTCTTTTATTAATTGTGCTTCCCTATATTTTTCTTTCTCCCTTATCTGATCTATTCTATCTCTCTCTATTGTCACCATTTGCTGTACATAGCTAGTTAGGTCCTTCCCTTTAAGTTCTAATTGTTTAGCCTCAGCAATAATTTGCTGGCGAAAAGTCTCCATATAATCAAAGTTTGGAGCTGTTGCCATTATGCTTATTTTATTTTAAACAATGTCTCAATATAGTTTTGATATGGCCTCCCTATTGGCCTAAATATCACAATTTAGTTTTCACAAAAACTCACTTTCAAATACTTCTTGTAATATATATATATTTATATATTTAAATACCTTTGCTCAATGTTATATCAACAAATATTACCTCAGTGGACTAACTCATAGCCACAATACTTGAATACAACTCCAAATTTTATATCACCTTAATTCAGTGGACTTACTTTAGGCCACATAAACAAATATCATATACTTTTATCAATACCTCAATACTTAATTCAATGGACTTACTTCTTGCCAATAAATACCCCTAGGACTATTCTAGTCACTAGTCTAGATTCAATACAACTTCAATACAACTTCAAATAGATAAATCAATATTATACCTCCAACAGTAAATCACAATCCAGTGATACAGACAAACATTTTTTTTATTCTGACCAATTAGACTGTGTTTAAACACATCTATAAAATAATGTCAACCGATTAATCAGGACAAAAGATCTATATATATAAATACTTACTCCTTAGACTCAGTTGTCTTCAGGATAAAATAGATCTAAGGCTCTCATAGGTATAACAATTTAGTTAATACCTGGAAACAATCTAGAATTTATAATCTAGATTAAACGTGGCTTAACTTATCTACTTAAGATAAAATTACTAATATATAATAAGAATAATGTAAAATAAACATAAGACACAAAAAAATAAATCTATTCTATTGAGATGAGACTTTTTAGAGGAAGTATACACTGAAAGAGACAAATAAAGATAACTTCACCTGACTTCTAAAAAAAAATAAAATGTACGTGGATACGAACAAAACAAGACAATCTAAACAATCATCGAGACTTTATTAAATGGAGCAGGTCCACTTTCTAATGTGTCATTTAATGATGCCCTTATCAGGCAACCTGCTCTTAACAAAGATCTACTGTCCCTAATAGACTTTAATAATAATGGAGAGAAAAAATAAACTTATCTTTAGTTAGATCCCCTTTGTTCAGTCCACGGAGCTACAACGGTCAGTTCCACACAAGTTCCCCACTATCTTAGTCTTAGGCAAGGCAAGGTGTGCTCCCACAAAGGTTATTCGACAGGCAGTACTGAGTTAGGCCAATCTCTCCTGGTGCTGCCACACTATGGTACGGTTCTCAGATAAAGTCCTCTGGTCAGGTTCCAAGGTTCCGGTTCCACTTGATGATCTGTTGGTATGGTGCTGGCTTCTGTCTTCAGGTCAGGAACATAAGTCAATACTGAGACAAGCTGGTGGTGCTGTCTCAAGAGAGGTAAAAAAAAATGACTAAGTCCAACTCTCTCTTTTGATGAATATAAATTAGTCAACTTTACAAGTTGAATAGATGGTCACACAGTGTGGTAGTAGGGTATACCATCACTCGTGTGTAGATTAGATTGCAAGCTCAGCAACACTGCAACAGTCAATAGCTTGAAAAACAAACCTGACAAGGTGACTCCAACGGTCAGCTTGTAGATACTAGATATGTAGACTCAGGTGACTTTCCGTACTCACAATAAACAGATAAACCTGACTAAATGAGGTATCTTCACTCTTGAGGTATATAGGTAGAGGTATACTGACGACGGACTGCCCTAGATCACTTCAACGGACGAAATAGTTCTGGATTCAGACACAATAGATATAGTCAATATAGATCTATATATAGATCCAGGTTCAATCTAAAAATATTCAACCTGGCTGACAAAGCTAGACGCTGGTAACGGTTTCGAATTTTCTCTAATAGAAAGTCTAGATCCACTGGAACAAAGATGCCAAAATCCAGCTGCAGTCCAGATAATTAGCACAGACGTAGGGTAGATCTAGTAGAGTAACACCTTTAGTAAAATCACTAAATTTAGAAAGCCTTCAGGACAGAAGGCTCAAAAGTAAAGTAGCAATAATACATAAAATACTGAACCATAATCTTCAAATACAAAAACAAAATTTAATAAAATACTCTGAAAGACACAAAGATAAAGGCACATTCCTCGTCCCATATGCTAGGACAAATTTGTACAAATACTCCTTCTTCCCTAGTGCTATTAGAGCATGGAATTGGTTGCCTGAGCTAGCCAGGAAAACCAGTGACTTGGCAGAATTTAAGTCATTGGTTAATATGCATGACTAAATGCATGATGCGTAGGACGTAATCATCTTCTTTTTTGAGTAACGTCTGTATTATATAAGATAAGATAAGATAGAAATAAACGAATGTTAATCCAGTACTTCTCCAGTGTACTTCGCCAAGTGTAGAACTGTAGATATATCCAGAACACGAAGTTAACTAGATTGTAGATCAAAATGACGCCCTGGCCGTCGGGGTCGCCACATCTGTTGATGGTCTATTTTGTTGATGAGTATATATATGTTAATGGTGCATGCGAGTCCATATGACACAACAACAGAATGAATCAAGAATATACTTAATAACGCAGGCTGATAACTTCAACAATTTAATAAACAATAAAAAGGGCACAGTTCTCTGTCGTCGCTAGCCTAGCGTCGTCCTCCTAGGCGTCTTGTCCGTTATTCTTCTTGTTCGTCATCCTACTCTGTTCTTACTCGTCACATTACTTAGGAAAAACCCGATTCACATCAACTTCTACGCATCTTGTGTCATTACAACATCATTCTTAATTTCTTAGCCAGTGCTATGTATTTTTGCAGTCAGCATTTATTAGAAATTAGAAAAAATAAAATGTTATATCTGGGTTTGAAGTTGCATGCTCATATTCAAGAAAGAATGATTGACAATTAAAGATAAAATAAAAAAAGATGGCTGTCAGGAGAAAAGTTATCAGCAGCATGATCATAAGTATTTTAATCGTTTTTATCTCTCAAAAGATTTCCATCACTTTCACATTTACCTCTTTTGATAAGTAATCAGCCTAGAGCGGCATGATCATAATTATTCTAATTGTACTTGTATCTCTCAAGAGATTTCCCCTACTTCCACCACACCTTGGCATTTGTTCATAACATTAACACAAAATGTGCAGGATAATATTGGCATCCCTATAGCAAACAGAAACAATAGAATTAAATACAAAGCCTGCATTTCAATATATCTACTTATTTACATATATTATTTCACTTCTCAAAAATTATGAAGAGTGGAAGGAACACTATAATAACTGTCAAAATATCAAAAAGTGTTCTAAATAAACATATTTATATATTAGATAAACAAGGGCTTAAAGGCGAAGCCTTAACAGCACAGTTACACAACTAGAAAAAAATATTTAAATGGGGACGAAGTGACCAAGGATGAATTGATTGGGGATGATGTGACCAGGGATGAAATGATCAGTCACCAGTACAAATGTCTTGAAGTTGTGAAAAAGTTATTAGTTATTTAAAGCATAGAGAGACATGGGGAAAAGTTTTAAAGGATTTCTCTTGAAAATTTTATTTCACCTGAAACTGTTTCTTAATATTCTTAATATTTTTAGATGTTATTTCATTTAGCACACTTTAGATGTAACAAATGTACTTACCTAGCATAGCTCAAGATATACAACATTTTATAGGAACTTGAACTTGCTGAACCTTTGTGTGTCTTACAAGAATAAAAAAATGATATTTCTATTGTATTACAGAGTTGCACTATATCTCCTGGAATACCAGTAAATAAAAATACTATTTCAGCAAGTAATATTTTCATTTCTAATTATAGAAAAAAAAAAGTAAAGTTCACCTTTCAGACCTTGCAGTCTATAGGGCAGATGATGAAAAGGTAATCTTTTTCTGTGGCCCACAGTTAACAAGGGTGTCATGAGGCCAGCACAATGACCAACCGCCTTTACTTTTCCCAACCAATGTCAGGTACCCATTAGAGCTGCATGGACTCAAAGGCCCCCAAAGATCCTGAAATTAAAAATTGCAGCCTTTACCAGGATTCGAACTTGGGACACCCAGCTCAGAGGCCAAGGGCTTACTGCTCATCCATTGCACCTCCATTTCTAATTATACAATTATGAATATGTCAAAGAATGAGGGAAAAAGAACTATAACCTTTTTTTTCTCCCACAATAACAATGACCTTATCAGTCACCTGCAACTAGGGACCATCTCATGGAAATTAGGGGATGGCCTGGACATTAGCTATGGTCAGAACAATGTTGTCCACATAAGTTCCCCTTGCTCCAAAAAAAGTTGTTTTTTTCCTAGGGAACACAGGTGCTGATACTGCTTGGTATTAATGACTTCACAGTTTCTGCCAGGATGTAGCATTTGTGCTGCAAGCTGCCCAAAGGTCACAAGTTCCTGATTTTTTCCACAGGTTTGACTGGTGACCGGTCACTTCATCCCCGGTCACTTCATCCCCAGTCATTTCATCCCCTGGTCACTTCATCCCCTGGTCACTTCATCCCCCGGTCACTTCATCCCCGGTCATCCCCAATTAAATATTTTGTATATAAATATGATTATGTAGAATGCTTTTTGACATTTTATGACTTGTTACTAATGTGTTTATAGTGTTTCCTCTTCCACTTTGTATTCTTAAAGAGAAATCTTATATTATATTGTAAATCTGGGTGTGTACTTAGCTATAGCGCTTCTATTGGATGTGGGGGTTGTAATATCATAATATTATCTGGATCGAAGGCCAAGGTTTGGTGGAAGTAGTAAAAAATCATTTGAGAGATAGAAGTGCGATTACAATAATTATCATCAAAGGCCAAGGTGTGGTGAAAGTACGACCATGTTTCACTTTATTTTATTTTTAAATCGCTCTTTCTTGAAAATGGGTGCGTCATTTTTAGCCTTGAAATAAGGTTTTATTTTTTTCTAATAAAGGCTGAGTTCACCCATCCTCGGGATATCATGTCGCCTGTAGAAGTTTTGCTTCAATTCCTTTTAAACATTAACATCTTACAATTTTGTCATTTAAATAAAAAATAAATACATTAAATATTGCTAATTTCATGATTTTTAAAATTACAATTTGTTAGATAAAAATGATCAGATGATGAAAATATCAGGGGATGAAATGACCGGGGATGAAGTGACCAGTGTATGAAATGACCGGGGACGAAGTGACCGGGGGATGAATGACCAGGGGATGAAGTGACCAGGGGATGAAATGACCGGGGATGAAGTGACCGGGGATGAAATGACCGGGAACCAGTTTGACTACCAAAGCTATTCCCATGTTGGGCACAGCCGCAAGGCTGCAGAGTTTGGATTCTGTTTTTTCCTTCTAGATGGATGGCAAGCTAAGGCTAATGAGCCTTTCCTACCTGAAGATTACCTGGCTTAGTTGCCAGTTGTTCAACTTTGCCCCTTCTCTGCCAGACACAGTATCTTCTACATCATGGCACTTTCATTATTACCTGTACTTGTTGCTTGTACTCATATTGTTATTTAAATAACCAATAACAAAATCTTTCTTTTTATTGTTATTCTTGGTATTTATTGAAAAGGATTTTTTTTTTCAGTTCTCCCAATTAACAATGGTACAGTATCATGAAAGGCAACATTGATTTAAAAAAAAATGTGTTGTGCCGCTCTTATCATATTTATAAGTTGAATTTGTATTTGATGATTGCAGAAATAATGCTTAAAATGAATTAATTTTTTCCTACTTTTATTTCAGGGGATTCATTCAACAGATGAAGTCAACTTCATACAGAATCTAGTTTTTTATGTGGTGAGAGCTTATAGAACACCTGACTATGAGCTTATAGAACACCTGACTCTGGGATGTGGGAAAGAGGAAATATAACAATGGAAGCACAGAGATTCATGCCAGGTAAATATAACACTGGAAGCATAGAGATTCATGCCAGGTAAATATAATAATAAGGACAGAGAGCCTGATAATTATAACAATGGAGATACATGCTGGTAACTTAAACAATGGAAGAATAGAGATGCATGCTTACTAGATATAACAATGGTAAAAAAACATAAAAATGGAAACAGATATCCCCCAAAAAATAAATATAATACTGGATATCTAATTTTTTATTCATTGACATATAATTTAATGAAATAGAACACATAATCTTATCTTATCATAAGCAAGAAATGCAAGATGTTTTAAGAAATATATTATTGTATTTGTCATCATTTCAGTTGGCATTGCTAGAGCAGCATTAAGGCAGTCAATGAATGTAACTTATTTGGTCAGCATGGAGCCACCTGGTCTGGGATTTTTGTTAATATTGATGCCCACCACAGGAACAGAACAATCTTACCCTGGGAATCAAACTCTGAGGTAAGCAAAGAACAAGCCTCTGTAAAAAAAAATGCCCATGGAAAGATAACAAAAGTAAAAAAAAAAGTATGTGGGCAGACTCTTGGCAAAGTGCAAAACTATGAGTCCTAATAACCTAACCAACTTGAAAGGTTCTTTTTGGGGACTTGATGGTCAAAGATATTAGCATAGTACATGGGCTCTGGTGCTGTGGCCAGTTTGGAGATCTGTTTGTATCCTCTTCAGAGCTTATCTATATTTAACCATATTTTATTCACCTCTTTATAACCATTTTACCATTATAATATGAGGCCAAAGAAAAAAGAATGTATGTACTAGGTACTAGGCAGCCTAGCAGAGAAACTTCATTTTTGTAGATCACTCAGTCTACAACTGCTATTAGTCTTACATCTCCAATTCTCAACCACAGCAAATCTTACTCTATTCAGTTTGTATTCATGTTTGATTAATAGGAACTGACATTTATTTTGAATATCCCATTATTAGGTTTCTGCACAGTCCACTACATGGTTTTCATTTTGCATGATTAACCTCGCTAATTCAGACAAACTGTTCAATGCTCTAATGACACCGGGGAAGGAATACTTGGACAAACTTGTCCTAGCATATGGAAAAAGAAAAGTGCTTTTATCTTTGTATCTTTCTTAGTATATTATTAGGTGTGTTTTGTATTTGCAAATTATTGTTCAGTGTTTAATGTTTTATTACTGTACTTTTTAGTCTTTAGTTCAGAAATTTCTAAATTTAGTGACTTTACCAATGGTGTTACTCAAATGTGAATATTCGTTTGTTATAAATCTCATGGCTCTATTTTGCATCATGTATTTCAATTTTATGTTTATGTTAGGTTGTTTTCATTTATTAAGGGGGGGGGGGGGGAGGTAATTACTTATACCAATTATTAAATCATATCATTTAATGAGCCATAAAAAAAATTGTTACTTGCTTTGAAAATAAGAAATATGCAGTACATATGCATTGCAAATAAATGAATCTACAGATGTAGCAGGACTAGTTGAAAATAAAGCACTTTTATGGCATAATGTGAGATCTGGTCAGTTTCATCAGGAAACCAAGCACTTGACTACTCTGCTGCCATGTATATTCCTCAAAACCTAATCTTGTGAACTTTAAATAGACAAGAATCCTGGATCTTGATATTTGCATACTCTTGTATCCTTGAACTTTTCGAAATGACTTTTTTTTTTTGTATCGCAGAACACTGATGCCTCTCTTCTATTGAGTGTAAGTTGGCCTGCATTAGCCATAAATGAAGATGATGTTAGAATGAAAACAATTGAGAAGGTCCTTCGCAAGTTAAAAGGCAACTTTGGTATCAAACATTTTCCTAGAGATAGGTACAAAACAGCTATAGAGGACAAAAATAGAAAGTATTACCGCCCTGCTGAAATAAAGGTATGAGTTTAAAAAAATTGTTTAAAAAAATAGTTCTTACTTTACATTTACACACTGTTTTAAGTTTGTACATTTTTGTTTCAAGTTTCTCAGTACTGTTTTTTTAACTGAAGTAAACAAAGAAAAGTCAGTTTATTCAATCTTTAGCCACAGCAACAAAACAGCAAAAAGAAACTACATCCTAAAAATAGACTCTTAGCCAATAAATAAGAAGAAAATCCTGTAATAGACTAAAACAACACGAGCTTCAATAAATACAATGATTTTATTCGTCCTTATTTATGCTCTTTACTCCAGCCACTTGTTCTCTATACTCTGACTTCCTTTTACACACAGTCCCTGACACACTGCTGTTCACTCAAGCATGTACACTCAAGGTCCACTGGTCATTTCATACACAGGCACACACACTGCACTACCAGCCACGCAAAACACATACACTTACTATCACATCCTTAAAAGCTTTGAGATATCAATTGACTATACAAATGATTTCTGTCTCACTATAAACAAATGAGTAAACTGAATACATGTTTAACACAACAGAATGTTCAATTGTTAATATTATCAATAGTAACAATATAAATTATAAAATGTGTAGTAAAAAAAACAACAACAGTCTAGGTTTACAAATAGACATTAATTATATACAAATTGCATAATAATAAAAAGATATACATGTATCTAATTATCTGCGTCAGGGTAACGTACTGGTGGCCGAACTTGCCTACCATATCGAGTTATTACAGGCGGCGGATTGGTAGTGTTAGTCTGTTCCTGTTGCACATTTGTATCACTCATGTTCTCTGGCTGTGTGGTTTGACCATTAATGACTGTCTCTGGGGTGTCCATTTCAAAAATATCAGGCATGACCCTTGATTTTGTACATGTGTCTCTTAACATCCTTCTATTTCTTCGGTAAGTTATCCCACCATTCGGTGTTTTTACCCAGTATGATCTCGGGGTCTCCGCTTCTGAGATGACCACTGCTGGTTCCCATAAATCGCCAGGCTTCTTTTGCATCCACACTTTGCTCCCAGGCTGAATGTGTGGTCGCTCGGTGCGCCTCGCTGTTTTGTTGTAATATTTTGCTTGATTACTTTTTCTTGTTTTCCAAGCATTTTCTTTTTTGTCTGGGATTTGAGGTCTGAGATAGGCCTCCGTTGTCGGAAGATTTGTCCTCAGACGGCGGCCCATGAGCAGCCGTGCAGGTGAAGGTCCATCAGGGCATGGAGCATTTCGAAATTGCAAGAGGGCCATGTATGGGTCTTGACCCGACGTTCTAGCTTTATTTAGAAGCTGTTTCACTGTTTGTATGGCCCGTTCTGCCATACCATTAGATTGTGGAAATCTGAAGCCTTTAGTGTTGGGATAAGATTTATCTAAAAAAAATTACTATAGTAATCTACAAGTAGCAAATAGTTTTTACCGAGATACTCAAAATTATCAGCTCCAATTTTTTCCCAAGGAAGTACAGAAGTATCATGTGGTAACAATGGCTCCTTTTGCTGGGACTTCTGGTGTTCGTTACACACTGCACATGTTGATACCATGTCTATAATCTGCTTAGACATTCCAGGCCAGAAGAACACCTCCTTAGCTGTAACAAGACATCTATCTCGCCCATGATGACCTTGGTGCAGTCTTTGAAGCATTTCTTTTTGCAATACTTTTGGTACTATTAATCTTTCTCCTTTAAAAAGTAAACCATTGCTTTCACTAAGTTCTTCTTTAAATCCTGAATATGCTCGAATTTCTTGTGGAATTTCAGCTCTCTTGTTTGGCCAGCCTATCATAATATTATTCTTTAACAGCCTTAAAACAGCATCATCTGCAGTGGCCTGCTGAAAAATGTTCATATATTCATCTGACATGGGTAAACTATTGACGATCAGATGAACTTGCCAGTCATCACTTGAGGGATATTTGATTGGTAGCGATGCTCTTGACAGTGTGTCTGGAATAGACATTTCTTTGCCTGGCTTGTATTCCAGCAGTATTTCATATTTCATTAGTCGAAGAAGCATCCGCTGAAGCCTAGGTGGTGTAGATGCCAAAGTCTTTTTGATAATCGCTTCCAAAGGTTTGTGATCTGTTTCAACCTTTATTGGACGTCCATACACATAGTAATGGAAATGTTCAACTCCGAAGACAATGGCAAGCATTTCTTTTTCTATTTGTGCATATCGTTTTTCACAGTCTGTAAGAGATTTTGAGGCGTAAGCCACTGGCCTTTCATTCTGCATTAATACTGCTCCAAGTCCCTCCTGTGAAGCATCCACAGACAACTTGACTGGCTGTGAAACATCATAAAAGGCTAAAACTGGGGCGGTTGTGATCAAACTCTTTAAATAATCAACAGCCTTCTGATGTTGTTCCAACCATATCCACTCGTTGTCTTGTTTAAGTAACTCTCTTAATGGGGCAGTTATTTCTGACAAGTTCTGTAAGAATTTACCAAGATAATTAATCATACCCAAAAATCTTTCTAGTTCCTTGCGATCTGTAGGGTATGGCATGGATTGTATTGCTTCAATCTTTGAGTCATCAGGCTTTATACCACTATCTGTAATGATATGTCCTACAAACTTGACTTGTCGTACTCTTAGGCTACATTTAGATGGCTTCAGTTTGATTCCTTTCCTTCTTGCTATGTCAAGAACTTGCCTAAGTCTATCATCATGCTCTTCTATTGTTCTACCTGCTATCAGTATTTCGTCCATGTATGTCTCAACCCCTTGTATAACTTCGAAAGCTTGGTGGAAACGTTTTGCAAATACTCCTGCAGAAGAGTTTAGCCCAAATGGTAGATGAAGGAACTTGTAGAGACCAAAAGGTGTGTTAAAAGTTGTTAGTTCTGTACAGCTCTTGTCTAATTTAATTTGCCAAAAGGCAGAGTTGGCATCTAATACCGTGAACACTTGACTTCCACTTAGTTGACTAGCTATTTCTTCTATAGTAGGTAATTGATAGTGTTCTCTTTGAATGGCTTTGTTGAGGTCTCTAGGGTCTAGACATATCCTTAATCCGCCTCCTTTCTTTTCAACAATAACAAGTGAGTTGACCCATGCAGTGGGATGATCTACTTTTTCAATGACACCCTCATCTTCCATTCTTCTCAATTCATTTTGTAATTCCTCACGTAGTGCCGCTGGGACTTTCCTTGCTGCGTGTACAACAGGTTTAATGTTGGAATTGACCTTTATAGTATATTATATTCCTTTTCCATGCAGCCTAAGCCAGTAAATACATCTGCGTAGCCTGAGAGTGTATCGTCCTCTATAAAGTCAACTCTTCTGATTAAATTCATTTGTTGGCAGCCTGGTAGACCCATAATTGGCTTTGAATATGTCTCCACAATTTGAAATTCTATTATGGCTGTCTTACTTTTAACAGTACATTTAATGTGTGCTTTGCCAACAACCTTCAATCTTTCTCCACTGTAAGTAGTAAGTTTGGATGTTGTTTCGAGAAGTTTCTTTTTTTTTAATTGCTTGAAGATTCTGTATGGGAGAATATTGACTTGTGCTCCAGTATCCAACGTGAATGTGACTTGTTTGTTTTCAACAGTAATGAGTGAGTTCCATTCATTGCTTAGACTATGGGAGCCAATACTGCCGATGAAAAATGTTTCCTCAATGGAGTCATCTCGACCTTCTGACTTCACTATACTTACAGGCTTTGATCTGCACACTGACGAAAAATGACCTTTTTTATGACATTTGTGACATGTTTCCCCATAAGCTGGGCACTGACGTGGTCTGTGTTCCTTGCCACAATAGCTACAACTCACATTTCCTTTTATTCTTTTAAAGCTATTAGTAGCTAAATTCACAACGTGTACCCCACTTTCTTCATTCATGAGTTTAAGCTGCCATTCAGTTGCCTCAGCTGCCCGACATATATTTTCTGCCTTGTTAAGGTCTAGATCTGGTTCTCTCAAAATTCTTGCTCGGGTGTTCTCATTCCTTATGCCACCAACTATCCTATCTTTTATTAGGGAATCTTTAAGCAAATCAAACTCACATGTCTTTGCCTTGAGTTTGATGTCAGTGACAAAGTTGTCAAATGACTCTCCTTCATGTTGAGAACGCTGGAAAAAAACATGTCTTTCAATGGTAACATTTTTTCTTGGTAGACAGTACTTCTCGAACTTATTAAGAATGCAGTGAAGTGTATGGAAGGACTTGCTAATCTCACATTCATACATTCATTGTCCATCCATTGGAAAGTGTTATAGACTTGCACTGCTTCTTGGCCGATCACATGTAGTAATGTCATAGACTGTACTTCTCTGCTTTTGGTATCCAGTCCACTTGCTATCGAATATATCTGAAAGGATTGTTTGAACCTTTTCCAATTTTCTGCTACGTTGCCATTTAATTCCAGCGGTTGTGGCGGGTGGAGTCGGTCCATCTGACACTATGTAATAGACTAAAACAACACGAGCTTTAATAAACAATGATTTTATTCGCCCTTATTTATGCTCTTTACTCCAGCCACTTGTTCTCTATACTCTGACTTCCTTTTACACACAGTCCCTGACACACTGCTGTTCACTCAAGCATATACACTCAAGGTCCACTGGTCATTTCATACACAGGCACACACACTGCACTACCAGCCACGCAAAACACATACACTTACTATCACAATCCAACATATCTTGGTGTAAAACTAGACCAAAGACTGTCTCTAAAACACTTTATGGCAGATTTAAAAGAAAAGGCATCACAAAGATTAAACATAATAAAACACCTAGCAGGAACATCCTGGGGAGCTGAAAAGAAAACCTTAAGACAGTTATACACTGGATATGTCTGGATAACTGTCTCTCGATACAAGTAGCTGCCAACCAAACCTATCAATCATCATTAGATACAATCCAAAACCAAGCCTTGCGGCTAATTAGTGGAGGTATGAGAACTACTCCCACAGCAGCCTGTGACATAGACTCCAATATTGAACCTCTTAAGTTAAGGCGCAACAGAGCAGCATTAGAAGCTATTGAGAGATACAGAAGGTTGGAGGAAATATAGGAAAACAACCAAAAAAAGTAAAGGACTCTGATCCAACTTACTGACGAACTAGCCCTAAAACACCACCTACCCAATAACAGAGAAAAAATTACCAGGTTTTCAAACATTACACCCGGACTAAACTACAAACAACCAACCATCAAAACACATTTACTAAATAACACCTTAACAAAAGAATCAAATCCACTGGAGCTCAAAGTAGGCACGCTTGAAACAATCGAAAGGTATAAAAAAACAGCTATCCATATTTATACAGACGGATCGGCTTTCAAAGCTACCATCAATGCTGGTCTTGGTGCCTTCCTGGTCTTCCCTAAAAATAAACACTTTGAGATAAGCGCACCCTGTGGCGATTACTGCTCAAACTTCCAAGCCGAAATTGAGACAATTACCATAGCACTTCAGACAGTGGAAAACAAATTATATGAAGGAGTGCAACCACCATCAGATATTGTTGTTCTTACAGACTCCCAATCTACTCTGCAAGCACTTAGCAGCACCTCAAACAGCCCAAGAGAGTTGACAACACTCATTGTGATAATCCACCAGATGATATCAAAATTAAATATCAATATCACACTACAGTGGATCCCTGGACACATTGGCATCATGGGAAATGAAAAGGCAGATAAGCTATCAAAGGCAGGTTCATCTATGGAACAACCAGATAGACCTGTTAACTACCTCACCCTAACGTCAATGTTAGTCAACAATCACAAAGAGGAGTGGCTCAACCAATGGGCATCAGGAAACACAGACAGAGCCATGTACAGAGAAATGACTAAGCCTAACAAACTGGACAGTATTAACTTCCTCCCCCGCAAAGGACAATCTACAATCTTCCAACTAAGAACAGGACACACACCACTATTAAATTACCACCTGAACAAAATAAACTCCACACAACTACCCCTTTGCAGACACTGCGCCCACCCCTTTGAAACCGTAAACCATATCCTCTTTGAATGCCCCTCCCTAATCCACCTTAGGCAGACCCTACTTCCACTACAGCCCAACATAACCAACACCCTCTACGGCAGTGCTGAACAACTGAAGAAAACAGCACACTTTTTTTCCTTGGCACAGTCTGCAATAGACCTCACAGCTCAGCAGCAATAAAGCTGGCTAGAAGAAGAAGAAGAAACTGAAGTAATAGTACATCTCCCACAATTTGGATTAATCTACCCAAAGAACCCAACTATGTTTAAAAATTAAAAAAAAGATATTTATGAAAGTACTAAAAAAAATATTTATGTTTTAATTGGTTTTAAAAATTATTTGTTCTGGTACAGGTGCATTTCAACTAAGCACAAAGCCTCCCTATTTCAGATAAGTTTCTTTTATAATGTGCTTCAACAGAGCCATGATGTTCACCTGTCCAATTCATGATGAGTTTTGAAAAAGGAAAAAAAAATATTTTTAGAATAATTGAAAATGATAGAGCCTAGCCTACTGAATGAAACCTGTCCCACATCTCTAGTGTCACTTCAACCCATACTTATATCAAGTCAATTGCTACATTTAAGATTATCTTAAAATATTTGTTTGATTTTCAGTTTATAAGCACAGTAAGACTTTCTGATCTTTTGGCATCATTTTACATAGCTCAGGTAAGGCTCATTTTTCTTGTTAGTTTTACTTTACTACCTTAATGTAAAAGTATTTGATCAGTAGTTGTTTTTTTTTAAAGGCTAAAAAATCTTTCAAAACCTTCCTTGGCTTTTTGAAGGATCATCTGAATCATCTTCTTCTTCCTCATTCTTATTTTTATGCTGGAGCATTCAGATGGCTTAACCAATATTTTTATATCAACTGCGCAGTGGTTTTAATCAGGGATCTCTCCATATAGTTTTCTTTCTATTGAGGTGTATTGGGGTCAGTTTCTTGTACAGGCCTCATGGTAAAGAGAACAGTTTTGAAGGACATTCTCTGGTGACACTTCACATAGGCAGATTTCACTGGTTCCAATTTTGAGCTTCCGGTACATATGTTGTCTCATTCTGTTGTGTCCAGTCCTGAGTCGAAAGATTATCTATTGATCTTGTCAGGATAGCTTATAATAGGCATCAATTGTTTCTTGTCTGAATCATCTAAAATAAAACATCTATTAACAGCTCACATCATATTTAATGTATAGTTCGTTCATTATAATTCATAGGACACATCTGTCCTCTAGGTGGCACATTCCATTTTTTTGTGCCTTTGTGATGAGCTTGGAATGTTTGGCTGCATACTGGGTAAATGTAAGGTTGTGTGGATTTCTATATTATTTCTTTCAAGGCTGATTTTTTTTATCCTTTGCAGTTTGTGCTCCTATTCTTATAGTGTGGTGTCCATATGCTCTATCATTTTGAGCTAAGCTTCATGGCATGCCTTCTATACACTGTCCATGATTCAAAGCATAGAGAATTGTTGAGAGGAAAACAGTTAGACTGACCTCTAGTTAAGTTTGTATGGTGATGGCTTCTCTGTGCCAGACACTTTTGGTCATTCTGTCTTAGCTATTTGGGAGTCTATGTCTAGGTATCATTATGTGTCAGAACCAAGTTTAAGCTTGACATTTTAAGTTCCTAAGTTAATTGATCAGCAAACCTTTCTTCTCTACTATATCATGTAATGTATGCTAAAAATGGTTGTTGTTGTTTTTTTCAATATGTAAACAAATATTTAGTGAGGATAAGACAGTTCAAATGTTTTTTTTTGTTTTGAAGAAGACAGAAACTGCCACACAGTCTGCTCTGAACTCCCAAGAGTACTCCAAATTACCAGGTAAAAGTTTGTGATAGGATCTAGTAACTGTTTATTATTATGAACGAATAATAACAAGACTCTGGATATAACTTATAAGACATGAAATCAGCTGTTTAATCTAATGCCATATTGGTTGACAACAACAGTTACAAGGGATGTTACTCCCAAACACTGATTGGTGCAACCTATATAAAACACACATCAACATCCTTCCCTTTCTATAGCTAACAAAATACATATCAGAAATATTTGTAATTAAAATAACAAACATTAATAACTCATCATATTTTATAAATATTATAACAACTAAAAAAATAAATTTCAATTGAGAGTGTGACACATATAGAATAAATATTTCCACATGGATATTAATATTGTCATAAAAATTCTTAGTACATATCATAATCCCTATGCCACACAGGTCTATTTGTTTCTCGAGTGCTAGTTCTTGCTGGCATATTTCTATCACAATTATTGTCTGGTACATGACAAACTACTTCAGACTGTGATGCATGTTGAGAACAGTTATCAGCAAAATCTGGCCTTTCATTATCATCATCATCATCCAAGACATTCCCATCATAGACATCAGTGTCAGTGTCTTTCAAAATAGTTTTCCTTGGCCTAATATGAAATCTGTTGCGTATGAAGAGTCCTCCATTATCTCCCTTGATCTTATAAGATCTTGGAAATGGATGTTCCCTGATCATTCCAGGATACCATCTTGTTTGACCTGGGTTTTGGTAATAAATAGTTTGCCCTAGATGGAGTTTTGGTAAATCCCGAGCTTGCTTATCATATTGTCTTTTTACTTGTCGTTTATAATTCTCTTTCTTCTCAGCTACAACATGTTCACTTAAACACTTTGACGTGCTGGGAATCAATGTCCGAGGACTTCTTTTGAGGCACATTTCAGCTGGGCTAAATCCAGTACATTGCTGATGTGTATTTCTGAGTTCCAGTAAAGCTTCATATGGATCATCACCATTATGTTTAGTTTTCAGTATTAAATTCTTCATTATCTTTACAGCAGCTTCCACCTTCCCATTTGTTCTCGGATAACCAGGATCTGATCTGATGTGATTGATGTTCCATCGCCTTGTGAATCTCAAAAACTAATTTAACTAAATTGTGGACCCCCATCTGTTATTAACATTTTTGGAGCACCAAAATGAGCAAATTGTCCTTTTAATTTTCTAATCAAATCTTGTGATGTTGTTGTTGAAAGATAATCATACTCAATGAAATTA
Source organism: Biomphalaria glabrata (assembly GCF_947242115.1). NCBI lineage: Eukaryota > Metazoa > Mollusca > Gastropoda > Planorbidae > Biomphalaria > Biomphalaria glabrata. The sequence continues at coordinate 45,495,927 of NC_074720.1, read as the reverse complement.
GAGTAATAATCAACAGTAATTAGATACTGTCTTCCATCAGGTCAGCTCCAACTTTTTCCCATGGAACATTTCCTTCATCATGTTGTATAAGTGTTTCTCTCTGGTTCATATGTTTTCTTTCTTGACAAGCAGTGCATGTCTTTGCCATCTGCTTTATTTCATCAGCCATGCCTGGCCAGAATATCGTCTGTCGGGCCCTCCTCATCATTCCATCATATGCAATGTGTGCTGTGTGCAGGTTTTTCTTCATTTCTTGACGCATACTGAAAGGTATGACTATTCTTTCTCCTTTCAAAATTACTCCATTACTAAGTCCCAAAGTATCAGCAAAATCAAAATATGTTCTTATCATGTTGTCTAAATCTTGTTTTCTTTGAGGCCATCCATTCATAATTAGCTTTGATAATTTATTTAATGTGTCATCTAAGTCTGTTTCTTGTTTTATTCTTTCTAGTAATGGATCCGGTATGTCCACAACTTGTGTCTGGCATATGTTAAAAACTTCATCTTGCTTCTCCTCTTGATTGCACAGTCGTGATAATGTGTCAGCACTGAAATGAGAAATCATAACGATTGCTCCTTAACATCAAGTTTTGTAATCTTCTTGGAGCCTGGTTTAGAGGCTTCCTTAAGATGTTTGCAAGTGGCTTATGATCATTTATTATTATGACATGTCTTCCAAATGTATATTGATTAAATCTTTCTAGCCCAAAAATCATGGCAAGTAGTTCTTTTTCAATGAGCCCACCGTTTTTCCGTTGGTGTCAATGCTCTAGAGGCAAATTCTATTGGTTGTCCTTCTTGCATTAGTACAGCTTCAAGTCCATGTTGACTACTGTCCACTTGTATTTCCAGTTTCTTGTCAGGGTTGTAGAATATAAAAAACTGGAGTATTGGTAATCATTGTTTTTATCTTGTTGAATGCCTCTTCACATTTTTCAGTCCATCTAAAATTGCAATCTTTCTTTGTTAGTTCTCTTAATGGTTGAGACACTTCGGCTAGATTGTTCAAAAATTTTGACAAATACTGCACCATTCCACATAATTTTCTTGCTTCCTGGCTATTTTCTGGTTTCTTCATTTCCAGAATAGCTTTGATCTTCTTTGTGTCAGGCTTTATGCCTTGTGCACTAATGCAGTGTCCCATGAAACTTATCTGGTCTTGTTTCTATACTGTTTTTGATTCATTTGATTTAATGCGTTTCTATTTGCATCTCTCTCTTAATCTCTTCAGTTTGTCAGAGTGATCTTTTTCTGCTTCTTCTTTGGACTGACCACATCCCACAATCACGATATCATCAGCCACATTAATGCATCCTTCTAATCCTAACAATGCTTCTGTTAACTTCTTCTGGAATATTTCTCCAATTACACTTAGTCCAAAAGGAAGTCTTGACCATCTGTACCGCCCATATGGTGTGATCATGGTTGTTAGTAGACTAGACTTTTCATCTAGACGTACATGCCAGTAAGCCTCCTTTACGTCCAATTTAGAAAATATTTTAGCATTTAGGAACTGTGGCATTACAGCTTCCAAAGTTGGTAACTTAAAATGTTCTCTTTTTAAAGCAGTGTTTAGATGTCTTGGTTCAATGCAGATCCTTAAATCCACATTTGGCTTTTGAACCATAGCCATCTGGCTGACCCAATCTGTAGGTTCATTTACAGGAATTAATATTTTCCTTTTTACTAATGTCTCTATTTCTGCTTCCACTTTCTTTTGAAATGCAAATGGTATATTACGACAAGGTGATACCACCGGAGCTATGTTCTCATTGATAGTTAATGATGTTTCACCTAAATCTCCCAGATGAAAATCGATTGTGTTTACTTGTGATATGAATCTATCTTCATTTAATGTGATCAGACTTAAACTTTGGCATGTTTTACGGCCTAATAAGCATTGATAGTGGTTCTCTACAACTGTGAATGTTACTAAATAATTCTTTTTGTTTTTAGGATTTGTTATTATTAAGTTAGCAGTGCCCTCGTTTTTTAATTTGGAATTATTTCACATTGTTAATGTTTGAACACTCTTCTTAATTTGTGTCTTTTTAATGTATTTCTTATATATAATGTTAACATCTGCTCCTGTGTCCAGTTGAAATCTTATTTGTTGACTATTTATTATGAATAGTGCTGTCATTCTGTCCCTATTTATGTTTAACACATTAATTGAGTTTAATTGTTCCTCTTGGTCAAATTCATCCATTGCATTATGCATATGTATTTTATTCTTAGTCTTACACTTAACTGCAAAATGATTTTTGCCTTTGCATTTATTGCAATTTTTTCCCCAAGCTGGGCATGCTGTTCTGTTCACTGCATGTCTGCCTCCACAAAACCAGCAATCTATTAATTTGTTTCTGTTGTCATTTTTCTTCTGTTCTATCTTATCTATCTTCACAACAGTTTCCTTATTTATCTCTGCCAATCCTTTTGCAGTTTGCTTGTATGTTTGGCATATCTCTATGCACTTCTTCAAGGTAAGATCATCGTGATTCAGTAATCTCTCCTGCAATCTTTTCTCCACAGCGAATATAATCTTGTCTCTAATCATTCTATCCTTTTCTTTAAAATTACATTTTTCAGCCTGAGCTCTAAGCTGCGTAATGAACACATCACAAGATGACACCTTTTCTATGTTCCAAAATCTGAAACTTTCCAGAACTTCATTTTTTCTGGGGTTGTAATAGTCGTGTAATTTCTTTAGTAATATGTGCGGGTCATTTACGTCTTCATTCTCATCATACTGCAACTACTCACAAATCTCTTGGGCCTGATGTCCAGCACAATGTAGTATTATTGCTTTTTGTCTGATTTTAGTTTTTTTTCAGCTCCTATTGCTAACAGTAACAGTTCCACTTGTCTTCTTCATTGGCGAAAGTTTTCACTGACATTACCTTCTGTTGGTGGTTTAAGTAGACCTTCTGCCATCTTCCACGAAAACTTCACTATAGTATATCTACCATAACTGAATAACCCCGAGCCTCTCTATATATATTCAATAATATTCTAGACTGAGACTCTGGAATCTACTAGATTCTAGATCTACACTTTAGATATTTTTTTTTTTTTTTTAATTTAACTAGATTTATATCACTGATATAAATCTAAATATAGTTCTTGTTACCGCTGCCACCATGTTGATTATTATGAACAAATAATAACAAGACTCTGGATATAACTTATAAGACATGAAATCAGCTGTTTAATCTAACGCCATATTGGTTGACAACAACAGTTACAAAGGATGTTACTCCCAAACACCGATTGGTGCAACCTATATAAAACACACAGCAACAGTAACTATAATATATTTGTAAAGTTAACAATAGCTCTAATATAAGTGTTTGAATAAAATTATGCAATGACATTTTAACATGAGTTGTAAATTGTTTTTTTTAAGGCCCCTTCATATGTTGACCTAACAAAGTCAAAGTTGCCAAGGAGAGTTGAGTAAATAGAAGGTTTGTGAATAAACATTTATATAAGTTGTTTATAGACATATTTTACTATCTTGCCCTGGATGTGGCAAAATATGTAGGACACAGCTGGGGCTGTGTAGCCACGGGAAATACTGCATTCCTCGCTAATCTTCGGACTCTTAAGACAAGCCTTATTATTACTGGCTTACAAAAATGGAAGAGCTGCTATTAGTTTTGTGTGGTAGTATGACCATCTGACTGTCATGTTTAGATCTCAAAAACTAGAAAAACTGATTTTATGGTATTTTGCAACTTGCTAAGTTTATATTCAACAACTAATAATTGCCTTGTCATAAGGAGTCCTTTTTTTAAATCTTAAGTATCTAATCAGTTTTCTGTAAAAACTTTTCATTTTTTTCTGTTATCTTTGAAAGATTCTAATTTGTTGAATCTGGGAAGAAATGGGCATATTGAATGGTTATCATTATGATAGTGTCAAGATGTATTTAATACTTATTTACAATTCAAATAGCTAGTAACTTACATATTTGTATCATATTATTTTTCAGCGCAAAATTTTCATTTATTAACTTTTAAAGCAATAACACAGTTGAATATTCAAGTATCCACCTGACTGATGAATGTTCAAGTATCCACCAGACTGATGAATGTTCAAGTATCCACCAGATAGATGAATGTTCAAGTATCCACTAGACAGATGAATGTTCAAGTATCCACCATTTCATTAATTATCATATTTCTCTTTTAGGAAAATGTTTCTGTTTTCACTTTATTTTATTTTGTACCAGTCTAGTATTTTGTACCATTAAAAATTTATATTTTATGTTAGTAAAAAAGATGTTTGAAATTTTGTAGCAAAATTTTTTTTAAAAATCTCTCTATATATTAAAATAGTAATTTAGTCAACCTTGGAATCCTATCACTGAACTGGGAAAGCTAGCTTTGATTGTTTTTGTTGTTGTAAATATCCATATGGATAGTGTGAACATTATGCAAAGGTTGATTATTAGCTGTTAAGGTTGGAGTTTTCCTTTTTTTAATTTTTACATGATTTCAATGTTAAATACCACTGTAGTTGTCTTTCTGATAATGATGCTATGATGTGGTCTTGGTATATTTTTTCTGTGATTAGATGTTGTAACATATAGATATTGACAATGTACAAAGTTTATATACAACCAAGTTCATACATTAATCTATTTCACAATCATACAAACTATAAACTGCTTAAAGCTTTTTGTTATTATTAAAAATATAAACTGTAAAGTATTGGATACTAAAATGCATTTTAATTGATTCTTCCAGAGCTATACTTTATTGCTTCTTCATTTTGTGTGTGCACAATCTATTGAATTAATAATGTAATTTTTTGTGAGATGATTTGTGTTGGTCACATGTATATGTCATTAGTTTCTATCATGATTTTTTTAAAAGTATTTGTGTAAAACCAGAGAGGTTTCATTAAATTTGTACTTTATTAATTTTTTATTTTACATTTTTGTTAAGTTTTAATTTTACTTACAAGCTGAATTTGTATACATAGCTATGATTTGATTTGATGGAATTCTTCTTTTTATAAAATTTTACATGGTCTAAGGTTTTGGAGTTCATTGAAGCTTTTTTTCAAAACTGTCTGAAGAGTTGAACTGAAGGCTTGTGAAACAATAGGCCAGCAAAAAATAACAAAAGCTTCCTCTCACCAGCCTGACTGAAATGATTGTTCTGTCTGGAAGAGATCCTACTTGGTGTCTGTATCACACTACTATTTCCAATGCTTCAGAAGCTCCAGACACGGGGGCTAGAGATTGGCAGACTGCTAAGCACACCAAGAACTCCTGCCATCTTCCTGCTCTTTACCACACTCAACAATCCCCATTCCATTTGTGAAACAGAATGTTGGGATTGTTGACATGGTTATAAAGACTCTCTTCCCAACCAAGACTTGAGCAATGCTTTTCCATTCCTAATGAAGTCTTGTTTTCTTACTTCCTTGAAGCCTAATTGTTTTGACCCAGGGGTGGGGGGGCACTATGTTGTAGACTGGGATGTTTGCTTTCTGACAGCATTGTAGAATAATTATATTGTAATAAAATATTTTTCAAATAAAAAAATTAAATGAAACAAAACCTACATCTTGGCTATTAAAATCCAGGTTAATACTGCTATTTGTTATATAATGTATGTGTCACTGTCATGAGATGTATACATTGGATGCTTACATAAACATTGGTTTTGTGAAACATCAGTCAATTGTATTTATGACCCTACTCTAAATGGCCTAGAATGTTGAACATAAGAGTACCAGTTCAATGTTAGAGAAAATAATAGTAAGTAGGGGAGACAATAAAAAAGTTTTAATATGTTCCATCTTCTTGTTTAGTCCACTTTTGTGAATTATAGTTGAAGTTTAATTGTGTTTAATCATATTAGCCACCCAACTCTATTGTAAAAATCGTATTATACAATGCAACTTTTATCTACAGATAATGACCCTGTAAGAAGTAAAGTACCACAATGACCAACTAGCGTTACTTTCCCCAACTACTGTCTGGTGCCCAATAGATTTGGTTGGACTCTCAGGCATCATTCTATGGCCTCCTATGGATCATCTCGGTGAGATGAATGTCTGGGCATTAGCTGTGGTTGGAACGATGTTGCCCACACATCAGTTCCTCCCTCTCCATGCAGCTGATGTATCCAAAGGAACGGCAGTGCCGATACAGTTTGGGGTTAGCGGCGTCGCAGGTTCTGCCAGAGTGTAGCACTGGGTGCTGCAAACTGCCTTAGGGTCGCCAGCTCCTGATTTTTCCTCAGGGTTGACTCCCGAAGCCTTTTCCATGATTGGGTATAGCTGCAAAGCAACAGAGGTTTGAATTCAGAGTTTTCCTTCTCCTAGGTGGGTAGCCAGCAAGGTTGTCATAGCCGGAAGTGGTAATGGATGAAAGCACTCCACTACCTATAAAATTCTTCTAAATGGCATGCATCTCAAATAGCCTCTGACAACCAGTCCAACTCATGGCCTTCATGTGTGGCTCAGATATTGAGTCCGGCGGAACTGTTCTCACTAACAGAAGGGGCAAAGGCGAGTAACTGGCGCCTTAACCAGTCAGCTTCGGGCAGGAGGGACTCAGGCATCGTAAGAATCAAAGATCCCATTCTTCAGCAACATTTGAACCCTTAGATCCCCTCAGTTTGGAAGACAAGCACTTAACCTCTCACCCACAGCATCCCAAAGTTAAAATTTATTTAGCATAAATATTTAAATGTCTAGATCCTCTGTTACTATTTGCAGCACGTTTTTCAGCATTATTACATTTTCAACTAACTGTTAACTGTTACACAAGAAATGCTCAAATCTTATTTTCAACTAACTGTTAACAGTTACACAAGAAATGCTCAAATCTTATTGATTTAAGCAAGTACTTATATATACAATGCAGCCATTGTAATAGTAATTAGAAGCCTAATTTTACAAACTTGAATGACAGCAATTTGGTTTGGAACCTAATTGTCTACATTTTTAAAAATATATTTTTATGTTTTAAATAAGCTCAAGACATGCCAACCTATTTACCCAAAAAATTATTTCTGTACACTTGATTTTTGAAGAATTATTTTCATAATGCTTTCTAGTGTCTTTATCAATTGATATTAAGCCACATCTGGGTACTGTTAATGCATTGCTTTTTAATGCCCTGAGTATCAAGCACACTGATCTAGTTCATTCATGTTCAGATTCTATTAGCTACCCTACTAGATGAAATGCCCATACTCATTCCCAGCTATCCTGCAGGAGGTTTGGGATGCAATAATCTTAAATTGCAAAGGAACATCCAGATGTAACAAATTACTGACAAAAGTAAAAACCACACTGACAACATATTTAATAAGAAAGATACCATGATTTAATAAGTTTAAATAAAACATCATGAATACAAACAATGATTCACTTAAGTTTAAAATCAGATCAGTGAGTAAACACAAGTTCTGTACTGATTCTCTAGTAGATATTTCTATCAAGCTACAATTGATTTCATTGTAAGTCATGTAGCAAGGAGTTGCACTAGATTTGGCGTAGGCTTTGATGACTTTATTTACTGCTTCCAGAAAATCTTTCTCTGTAGCCATCTTCCTATGAACCCTGATAGCAAACATTCCAGCTTCTGTGCCAACACTATGAATTTCCGCTCCTATTGATAAAAGCAAATAAAAAAGTAAAAATAAAAAAAACAACAATAGACCTCTTTTGTTTTTTAACCAATGCATTAACAAACAAATGATTAATTCAAAACTTAGAAAAAAAGCATAAAAACACAGACAATATGGAGTCACTATCAAAATAATCAGTATGACAAGATTCTAAATAAATACTATTCAGATTTATTTCTCTTATAACCACGGCATGGGGGGGCTCAGCAGCCCAAACCAACCTAAGAAAAATAGACAAGGTTCAAAATATTGGTCTAAGGATAATGACAGGAGCAATGAAAACAACACCCATAAGAGCTATGGAGAAAACCGCTGCACAAAACTGGCACAAAAACCATCTCAAAAGGACCAATTTCATACAGGAATCTCTAAGCCTAAAAAAGAAACACCAACTTGAAAAAATTACTCTGGAATCCTCAATAAACTATAATGAATCTCCACCCTGGGACGAAAGCCCTCTTCCTACTATAAGGGACCATATTGAAAACATAAAAAGAAAATCTGTTAACAGACCAACAGAGCTCAAGGAAATAGTGAACTGTTTTCTACATACCAATTACCCTAGCAATCAGTGGATCAGATTTTACACGGATGGCTCATCCCATAAAGCCACCACAAATGGAGGAGCTGGAATACTTATCGAATGGCCAGATGGAGGAAAACTAGAAAAATCCATTGCAACTGGAGAGCTCTCTGACAGTCACAGAGCAGAAAGGGAAGCACTAGCACTAGCTGCTACCATGCTAGCAAATCATCCAAGTTCCCCTCACAGTCATATTGTCTTGCTAACCGATGCAAAAACAACCCCCCAAAGCTTGCAAAGCTTGCAAAACTCCTCTTATTCCTCTTATATTAAAAACCTCAGAACAGCACTTACAAAGCTCAACAACAACAGCAAAAAAACTGTTATTCAATGGATACCAGCCCATATACAACTAGAAGGAAATGAGAAGGCTGACACACTCGCCAAGAGTGGGAGAACTAACTCTCAAATAAACTCTGCACTCTATCCAGAAGAAATGAAGAAATTAATTGTAAACAAAATAAATGAGAAATGGACGAGCTCTCATCCAAATCACAAGAAAGATGACGCTTACTATAAGCTATCCCGACAAGACCAACGTCTTTTGACTCAGGACTGGACACAACAGAATGCGACAACACATATAACGCAAGCTCAAAATTGGAACTAGTCATATGAACACTCCAACATAACAATGAGAACGAAGAAGAAGAATTTCTCTTTTAATGTAAGTTGATTCAAATGGAAATCTAGGTTTACTTCTGTATACCATTATCAAGAGTAGATGAGAAAACATTAACATTAAGAGTGTTTGTTGAGAGGAAAGAACATAGTTTGTGAGAGAATTAAATTTGTAAACAATAACGATCATTGTGGTAACTACATTATGATGAATACACAGTTTTTAAAGCTAATGTACATTAAAATGAAGTAATTGCTATCATACATGAATTTGTCAATAATAGAATTAGTATCAAGTATTAGATTGCAGAGTGAAAGTATAAACTTGAATGGAAGAAAGAGAAAGTAGTCAAGTCTAAACATCAAAGTATGACTAGGAAAATCTCAATGTAATGTCTCAACACCAAATATGATTAGCAAAGTCTCATCTCAACATCAAATAGGATTAGGAAAGTCTCACTGTAATATCTCAACATTAAATTTGAGTACTTCTTTGAACCCAGCTTGGTAAAATAGTTTCAATAGCTCTAATAACTTTATGGAGTCTTATGTTCTAAGCAAGTTGCAATCAGGCAACTGATTGTTGGCTTAAAAGGCTAAAAGGCAGCCATAAATGTTTTGTAGTCATTGATTGTCATATGGTTAGGGTTAGTGAATGTTTTATGTAGTGGCTGATTATAAGCTTTCAATAAAGTTTTGCTACTTTGCATTTTAAGGGTTCTTATTTAGGATTTTAATGTATTAATCTGGAGTCATTTAATTTTTTACCAAATAAATACCCTTGCTCTTTCCATTCACTACAAGGTATTCCTTTATTTTTTTAATTATTTTTTTATAGAGTGCATCTTTCATGCTTATAACATGCTCATGGTCTAATCTCTTTTAGTGGAAACTTGGAGTAAAAAGGTTTCTGTACTGCATTTAGAGGCTCAGCAAACACAACTAAGCTCAAGTAAGATTTGAGCTCAAGCCCCATTGATAGGGAGCCAAGAGATTTTATCCAAAACAGCTACACATCCCACTTCTTTTAACATTGTTAATTACCCCATAAATATAAACATAATAATGTGAATACATACCTGTACTGTTTGGGCATAATCTAGCCAGCAGCTCATAACGAATATCTTTCTCTACACTCATAGATCTAGCATGTATTTTACATATATGTGTACGGCCCTGCAAAATGATAAGTGTCATGTAATAATTCATGAAATGTTAATATTCAATAAAAAAAAAAAAGTTATAACAAATAAAAAGTTGTAGTAACATAAAGAGAAACTAAACATTTAATCTTCTGAAAACAGGTATTTTAATTTCGGGATCTTTAGCGTACCTCGGAGTCAACCTAGCTCTAATGGGTACCTAATATAAGTTAGGGAAAAGGAAAGGCGGTTGGTCATTGTGCTGGTGACATGACAACCTTGTTAACCATGGGCCACAGAAACAGACCTTTTCATCATCTGCCAATAGACTTTATTTTACTTTTTAGAAAGCTAATGCTTCCAATTAATACAGTTTCTGTTCAAAGCCATTTAATAAATCCAAAAAAAATATTGGTGGGGCATTGACCTTTTGACCCTAATGCTGAGGTTCAAATGTCTATAACTCTGAAACGATAAAGCAATTGAAATTTAGGTAAAAGTTGGCAACATAAATATCAGACATTTTTAATAAAATTGTGTGGTTTTGGACATTTTGTGTCTTAAATTATTGTTAATTATTATTATTAATTGTTATTATTAATTATATATATCAGTTATAAGCATTCTTGGCTACCAAGTGAAAATACATTTTTACACCAACAATGTTGCCAACAATATTCTAACATTCCTTACATATTTCGAAAAGAAAAATTAAAATCCTTAATTTTCTTTCTTTAAATCATAAAATCACATTGTAGACTAGGTATTTTTGATTTGATTCCACGTTGTGCTTGCTGAGAGCCTAAAGGAAGGGCTCACCGATATCCCCCCCCCCCCAATATGTCAACAAAAGTTATTGAACCAGAATGCACTGTGCTTGCTATAGGAGCATGGAAGTTGTGCTAATCAAAAGCAATAATAATACTAGCAATAATAACCAGCATGACTACTGGCCAGAGATGAAGGCTTCAATTCAGCTTTCATCACATTTTGAAATGCATGAACTAAAAATGTAAGTCATTCAGTGTTGCCAGACATAAGCACTGTAATGAACATCTTCACCATCACTTGTTCCATAAGTTTGATGGATCACTGGGTCAACTAAGATGCTGCCCATCAAAGCTTTTCTGCTTTTCTCTTAGTGATAAATCTGAAATGTTGACAAATTACCTTTCTATGTTTCTCTGCTGGCTCAAAACCAAGGACTTTACAGACAAAATAAAACTCTTCATCTAATGAGGTTTGTATGGTCCTTGCTTTTCAATAGCTTTTTTTTTTTTTGATGAGGCACATCGGCACAATTTAGGCCATGTCGTCTTTTCAATAGCCATGTTGCTCACCTAAAAATGCAAAATATTAAAAATTTCTTTAGAAAATGTTATGTACTCTTGTTTTCACTATTTTTATCTTATACATGCAATTAAAAGTAGCCTATAGCATAACTGACATGACTAGAACAACAATTTAAAGTCAAAACTAGGAAAGTTTATACCATACAAAGCAAGATAGAAAAAGGTTGGTCATGGTCCACTAGCAGGTTACTAGAGACAGTTATCTATTTTAGAAATAATTTTTTTTAGAGCGATTATATGGGTAACAAAAAAAAAAAATTATATTTCATATCACATTAACAAACAGTTTGTGACACTGTTATGCATCAATGAAGTTGCAAGCATAAAAAAAGATACTACTTCTATAATATACTAGCATTACCCTTGGTTCTTCCACCTGATTTGTTCTCAGGCTATACATTGTTTATTTTGGCTAAAAAATCTTTTTTTTTCTGCACTTCCAATAAAATTTCCTGCATTTTATTTTCAGCCCAAAAAGCCTAGTATCAATTACATTGAATTCATAAAGACACATACTTTTGGTGTTTGAATTCTAAGAACACTTTTCTCCCCATCCTCAAACAAACAAAAATGGTACATACAATCTTCTTTCTTCTTCCTTCTCATTTTTTTATTGGAGCATTCAGATGACTGGACCAGTATATGAGATTATTTTCGCAGTGGTTTCCAAATCAGGGAACTCTCCATATAGTTTTCTTTCTATTGAGGTGTTTTGGGGCCAGTGTCATGTACAGCCTCTTGGTAAAGAGAGCAGTTTTGGAGGAGATGGTCAGCATTCTCTGGTGACACTCCAAATGGGCAGATTTCAGTTTCTGATTTTGATCTTCTGATACATATGTTGTCGAATTCTCTTGTGTCTGGTCCTGCAGAAAAAAAAATGATTTTAGATGTTTTTCTCCCATGAAACAGTTCTAAAGGCACATCACTATTCATGATTTAGTTTATCTTTATATATGAATTTTGTAAAAATTTGGTCAGTTGTAGCACCTTTATCTGGAGATGCATCTTATACACATTTAAACATATTTGACACTTATATTTATAGCCTATCAAGATCAAATAGCCTGGGAACGACATGGCCTAAATTGTGCCCATGTGCCTAAACTCAAAACTCAAACCCTGATTACCACAAACAGGGAGGTGCGGTGGCTGAGTAGTAAGGCGCTTAGCTTCTGAACCAGGGTCCATGGCTCAAATCCTGGTAAAGACCCAGCTCTATTGGGTACCTGACATTAGTTAGGGAAAAAGTAAAGTGGTTTGTCATTTTGTTGGCCACATGACACCCTCGTTAGCCGTAGGACACAGAATCAGATAACCTTTACATCATCTGACCTATAGACTACAAGATTGGAAAGGGCAACTTTATTATTTTTTTTTTTTTACCACAGTTTACACAAACCCCCCCCCCCCTCTCCAGAAAAGAAAAAAACTTTTTTACTTTCATAAATAAAAAGGATGGTAAATGTTATGTCTATAAAACATTACCTAGAAACAAACATTGCAGTCCTTTTGCTTTAACTGCCTCATCTCAGCTTCGTTAAGGGGAACTACCTATGCACAAAATAAACACAGTTAAATAGATTGAACTCAAATTCTAGAAAGTCAATGAAATTTACATAAAAAAGTTATTTAGAAAATGAACTTTTCTCCAAGTCTTCATCCAGCCTTTCCTTCTGTTTTAATCTGAAATTGCATTGATATTGTCATTACAAGTCCTTTCAAAATGTTTTGAGTCAAGTCTAACTCTATTTTTCAATTATCACACTTGAGATTTTGCTGCTAATCTTTTGCCCTTTGTCAACAATCAGCCTAATGTGTGGAAGACATTTGTATAGGCCATGCAGAGCTGAGATTGTCATCTGTGACATTTGTTTTTACACATCAATATTATGCAAAGCCTCTTTCTCCATGCATATTTTTCATCATCTGATGCAGACAAAGCTGTTGTCCTTCAAGGATCCAATTGTTTCCTTTTGAATTTTGCACCTGTCTTTCAAAACAGGTTTTATTTTGGCCTTAAATGTGTGTTCCACTGCCTTCTTGAGAGCTTAATTGTCTCTATCAGAAAGCATCAGTTGCCAGCTCCTCTCATCTACACCAGTGCCAGTGTTGATATTACCTTCTGTCCTCTAATTTGCAAAAAAAATTTATCACTTTTTAGCATGAGACGAATAAAAAAAATGCCAGAGGTAGTAAAAAGATAAATCTGGTTCAAACCTTATCTTCAACTCCTTGAAAGAAACCCATTGGTGCTTGAATGTTGTGTGATGGATGGGAGACCTATCCTTATAAAGTTCTTTGCCATCTTGATCTAGAGGAGCTAAGAAAATATCCAAGATACCGGCTTTCAAATCTGAGAGTATCTAGCATCGAAATCTCAAGATCACTGCTCCCAAAGTGACTAAACATCTGACAGTAAATAAAAACAATATAAAAAACAATTAATATTTATTTTTTCTTGTATTGGACAAAGCATGTATTATTAATATTATATTATTATAGACAATAAGGTCTGAAAGGGGAACTTTTTTTTATGCTTTTTTTTAAAGAAAATTCTAAATAATGAACTGATAGTGAGCTTAACAATGATCATGTATAAGGCTTGTCTTGGAGTTCAAAGATTAGTGAGGAGTGCAGTATTTCCCATGGCTGCGCAGCCCCAGCAGTGACCTACATATTTTGCCACATCCAGGGCAAGCATAACCATTGTTTGCAGGTGGTTAATTCAGATTTTCTTTTCGCCGTCTGCATTTGTCCTCGGCAGCGGATTTTTTTTTGGTCTCAAATGTGTATCCCGCGGCCTTCGTGAGTGACCTCCAGCTGTATCCTTCAGATGCCACATGCAACCAGGTGCTTTCTTCTATGTCAGCCAAGGAAAGCTGATGCCTAAGTTGGTCTTTGAAATGTTTCCATGGGGCGCCTCTGTTACGTCAACCACCTTTTAGCTCACCAAAAAAGACTGCCTTTGGCATACGTTCATCTTCCATACGGGATACATGCCCTACCCAGCGTAAGTGCCGGACCATAATACATGATCATGTATATTGAGACATCAACCAATCAACTCCCTGCCTACAACTAAAATAAAAAAACTACTTAAATTCATTAATGCATGGCTAAAGCTAGAGCCATGTATCAAAGTTCTTTTCTAAAACTCTATTACAACTGTACAGAAATAAAGTTAAAATGCTGTCAATATGATAATTTGAGTCACTATCTGCTTCATATAGTATGTCAATGTTTCCCAAACTGTTTGCCCACAGAAAGCCTGACTAGGTGTTTCACAAACTACTGGAATAATTAACTAGTACATGAATTAATTATTAAGCAAAGCAGAAAAAAAAAACAATTTGATTTTATTAGTCCTTCTCCATAAGGGAAATTCTTTCCTTACAACATCACAATGGACTTTGAACTGATCTAGTTTCTGACAGATCATCCATTAAATGATCTCTGGTCAAGTTTGTCTGAATCCATAACATTTCAAACAATTTATACAAGCTATCATTACTTCAGTTTCCTACAGTCTATTTAAGTGCAGCAGGATTTTCTGATTATGTTGTAACAAAGTCAAAGTCTAAAAACAGGCTTGAGTCCACAACACATTTTACAATTCATTTGACAAATATCATTCCTGATATTGACAAAAATATGATCATCAAGTATACAATTTCATCAAAGTTAATCAACCTAATTTTTTCACATGTTTTTGTATGCATTTTATGAAGGTCTAGATATATATTTAAAAATAAGTATTAAATATGAATATGGTTTATTAGTTTTATAGTTTAATTTAAATAAAAGGAAATAATCCATCCTAAAAAAATAAGCTAAGTGTTCCCCTAAATTCTCCAACTGTATGAAGTGTTGAATAAAACTATTTAGTGAGCCTTTAAGAAAATAATTCACTTTTTTTGTAAAGCATAATAGTAATAAGAATTATGTTTACACAACATTTGAATAGTAACACAACGATTATATAGGAAACTAAAAGCAGTGATAAATCTAGGAATAAAAAATACTGATAACAGTGAAAATAATTTCACAACAGTTTTACAAGTTTTAATTAATCTTTTAGACATTTAAAACAATGTTTAATGATTATAAATCTGTCTACTAAAGCAAAAAAAATTACTTTAATTTTCAAATTAAATTATTGTGACCAAGAAAGCTATCACCCTAACTTCAATACTGCTTACCAAGACAGATTGCAACTTATAGTTCGTCCATTGTGGTTCGATGATGACCACTTTGTCATCCAGGGGGCTGAGGGCTTTGCACTGGGTTTTTATGCCTCCTCATGTGGCTGGTGAGACCTATGTGAGCCCGGAATGTTCGGCCGCACACTGGGCAGGTTATTCCAGCTGAAGCTAGTGTCGTGGGCCTTGCTTTTCTTTTCTGGCGTTTTTCTTCTGCCAGCGTTGTTCTTTTTTCCCCATCAACCTGTGCGCCAGTTTTCACAGCGCGACGCCATGATGCTCTGTCATGTGCCTCTGTCTCCCAGGTGCCTGGGTCTATGCTGAACGCCTTCAGAGAAGCTTTGAGGGTGTCCCTGAAGCGCTTTCTTTGACCACCTTGCGAGCGCTTTCCTTCGCTTAGTTGGCCATACAGGAGTCGTTTAGGGATGCGGTGGTCTTCCATTCTGTAGATGTAACCTGCCCATCGCAGCTGGGACTGCATCAGGATTGTGTGGATGCTTTGCAGACACGCTCTTCGATGGACTTCTGTATCTGGTATTTTGTCTTGCCATTTGACATTTAGTATTTTTCTCAGACATGTCATGTGGAAGTGGTTTAGTTTCTTTGCATGTTTACTGTACACTGTCCATGTTTCTGAGCCATATAGCAATGTAGGGAGGATGACGGCTCTATAGACCCCTAGCTTGGTGTTTGTGGTGATACCACGTCTGTTCCAGACATTTGTAGACAGTCTGCCGTAGGATGCACTGGCCTTGGCGATACGCAGGTCGATTTCACTATCGATTTTTCCATTTCTGGAGAGTGTGCTGCCAAAATATGTGAATTTGTCCACTGCATTTATATCCTGTCCATTTATAGTAATGCTTGGATCCGAGTAGGCTTTCCCAGGAGCAGGTAGATATAAGACTTCAGTCTTGTTCGTATTGATGGTAAGGCCAAAGTCTGAGCATGCTCTTGAGAAGTCACTGACGATGATCTGCAGATTGTTTTCAGAGCAGGCATTTAGGGCACAGTGGTCAGCAAATAGCAAGTCTCTGATTACTGCTGCATTTGTTTTTGTTTTTGCTTTAAGCCGCCTCGGGTTGAATAGGCCACCATCAAATCTGTATGATATATTTATCAAGACAGATTGCAACTTAGTTTCTGGATCAATGACAACAACCACTTCATGATTTTCTCATACAATGTAGATCAGAGATTTCTGTGTAAAGAAAGGAGATTCAATTCAGAAGTTGCAAGTCAGAAATACAAAAAGCAACACAAATATGTATTTGCAAATACAGACAAAAATATACCACTCAAGGGTGAATTCATTCATAGAAATTTATGGAAGAATACATAGAAATATGAGAAGTAAATAGCTTGATAGACAGAAACATGACCTGTAAATTACTTGATAGGGTTAATGTTATAATTGAAATTTAACAGTAGACTTCAAATAAGAAAAGAATGTTAATTACAGGTTTCACTAGTTTAGCTAATAGCAATTTGAATATTATTTTACACTTGGTAACTACATGCTTCAACTTTACTCTGTGCAAAAGTGCAGTCCTACCTTGATTTCTATCAAGTGATCTCCAGCCTATATGTTTCAGTTCTTTACCAGCCATTAACATAAGACAATCAAAGCCATATTGTAAATCATGTGAACTATCTGAATTGTTCTTCTCTTCTACAGCAAGATGTCTTCACTCAATGCATAATTCCCCTAGAATGAAGAAGATAAGATAATCCATGCATTGTTAACAGAAAGATGTCAATTAACTGTGATGTCATCCTCTGAGCTGAGTCAGCTAGAGCTGCTCCCAATTTTATCCCTGTCAAGAATGCCTTGCTTTGGCAAGTCTTTCAAAACCTTTTACAACTTACACCTTCAAGTGTCTTTCAATGAACAAATCATGTTGATCATCTGCCAACATAAAGAAGTATACATAGATATTAGCATTTCAAGTCATGGGCCAAAAGCTCAGTCATTTTTCATTTCGCTTCTATATCAATATTTTGATTTTTTGTCGGCTAAATGATTTGTGTACCTCATAGGAAAACAATGGGGTCCAGGGTTTGAACCTCAATGAAGATTGGGATTTTGAATTTTTAGGGTGCCCCTCAGTCCCCCAACTCTAATGGGTAACTGACTTTAGGTGGGGAAAATTAAGGTGGTTAGTCATTGTGCTGGACACATGAGGTCCTGCTCATTAACCACTGGCCATAGAAACATTCCCTTGACATCATTTGCTCCATAGATCGCAAGGTCTGAAAGGTAAACTTTACTTTTTGTAATACTTTTTTTAAAATTAATATCCACTGTGCATACTCCATCCCATTACTTCTTACTTATGTATAATAGATTTCTCTTTTCCCTTCCTTGCGTTTCTTGAATCAAGTTCCTTTTTATAGAGCATTTTGATACCTCCACAAAGCCAACGGATTATATTATTTGTCATAATGTCCAAAAGTAGAAACTAATTATTTTATAATGAGAATGTGGGTATAAGTGTTGTCTATCCAGTACCCAAAACTACACATTTTTCAAGAAAAAATCAACAAATTAAACATATTGAAAAGGTAATAAAAAATTAACAAGGATTATGTGAAGGTCTTTCCAAATTTTATTAATATTTGTGGTTAAACAGTAGAGTTCTTTTTATTTGTTTAAATAGATCATTAAGTTCTAAGATAAGATAAGTGTAATACTTCAAGACCTATATCTAGTTCCTAATCTTCAGACAGGTGATCATGGATAAAATCTGAACATTTTCATTTCAATGTATGGATTCTATGGTGGAAAAATGTTCTACAACTTCTGCAAAGATCATGCTCTGTTTTATCCACCATGGTCAAACATATCAACCTTAGACAAACAGTATCCACCCTAGACAAACAGTATCCACCTTAGACAAACAGTATCCATTTCTAAATAAAAAAAATGCATACAGATAATATTCTTTACATATTAAAAGAAAAAGAGAAAGATTACCTGAGGTGACCAGACACCATCAGTAAAGCAATATTTTTTTGAGATATCAGTTACTGGTTCGGAAACTGCAGATGGATCAGTCACTGTACAAAACTTGGTCAGTAAAATTTGAAAATTAGACAACTTCATGGTAAACAATAAAATCGCCACCTGAAAACACAAATAAACAATAAGAGGATGTAGACACACAAATTATTAAAATGTATGATTTTAATTCAATGTGAGCCAAAGGAATAGTTATAACCTTATATAGCCTTAAACACATCAAACATTTGAACTAGTGGCCAATAGTGCACCACATTTTAAGGATAAATGTATAAAATATACAGCTATTTTATTTGAATAAATGTGAATATTAAAGTCAATATAAACAAATATGAGACGTGTGACAAAAGTTTAACTTAAATATTACATACTGTTTGCGTTTTTTTTTCTCTGTGTTCTCATTATAAATTGTAGGGTTCAGATATATATATATATATATATTTATCGAAGATGAACTCCATTCTTTTCAGATCAGGCAGCTTTCCATACAATCTTTATTCTAAAGGACTGTTGGGGGGCCAGTATTTTGTATGGGCCTCATGATAAAACAAGGCCACGTGTTCTTTTCACTAGTTTCAACATCCAGAATAAGTGTTGCCTCATTATGTTGTGCCCTGTTCAAAGGTGAAAAATAATTCATTGACTGTGTCCTGATAGAATGTAACATGCATCCTTAATCCTGATGTTTGAGTGACAACTGTTTTGGTTTTGGTTTATACTACTCTTTTTTTTTTCTTTTTCTCTTCCAGATATAGTGGAATTTAAGAAAAGAAAAAGTAAAGTACCACTTTCAGACCTTGTGGTCTATAGGGCAGATGATGTAAAGGTCATCTGTTTCTGTAGCCTATGGTTATGTGTCCAACCACCTTTACTTTTCCCTAACTAATTTCAGGTACCCATTAGAGCTGGGTGGATTCAAGAGGTGCCCAAAGATCCCAAAATTAAAAACCCCAGTCTTCAGCAGGATTCAAACCATGCACCCTGGTTCAGTAGCCAAGTGCTTTACCACTTAGCCACTGCACCTCCCATGGAACTTAAGACTGCTTAGTTATTCTTCCATTTTGGCAGTGTCAGATTTTTCTTCTCCTCTATTTGAAAGTGTGCTGGGACCCATTGAAGAACAGTTTTCTTGCTATTATTGTTGAGATTTATAAGAGCTGTCCTGACTTTTTTGATAGAGGAGGCATCAGATTTTTTTAAACATTAGAAAGAAATGTTTATTCATTAGAAAGTGCATCTGAGAGATCGCCAGTGGCAATTAAATTTTCTAATCTTTCTTAATTGAGCCATTTATTGAATAAGACAGCTCTTCTGTTACTGGTGGATTCTTAAGATGATTCATCTGTATAATTGACCCACTAGTTATTGGTTTATTAGATTTGTAGAAAAATATTCACCATTTTCTTGAGATCTTTCTGATTGTGATAAGATTTTTGGGTTATGTTTTCAATACTGTCTCATAGCAAAAAGAGAGCTTAGGTCCCAGGGAAGAGAGTCATTGCACTGTTTAACTGATTAATAAATTATATTTTATAAGTGGTGTTTCTTTGTTTGAGATTCTTGTATGAAATGGTCTTTTCAGTTAGTTTTGAGTGCCAGACTTGTGGGTTTAAGTTTTGAGTGGGTAGCTCTCTTAGGTTTCCATTTTAGTAAACTGAGTAAGGATTATTATTTCTCTTATTTTGTCCAGAGAAACCAGGGAAAAAATGATCTCTTCCATTGCTTTGAAGGTTGTTGTTTTTATTGTTTGGAGTTTAGTTTTTGTTTTACTTTTTTACTTTGTCTATTTTCTGTAGAATTGACTGCTGAATCATATGATGTAGCACTGTGTTCTATAGTGATGTAGCTGGTAAATTTCTTTTTCAAAATGTAATTTGCTTATGGAAGCTCACAGCCTGCTAGGTGGTTGGTGTTAGCCTTCCCTGGTTGTCCAAGAAGTCTACATCTGAGTTGCCAGTTACACTGATGTGATTTGGTATCCCCTGCATCTAGTGTGTTGTAGCTGGTACATTTCTATTTCAAAATGTTGTGATTTGGTATCTACTGCATCTAGCGTGTTGTAGCTGGTACATTTCTATTTCAAAATGTTGTGACTTGCTCCAAATTAATATTTCCATTTTATATCTTGTACAATTTCACTTTTTTTTAGTTGACTTTATAGACTGTCATTTTATTTATACTGCCATGTAAGATCTTTAAATTTGTTGAACCATGGATTGGGCATTAGAGCTGGGTAGACTCAGAGGTGCCCAGTCTTCACTAGGATTCATAGCCGGGACCCCCAGTATGAAAGTCAAGAGCTTTACCACTCAGCCACCACGCCTCCATCAAATTGATTAGGCTAAAAGTAGTCCTACAAGTTCTTTGAGTGAAAAGAAAACAGTGTTTAATGAATAAAAAAGGGAAGAAGAAACTTTTTTTTTTCCCACTAAAGTAAATCAAAGTAAAGTTCCCCTTTCAGACCTTACAATCTAGGGGGCTGAGGATGTAAAGGTCATCTGTTTCTGTGGCCCATGGTTAATGAGATTGCCAGCACAACAACCAGCCGCCTTTACCTTCCCCATCACACCAGGTACCTTTAGGTTGGTAGACATAGTCATGTGATCAGGGCACGGCAGACATATTGTTGGTAAAAATCTGGTTTCTATGCACAGTCAACACAAGCTTTTAGGCACTTACCATGGATAAGTCGAGCAAAGAAAGATATAGTCAGAAACAAATACTAATTCTTACACTTTGAAAGCAAGCCAGCATAATAAAGAAAATGATTTGCTGCCCTCCTTATGTTTTTTTTTTTAAATATTAAAAAAAAAAAAAAAAAATACATGTTTTGTAAAATGTTTTACTTATTTCGGATGTTCCTTCAGAGTTGAAGATAATTACTTCCTAGTCCAAACCTCCCGCAGGACGGCGGGGGATGGGAGCGGGCAGGGTTTGAACCCCTGACCATCGATAAGTCCGAACGACAGTCCAGCGTGCTTATCCAGATCTCTTCACTTATAATCTTGTTCTACTGAAAGTGCTTACACAATCACAAAGGATGAGTTCAAGGTATTCCGAATAAATTTTATTGTTAGACCTAGATTAGATCTAGATCTACTAATAACTAATCTAGACTAGATTCTAGATCTATATTCTAACTATTTAAGTTAGCATATCTAGACTACTATAATCATAATATTGTTTGACATAAATGTAGAATCAGATTGAATAGTCAATATTTATTATTGTCGAGGGCAGTGTTTCTCAAACTGTGTGCCGCCGAAGATTTGCAGGTGTGCCGAGGAGTTTTCAGAATGCCACACGTGCAGCGTTACACAGGTTTGCGTACTATTAAATTTTTATTTTACCTTGGGACGACATCCCAACTTGCAACGACCAATAATAGTAGTGGATCGCTACATTATGACAGAAAGGGGTGTTAGCTCTTCAGGTTATGGAGTTGTCCACTATACATATATTATTATAATGACTCAAATGTAGGCCGCCTTAGCAGACGCTCAGCAGTTCTTGAATTGGTAACGATTATAATAAGCGATGTGTTTCATGTAAATTTTGTATGTGTATGCTAATAATAACAAATTATTACTAAGCCTTAGTCATTGTTATCCATGGAGAAATACGTTGGTAAGAATGAAACTGCGAAAGCGTTCAATGAAAAGTATGGAACCAAACAAAGGTACAAAGAAGATTACATCGGATATGGTTTCATATCTTCAGGACCTGAAGATTCTCCATTGTCATTCTGTCTGATCTGCAATTCAGCTCTGTTGAATGAGGCGCTTGTTCCAAGCAAATTGAAGAGACACTTGGAAACAAAACATCCAGCTGTAAAAGCGCAACCGAAGGAATACTTCAAAAACATCAGATCCCTTCAAGTGGATGAATCCACTGACATTAGTGCAAAGCCCAGTTGTTAGCTTTTATTCAGTTCATAAAGGATGAAAAATGTGTCAACAAATTCTTATTTTGAAAAGACTTACCAACTACAACCAAAGGCGAAGATTTTTAAGTGGTGAACGAAAACATTTTGCTATTCAAAGTACAGTGGAGACAAACTGTGTCAGCGTTTGCACCGATGGCTGTCCTTCCATGCAGGGAAATAGAAAGGGATTCTTCACTCTTGTGCGTCAAGAAAATCCAAATGTATTAGTTGTTCACTGCATGATCCACAGAGAAGCTCTTGCCTTCAAATATTTGATGTCTGTTCTGGATCAAGTGATTGAAGTTGTAAACTTCCTCAAATCTCGACCGCTTGCATTCTGACTTTCCTCAGAGCTTTGTGAAGCAATGGATTCAGACTACTAATGTCTCCTGTATCACACCAACGTTTGTTGGCTCTCCAGGGGAAAAGTGTTAAAGCATGTCATCCAACTCAAGGCTGAGCTGATTTCATTCTTGGAGGCTGAAAAAAAAAAAAAAAGACTTTGGATTTTCTATTCATGACGAGATTTGGTGGGTTAAGGTGACATTTCTCTCTGATTTATTTGACAAATTAAATTCATTGAATTGAAGTCTTCAAGGACCATCGGAAACCATCATCATTGCATCCTCAAAACTAAAATCATTTGGTTAAAATTGATTGTCTTTGTGGCACAGTAAAATCACGAAAGGACTGCTTTCGTACTTACAATGAATGTGCTTCAAATAAAGAAATCACCCCCGAAATTCTGGACCCTTTGAAACACCTGCAGTCAGCATTGCAGCATTACTTCTCAACAGTTTGAAGTAATGAATATAAATGGGTCAGCTCTCCATTTGGAAACAATGAAGCTACAAATTTTACAACTAAAGAAGAAGAGCAGCTCAATGATTTAAAAAACGATGCAATTCTTAAGTCAAGTTTTCAGAGAAAGCCTGGATGTGTTTTGGATTTCAATCAACAAGTTATATCCTGTAATCAATTTAAAAGCAATCAAAATAATTCTTCCATTTACATCTTTATGGTTTTGTGAGTTTGGATTTTCAGCACTGACTGAAATCAAATCTAAGAAAAGAGAGAGACTTCTTACAATAGACGATGAAATGTGAGTTTGTTTGTCGACTTTGAAGCCTCGATTAGATTGCATTTGCTCTCAAAAACAGGCACAACATTCACATTAAACATAATACTGAAAAACAGGCAAAATCTTTTTTTCTTTTTATTATAAAACATCTGTTGCTCTTCGTGGTGTGCCGCGAAATTTTTGTAGTTTGTTTACTGTGCCGGCAGACAAAAAAGTTTGAGAAACACTGGTCTAGAGCTAGATCAACATTGTTGTAACATATAATGTAGGCCTACATAGATTGTGATAGAGATCTACTCTCTACTCAAGCCTTCAAGGTCTAGTATTCTAGATGTAGATCTATGGCTACATAGATCATAGATATATTATATACAAAATCTGGATGATGTCTCAGATTAGAGTGTGACTAGATCTAGAGTCTAGCCTACATAATGCTTAGGCTTAGTAGATCATTCTAGATCTCATCTAGACTCTATAGAATAGATCTAGAAAATCTAGATAACATCTAAAATCTACATCTCTCTGTTGCTGCATATTTTAAGCATATGAAACTTAATTTTTATCTAATAGATATAGCTAGATCTAGTCTTCACTTCTAGGTCACTTGATAAGATAAATAAATTTAGCTTTTATGTAGCACTACTTTCATGCTTATAGTTATAGCATGCTCAGAGCTCTATGGTCCAATCTCATTGGTGGACCGGAGGGGATGGGGTATCTGGGAGGTTTTCAGTGCTGCCTTTAGGCGCTCATTAAACACATCTCTGCACAAGATATATTTGGACTATAGTTACAGATAATAGTTACTTATTATTAGATACTAGTATTATATAGATCAGATCTAGCATCTAAACCAAAGAAAACTTTACTATCCAGTTTAGATCTAAGTCTAGGGCTGAAGACTTTTTAAAGTTTTTTTTAGGACTAGGCTCATCAAGACTAGTAACTTGTTGATAAATCTAATGGTCCTAGATCTGTGTTTCTTTTACAACTTTCAAATGCTCTTTAAGATTTGAAGCTAATTACACCTTAGCCCAAACCTTTTGGCTGTTGCGGCTGAAGCACTTCACTAGTCTCAATTGAATTTTTGGTGTAAACTAGGGTTTTGAATTTCTATATTTTTAGGATGCTTCGAAGTCCAACCAATTCTTTATATTACAAGAGTTCTACATCTATTATTAAAATGTTATTGCTATTTTTACTTTTGAAAATGTCTACAGGCTTACAAGAGTTTAGCAGCTTACAACCAGTTCCTAGATGGTTGGGTTCAAGATGTTATGGCTTTTAAACCACTAGCAAAGGTAAGTAATAAATATTGTTATATTATAGTTAATATCTTGATATTCAAAGGTATTTACATGTATATGAGACCAATGTCTTGATATGTACAGGTATTTTAAATAATTTTTTTTTCTTTTTAATAGGTCTTCACTCTCAGTGGTTAGCATGTACTGCAGCCCTGGATAGTAATAAGTCAAGATAATAGTGAACAAATAGATGCTTACTAGATTTTTCTAAGGCTTTTGACAAAGTTCACCACCATAGTTTGCTTAAAAAATTAAAATATTTCGGCATTAATGGTCCACTGCATCAGTGGATTAAAGATTTTCTGATAGGGAGAGAACAAACTGTAATAATAAATGGCTCTAAATCAACACCGATAACAGTAAACTCAGGTGTACCTCAAGGAACAGTCTTGGGTCCACTACTATTTTTAATTTACATAAATGATTTACCAAATCGCATTACTTCAGGAACAAAAGTCAGATTATTTGCAGACGATTGCATAATATATAGAACAATAAAAACAACACAAGACACAGATATTTTACAAAGAGAATTAGATGAATTACAGAAATGGGAATCAAATTGGAGCATGTCTTTCCACCCAGAAAAATGTCAGTTGTTAAGAGTAACAAAAAAACTAAAACAAATTAATTCCCTTATCTTATTCATGGCAAACCAGTAACACAGACTAAAAACGCAAAATACCTAGGTGTTATAATAAATGAAAAACTATCATGGAATCCACATATTGATGAAACTACAAAAAAATCAAACAAAGCATTAGGATTTATTAAAAGAAATTTCTATAAATCAAATAAGAACATAAAACTAAAATGTTATTTAACCTTGGTTAGGCCAATAATAGAATATGCATCCTCCGTTTGGGACCCCTCAACTCAAGAAAACATTAAGAAACTGGAACAGACACAAAATAGAGCAGTGAGATTCATAACAAACGAATATTCACATTTGACTAGAGTAACACCTTTAGTAAAATCACTAAATTTAGAAAGCCTTCAGGACAGAAGGCTCAAAAGTAAAGTAGCAATCATACATAAAACACTGAACCATAATCTTCAAATACAAAAACAAAATTTAATAAAATACTCTGAAAGACACAAAGATAAAAGCACATTCCTCATCCCATATGCTAGGACAAATTTGTACAAATACTCCTTCTTCCCTAGTACTATTAGAGCATGGAATGGGTTACCTGAGCTAGCCAGGAAAACCAGGGACTTGGCAGAATTTAAGTCATTGGTTAATATGCATGACTAAATGCATGACGGGTAGGACGTAATAATATTCTTTTTTGAAGTAACGTCTGTATTATATAAGAAGAAGATGGTATTATTCTATCAGCCCACTGTTCTAGTATAGTTGGACTTGGTGAGTCCTGCACTAATGTGGCAGACATGGATCCTTGAGTCAAATAACCTACTCACTGAAGCCCAGGCTGGCTTTAGAAAAGGCAGATCAACAGAAGATCAAATTGCCTTCATCACACAAGAAATAGAAGACGGCTTTCGAGAAAAGAAACCAACAACAATTGTGTGGGTTGACTTAGAAAAAGCATTTGACAAAGTCTGAGAACAAGGTCTCTTGCTCAAGCTAATCCAGCATCACATATCCCAAAGAATGTACAACTGGATAAAGGAATACCTAAATAATAGAAAAGCCTTAGTTTGCATGCAAGGACAAAGAAGCCACACAGTGGGTATAAAAAATGGCGTCCCCCAAGGAGGAGTCCTATCCCCAACACTTTTCCTAATATTCATAAACGATCTAAATCAAAACCTACCTAGAAAAGTTAAAAGCAGCATGTATGCAGATGACCTTGCCATAATTAGCACAGAAGAATATGTAGGAACATCGAAATTTCGATTACAAGATGCTCTTGATAAACTCAATAATTGGTCCAAAGACTGGGGCATGTCCATCAACACAAAAAAGACCACATATACCATATTCTCACTGTCAACAAAACAACAAACAATAAAATTAACATTAGATTTGGAAGCTTTAGAAAAAAATGACAGCCCTACTTATCTTGGAGTCACCTATGACCCGAGACTAACCTGGAAAAACCAAATAGATAAAACACAGAGTAAAGGCATCTAGAGACTATACCTCTTGAAAAAATTAGCTGGCACAGATTGGGGAGCTAATCACAACATCCTGAAAAAGACCTATACCAGTTATGTAAGACCTGTATGGTGCCACAGCATGGGGCTCAGCAGCCCAAACCAACCTAAGAAAAATAGACAAGGTTCAAAATATTGGTCAAAGGATAATGACAGGAGCAATAAAAACAACAACCATAAGAGCTATGGAGGAAACCGCTGCCCTGATCTCTCTGGATGAAAGAAGAGAAATAAAAATCCTTTCCCAATTCACTAAATTGGAAACCTTGGAGAGGCACCCACTCAGAACAAAAATCCACAAAACTGGCACAAAAAAACGTCTCAAATGGACCAATTTCATACAGGAATCTCTAAACCTAAAAAAGAAACACCAACTTGAAAAAATTACTCTGGAATCCTCAATACACTATAATGAATCTCTACCCTGGGACGAAAGCCCTCTTCCTACTACAAGGGACCATATTGAAAACATAAAAAGAAAATCTGATTACAGACCAACAGAGCTCAAGGAAATAGTGAACTGTTTTCTACATACCAATTACCCTAGCAATCAGTGGATCAGAGTTTACACGGATGGCTCATCCCATAAAGCCACCACAAATGGAGGAGCTGGAATACTTATCGAATGGCCAGATGGAGGAAAACTAGAAAAATCCATTGCAACTGGAGAGTTCTCTGACAGTCACAGAGCAGAAAGGGAAGCACTAGCACTAGATGCTATCATGTTAGCAAATCATCCAACTTCCCCTCACAGTCAGATTGTCTTTCTAACAGACGTGAAAACAACCCTCCAAAGCTTGCAAAACTCTGATTCCCCTCATATTAAAAACCTCAGAACAGCACTTACAAAGCTCAACAACAAAAGCAAAAAAACTGTTATCCAATGGATACCAGCTCACATACAACTAGCAGGAAATGAGAAGGCTGACACACTCGCCAAGAGTGGGAGAACAAACTCACAAGTAAACTCTGCACTCTATCCAGAAGAAATTAATTGTAGATAAAATAAATGAGAAATGGACGAACTCCCATCCAAATCACAAGAAAGATGACGCTTACTATAAGCTATCCCGACAAGACCAACGTCTAATCTTTCGACTCAGGACCGGACACAACAGAATGCGACAACACATGTTCCGGAAGCTCAAAATTGGAACCAGTGAAATCTGCCCATGTGGAGTATCACCAGAAAATGCCGACCACGTCCTCCAAAACTGCTCTCTCTACCAAGAGGCCCGCATAAGACATTGGCCCCAAATCACTCCAATAGAAAGAAAACTATATGGAGAGCTCCCTGATTTGGAAACCACTCGCAGTTCATCTCATGTACTGGTCTAGTCATATGAACACTCCAACATAACAATGAGAACGATGAAGAAGAAGAAGAAATGTGGCAGACACTTTATTTATGCTGGAAGCCAACACCAGGCTCAAAGAGAGTAAGACAGTTACAGGCTTGTTATCTTACTGGATAAATCCATCAGAGCTTAAAAAAGTTTTGCCAACTAAGGTTTCTGAGATTGATATCACCTCATTAAAAAACAAAAAGTTAAATTTGATTCTCTTGTGAACAACATCACTTCTAAAAATAAAAATTTAAAGGCTATTAAATCCAAAGAAACTATAAAGCTTAGTATAAATATTTTTAATTCATTTATTGAAAGTAATGAGTTCCAATCAGATATTTTACTGTGTTGTGCTAATAGGAAGAATAGGTTTGTGCCTGTGCTTTAACGCTGCTAGGTCTCTCAATGAAAATTTCAAAACAGTCATTTATTACTGTCATCTTCCTGTCATAAGTACAAATAAATTTTTTGGGCCTGAGACTCTCCTTATTGGGCCAGAAAATCAAATCGGATATGTCGACATACATAACATCCAAAACAGTACATCAATATCTTAGATCAGGGGTGGGCAACCTTTTTGTATCAAGGGCCGCATTATTTTAAAAATTGGGAATGGCGGGCCACATATTTATATACAACTTATAGAGACACTCTAAGCTAACTGTGTAGAATGTCTTTTAATTCATATTTACTCTGTATTATATCACGTTTCTTTTTTTCCCCCACACTTCACGTTAAGGAATTACAACAAGAGTTAGCAATTATTTAAACCAATTTTACGATTTTTTTTTTTCAAATTGCTGTTGTCATTTTACATTAAAATATCCTGACAAATATACAGTTGTACTTAATGTGCAGTATTTTACTTTTTACACTCGTGCATGATGTTCCGGAACAGTGGAACTAGCTTACTAGTTTCTATCCTTGTGACTGCTGTCAATTTACAGTCAGTCAAAATCGACCAGTAGTAATGCTTGTTTAGTTTCCACAAAGGAAAAGGCTTGTTCACTGAATGAGACAATATATGTTCTGGAAGTTAAATGTCGGGACTAGAGAAACTTGCCCATCACCAGAGAATGCTGACCACGTCCTTCAATGGTGCATTCTAAATCAAGAGACCCGAACAAGACTTTGGCCCAAAAACCCTCCTAAAGAACAAAAACTAAAAAAACAAACAATTTTTATTTGTTACTACTAGGTCTAAATCTATTGACTAGATCTAGTGAAATCTAGTCTAGATTATTCTAGATCTACTTGATTATCTATCCTTTTCTAATTCTAGGGCTCTACTCTAGTCACACTAGATCTTGTATATCAGTGATGCCCAAAGTACGGCCCGCGGGCCAGATCCGGCCCGCGACGTGAGTCAATCCGGCCCGCCGAAATGTCGGCACAAGGTGTAAAAATCCCCCCTTTTTCCAAAAAAATTGTACAAATGTATCTTTACTTACGTTAGGGGCTTAGGACCCTCAATTTTTTCTCCTGATGATAAGTTCCATGACATTTAACATTTGTGCGTTTATGAAATAGATATCTGAGTCTAGAATGTACGTTTTCTACCAGGTAAAGTGACACGGTTCTAGACTTTTTTTGTGGAACATGATAATAAGCCAACATATTTGTTTTATAGAGAAAGTGTGGCTATTTTAAAAAAACAACATATAAACGACACTGAAACAAATATGACGGCATTCTTGGTTTGAGCCGCGAATAAAAGATTGTTAAACTACGCCTAGAAATTGGAGGATTGATGGGAATATTTACCAAAAAGAGACAGGAAAATGACTCGGATGTTAAGCTAGCTACAATGTTGCTCATATTCTAAGCACAGAAATGAAGCCCAATCTTGCTGATATTTTAAGTAGAGAAAGGAAGCCATCTTCTGACGCGGGGGAAAAAAAAGATACATTTCAAATATCTCATTAATTAATGAAGCACAGGATCTACGGGTTTCAAGTTAATATCGTTTTTTTTAGGCCTACTTTTTGTTCATGTGGCCCGCGACACGAGTGTCGGAAATAAAAATGGCCCGCGGGTCGAATTAGGTTGGGCATCACTGTTGTATATAGTTCTAGATCTAAAATAATTTAAGAGTCTACTAGTACTAGTCTAGATCTATATCTAATAAGTCCTCTATGTCTAAGAACACAGATTATAATAATTATATTAGAGATCTAAATATTTATGTCTAAATCTATAGTCTATAATAGACTTATTAAGAACTAAATTTATATAATGATACATAGTAATCTAGAATCTAGAGATCTATCACCTTCTAAGTCTATTTCTAGATAGATCTAGAGTCTACTTCTAGATCTAGTTATCTAGTGCTAGCCCTACTTCTAGATCTAGATCTAGAAACTAATTTAGACTATGTAATAAGAAAAGTAGATCTCATAGCCTTATTTAGGCCTTAGACTTACTGTGTCTAAGTCTAAGTCAAGTTAATTAATTAATTTAGGTCTAGATCTTTAATAACGTTTTTTTTTTTAAAATCCTTTTGAAAGTTTCTTAGATTACTTAGAAACCAGTTCAAGGAGTTAGTGTTAGAATTAGAATAGTCAGATCTATTTGATCTATGAAAGTATGATAATCTATCAAATCATCTAAAAAACAATCTAGACTAGATTAGAATGAATAGATTTCAATAGATCTAGATCTAATCTACTAATCTAATCTAGTCTAGATTCTAGATCTAGAAGTCTAGTGACCTAGACTTAGACCTATCTAGTAGCCTAGTCAGTGCTAGTCTAGACTAAGACTAGATTCCTAGATTGTCTAGGTCTAGATGATGATAGTTACCGTCACTATGATTATTATTTAAATTGATAGATAAGATAGTCTGAGTATCTTAGATAGATCTAGTTATTCTAGTAGAGTACTGAAGTAGAGCCATTGTCGTGAAAAGAAAGGGATTTGAATGGAATATTTGGCTAATTAGCACTTACTAGATTCTAAGAATAGATCTAATTCTAATATCTAGACCTAGACTACTAGATCAGTAGATCTAGAGATCTATGTCTAGAACTAGATGTAGATCTAGTCTTCAACCATTTCTTCGTAAATTTAGGACACACCGGGTCCGGAAGTAGATGAAATGTAAACAATAAACACAGACCTATATATATTTTATTTTGCACTCAGTATTTTCAATTCGCACTATTAATAAATAATGATAAAATGGCAATTTTTTTTTAGTGTCGGAATTCAGACTTGGCGGAACAAAAAATCGTGAATGCGGAACGGCGGAACATGTGAGCTTTTTTGATGATTTTGCGGGCCGTTTCCGCATAATGCGGGACTATAGGCATGTCTGCTGTAGGTGTCATCAGGCCGCATAAAACATTCCGCTGGGCCACATCCGGCCCCCGGACCGTAATTTGCCCACCCCTGTCTTAGATGCAGTTGTGGGATGAATTTTAAACATATCAGCTAATACATAGGCTGGTTTACCTAGAATATTTGAAATAATGTGTGTTAAAAAAAATAATTTGTGTACATTCATAATTATAGTAGTTAAATTATATATAAATATGTGTAAATGTGAGACAGTGTATTTTTTTTTGTACCTGTATTATATCCAAGCTATCCAATGAGAAATATTTATATAATTTAATATATAGATATATTTATTCAAATCATAATATGCATTCATTTATTTGTGGAAATAAAAGAAATGAATTGAAGTATTGTTTGTATATTAATTATTATTATCTTATCTATTAGTATGAAAATTGTAGATCTATTCATTCAAAAGAGGCCCTTAGTGAAACCTGCAGTACCAGGTTCGAATCTCGTTAAAGACTGGTATTTTGAATTTTGGGATACCTCTGAGTCCAACCAGGTTTAATTGGTATTTGACATTAGTTGGGGAAAAGTAAGGTGGTTGTTCATTGTGCTGGCCAAGACATCCTCGTTAACCGTGGTCCACAGAAACAGGTGACCTTTACATCATCTGCCTTATAGATCGTAAGGTCTTTAAAGTTAACTTGTTTATTTAAAAAAAAAAACATTTTATTTCAAGATCAATTTTTGTAACTATGTAACTGTTTGAATAACAATGGACGCCAAGAACTAGTTTTTTTTTTTTATAAAGTATCTTAGTTAGTAATTCAAATCAAGATATCTGCCTGGTCATGCATTTTGTGTGATGGACTGTTCAGACTTACCGATGGTTCCGGGTTTAAACCCTGCCCATTCCCATCCCCTGTGGAAATCGGTTCTAAAAAGTTAAATCTAAATCTAATCTAGATTGAAAGATTCTAGTCAAGATTATTTTCATAATTAGCCTGTTCTGTATTATGCATACAACAAAAGAAACAATGAAGTTCATTTTAAATAATAAATCAAAATATTTAGAAAAACAACTTGCCTTAAATTTTCTTCTTTGCTGCTTGTTGTTTTAATATGTAGTTTTCAAGTCCTTCCTGTTACTCAAAAGAGCTGGTTTTATTAATCTGTATGTGGCTCTGTTCCAAAAGCAATATAATGAAGCCCGCTATGCATCTTCATCTGAAAAATATAAAATGTGATGAATGTTGTGTTGGACAGAGTTTAAGTCTTAGAAAATGAAAGTTTTACTATTTATAGATTCTGAAAAATTCTAGCTTTATAAATGCAAAGTCAATAGACTCAAGTCGTATCGAAATAATTTCTTTTACCATCATTTTTATTAGAAATCAAAAATTAGATCTAACTCTATATTCTAGACTGCCGATACAAAAAATAAAATGTGATTTATTTTTTATTTATATTATATATCCAGAGATTAAGTATCTATTGTATATAGAATTAGAACAGGCCCAGCCTGTGTGGGGGGGAACGAGTTGATGGTGCTACTGTGCACTGAATATAATTTCTTTAAAAAAATAGATTAAAAAATCACTTAGATTTAGATCTAATTCTATACAGACTCTATGTTTGTTTTTTTCTACAATAGTGCTAACATTTATTTATAGATCTATATAGGATGGCTGTCTGGTCGTGCGGTTTGCGCGCTGGACTGTCGTTCGGATTTATCGACGGTCGAGGGTTCAAACCCTGCCCGCTCCCATCCCCCGTCGTCCTGCGGGAGGTTTGGACTAGGAAGTAAACTATCTTCAACTCTGAAGGAACATCCGAAACATGTAAAACATTTTACAAACATTTTTATTTCAACAATAACAAATGTTTGACCTGAGTAGTTGATGTCTTATTTACAAAGTGAATATCAAAGTGGTAATTAGATCTAGACCTAGAATCTAGACTAGTCATCTTGTAGAAGAAAATTAGATCTAGATCTATACATATCTATGGGATAGGACCAATAGCGAACGCTTTTGTGCCAGTTTTTAGTTTAGAATTTTATAATGAAAACATCTGCGGACTCCTCAGCTATTGGGCTATAAAACTAAATTTGACTCTTTTTTCCATATCAGCTATTAAATTTATAATTCAAGTCAACTTGCGGTATGGGTCGGACATAATCAGCTAACGCAATTTTCGCGGGAGTCATAATGAGCGAAAGGCCGTAAAAAATAGCGAAATAGCATGTTAAAATATAGGAAATTATGCTTCAATTAGTTCTATCATCTAACTTCTTCCATGAAGCATTATAACTATTGTCCTCCTTGTGGCATAAAGCCTAAATTTGTTTTCACTTTCTCGTGCTCCACATCTCCTTTCTCTGCTTGAAACTGATGTCTATATAGCCTACGAAACTTGCGATCAATTTTTTTTCTTAAAAGAAATAAAGAAACTACAAAATTCTATCACGCCACCTTCCTATAGGCTACTCCACGTCGTACTACTCTCCATTTCATAAACTCTCGTTACTCAACTATTTTTTTTTTAAGAAATTATGTTCAGTGCACTTAAGCGCCATCAACTCGATCCCCCCCACACACACAAGCTGATTGACCCAAAGGCAGATCCCGAATGCGATGGATTGATGATGTATGGAGACAGATCTACAACAGCTTGGTTTTCGGGCATGGAGACGAAAGGCTCAGGAGAGATCTTGTAATTTTATAAATGTATATTATATGGTAACTCTTATATTTATTACTAAATATATAGTTCGCGTTTTTTCCTATCCTGAAATCGAATATTTTCTCCTGGAAAACTGTTGGAGATCTGAAAACCTAATCTCAGAATGGTGGGGTAACCCTGTGAAAATGAATTCTGCACTTCTTTTAAACATTTATACACATATTAATCTCATTAATTAGTAACAAGAGGTTAACCAGACAGTTAAAAAAAAAGGAGGAGGGCAAAACAGAGGTCCCCCCCCCCCCCCCGTATCCCGTATAAGCGCTGTTAAGATCAACTGAAGCGTCATTTCACCCTCACTGGCATAGAGGAAAGTAGCTGCCAGCATATGACCTTTGAGAGACTGTTGGAGAGCTGCGAGTCAAACATTTTAGACAGAAAGAAAATGCAGGAAAATATGCTGGTCGCAACTGGGCGTAGTCATGTGAA